>NC_069690.1:44944640-45313510 GCF_023699985.2 Odocoileus virginianus
AAACATTTATATTGCCCCATTCACTATTCTCTAATCCTTTCCAACTTTGGCTTATAAGCTGCCATTACATCCAAATAACTTTCTGTCACTTAAAATGTGCTATATGCTGCATAAATACACATTTTAGTCTTAATATGTCTTCAGTATACTTTTTGAGGAGACACAAACTAAAGCCTGAGGCTGGTGATTGCATAGTCTTATATGAACGGTTTACATATAGTAAGTAGAAACCAGATAAGTTTTTTCTTACATTATTATATAAGGTTAATACAAAAGTATTGTTGACCACAATTTTTGTAATTAAAAAAGATGTACTCTCATTGAAATGAAAACATTTTCATTGGTTAGATGTATGCTACATATTTCCCTATTTATGAAATAGGGAATCTGGATAATATGGCTTTTACACTCAAGTAAAACAATTAATGCGTACTTTAAAAGTTTTTACTATATGAATAAAATCCATACATATTTCTACTGAGAAGCAATGATAGTTTTATTTTTGGAGGTATAGAATTTATACTCTTTAAGCCAAATTTTAGCTCATGAACTCAAGGGAAATAGCTTTGAATTATGGAAAAATGATTTTTCAAATGAAAGTTCTTAATAGCAAATTAAACTTTCAATTGTATGGCAAGCACCTCAGGAAAATCAAGGCTCCTAGAAACAAATATCTGAATTATGATGTCGAATGTCAGATGATCCTCTCTTAAAAATAAAAGTTAAAGACCTAGTACCTGGGAATTCAAAAGTTTATTACACACTTTATAGGTTATATAATATACTAACCCCTCAGCAAAGTATGGCTGTGATTTATCTTGTTCTTCCAAAATGTTAGACACAAGTCCATATAAGTCTGTTTCACTACCGTAGTCATTTCTTTCTGTTTGAATCCTAAAAATAAATGAATATCACATGTAAATTATTTTGCTCATATTGAAACATAATATATTGATTTCTTTTTCCAGACTTATTCTGACTTATTTTTCTATAAAATATCTGGATTAACTCTATACCTTCATTTCAACTAAAGAGGGAATAGGAACTCAAGAATATTTTCCACTTTAGCATAGTGTTTATCCTACATAAATATTTCTCCTTCATTCCAAATCTTATGTCTAGTTCTCAATGAATGCTTACCTCTTATTTCTCCAAAACGCATGCTATTCATTTTAGGTGACCAAGATATAAATCTCTAATCTATGATGTTATAGACATGATTGGTACCATGGCTGCTTCTGAAAGCATGTCTAGTCCTGTTATACATCATTACATGGACACTTGCTAAGTTTTTTCATTCGTGATTTGAAAACCATATGAACCTGCTACTCTATTTTTGTGACTCTTATACTAAAAGTTGGATTAAAAGTACAGTGATATGGTCATCCTAAATATCACAAGAATGCAGCAGTTGTCCCTTAACTGTAAAAGATTTGGGGGCTATCCCTAAGTCTTTGCCAAAGAAGTGACTGGTGCTCCATCTAGATCAAATCCTACCTAGTGACCAACACTATCTAAACAAAACAAAATGTAAAAAACAACAATGATATGGATGTACTGGTCCCTTTTTACCTCTATGGATTTTGGGTAATTTGTTCCTAGAAGTAATATGTTGTTTTTAAATTGTAACTTCTTGTTTTTTAATATTTTATGTCTAACATTTCATAGTGTTAGGACATTTCAGAAATAAAAATACCTTATACTTGCGTAACATTCAAATATTTCATTGATCTTCATAAAAAAGGAAAGGTACAGTATCAGTAATCACTAAACTGAATAAACAATCATGATATTAAAAAACTTGAACTTTGCAAAGGTTTATCATTTGCCATGCTTTACTATGTACTTGTTCAATAAATGGTCTACCTACAAGTCTAATACTTTTCCCACTACATCTTGTTATTTCAAAAAGATTTGATATAAACTTTTTGTATAATAATGTTAGCATATATCTAGAAAAATATTCAATGTAATATATACCAAACTGTTAATAGTTTTTACTGGAAGGTAGAAAGGCAGGGTAAAGGTAAACTTCTGCTTGCCTTTATGTATTTCTATAAAGTCTGAAGTTTTTCAATGAACATATATTAACTAAAAAAAATGCTTTTTTTGTGTGGAGTTATGTAGTCTACCTAATAAAATCTATTTTAGAGAACTTAAAACTAATTTCTAAATTTTAACACTTAATTAGTAGATTTTAAAAATAATTATTTCCTAGTAAAGACACATCAGTCTCTTTTAACTGTTCCCTTATTATAATTAATATAAAGGTAGTGTCACTCCTTTAAGCTTCTCTTTGCAATAAGCTCCCATAATATTTTATACTTCTTCCTTTAGACCTTACCTTGCAGTACCAGGCACTTGCAGTGCCTGGCAAGTTATCATAATCATCACCATTACTGTAAGATCTATAAAGGCAGGAATAATATTTGCCATGTTAATTCTAATATCCCCAATATGAGAGAATCTGACATAGAGTTAGCCCTCATTATTAGTGGAACTGAATAGAAAATAAGTATTTTACATTTGATAAAATCCTGTTTGTTGTATACTTGTAAGGCAAGAATTACTGAAAATTTAGAACTGGATTAAAAAATAGATTGAAAAATTATAACTCATTTATATGCTATCTTTAGAAAGAGGAACTTAAGATGTACTCAGGATTGCTTCTAATTAATGAAATAAAGTAGCAATAAAAAATTATAGACACATAACTTTTATGATTTCCTAGAAGTCTGATTAAACAAAATTACAATGTCATAACATAAAAATACTGATATAGGGAACAAAGAGCTAATACAACTAGGTCCCACATACTCAAACTTAAGAACACTTTGTTTAGCCTGAGAAATCTAATTTATTAATTTACCTGTTCTTTACATTGATCTGAGAATTAGAGGGCTGTTTAATATCATCTCCATATGTAGACCATGGTGCATAGAAAAGTGAAGAATCTACAGAACTTGCATATTCCGTTGATGAAGAAAGTGGAGCACAGGTCTGCCTTAGGTCAACACTATCTTCATTCTGAAATTTTAAAGGCATGTTTGTATATCAGATACAATCAAAACTACATTTATTACAGAATATTAGTGAAATAATAAGAAATCTGAGGAAATAATACATGTGTAAAAGTTGGGAGACAAATCTAGACTTAGCCACTTAAGCTTACTTTAACAGTAGGAGTTGGCAATTTTTTTCTATAAAGTGTCAGATAATAAATATTTTATGGTTTACTGTGTTAAGGTCTCTGTTGAAACTCCTAGCACCAAAGCAACTATAGACAATGTGTAAATTAGAGGCTGTGGCTATTTCAATAAAATTTTGTTTACAAAAACAGCCACTGAGCAGATCTGGCCCCTGTCCAATAGCTGTTGCTTATCCCTGAGAAAGGACACGAACACCTATAATTATTGCTGTTTTAATGTTTTGAACAGATGAGCACTATGTGGATCATAGCTGTGTTATTTTTAGTATTATTTTTAATAAATCATTTACAAAATTCAGTCTTAATACCCCCAATCTGTGAAAAACAAGTGAATGTACATTTACATTGAATTTTCAAAGAAATTCCACACAGTGTATTCAGTCACCTTATGACATGGATATTCTCTGTATTTTAAAAATGAGAAAATGGGTGTTTTATAATGGGTTTAAAAATGAGGCTACAAATTATTGAGCTACGAGGTCACAAAACTAAAACCCAACTCAAGGCCATCTTACTCCTACACTAGGGCCTTTGAAAACAATATCTTTAATTTTCAGTTTAGTTTATTTCCAAGAGGAAGTATAAAAATGAGACAATACAAAAAATATTTTATCTTAAGAAATTTAAAGATATTATAGTTAGAAGAAAAAAATGAGTTCATTTTTTTTCTTTATACTTCTATAATGAATTTTGAGTAAATAAGGTAAAAGGTTTGAGTTTTAAGATTTTAATGAATTATTTGAAGTCCTGTCTCCTTCCAAAAAAGGGATTCAAGTACAATGACAATACTGCACCTCAAATTTTAAATACTTAAAATAGTCTGAAAATACAGATTCACAATTTTTAACTCTCCAAATAAGGAGCTACTAAAACCCGAGATGTAATAGCTATAAATATCCAGACATAAACAAGTAGAAAACGTTATTTTCTTATAAATATAGAAGGTACATAATCCTGGTTAAAAATATTTTCTAATTGCTTTTATTCTCAATCAAAATTGATGTGAAAAGAGATGAAACATGTTTAGATCAAAATATTCCTAAATTTTTGTTCTTCATGGACATGATAACTGAAAAATAACATTTTAAACATTCACTTGAGTTTATACCAATAATATATGAAAATTAGTATCATCTAATCATAAATCTTTACAAATATCAAACATTTTATAGCCATTTGGTTAAATTCTAGTTATGAATTCTATTTGAAACCTACATATTATAATTTTCTTGTTTATAGCTTATTATTTTGCTGACTATTCTGAAGTTGGAGAAACTGAGGCACAGAAGAGATTTTGCTAAAAGTACCACTAAAAACTGTCTTTCCAAAATTTCTGTTAGTTGGCAGTAACTTTTACAAAGACTGTTATGGTTAGAACCTTTCATAATTTTATTCCTTCAGTTCTGAAGTTTTTATGACAGGCCCAACCTAACTCTCTCTTAGGTGTGAAGTATCCAAAGTGATACAAATAATTGTTCATCTTTTTGAAAGGGTTGCTTATACAAAATGAGCATTTTCAGATTATATAATATCAAATGAGGTATACAGTATTTGAAACAAAATATATTGAGAAAGTATTATTTCAAGTATACTTTATATTTTAAATATTTGAGTATTAGAAAAATTAAATCCTTTAAAAAAATTGATTTAAATTTAATATTCTAGGATAAAACAAGCAACTAAAGTAATGTGGTGGCTATCTAGATCCTTTTCAGTCAAAACATTTCTGGAAGTTAAATATGTGAATGCTTAGGGTTGGTACACTAATTAGTCTAGCTAATTGCAAAATGTCTCACTTTATTCTTGCTATGCTTAATCAACTGAATTAAATCCAAGTAAATTTTAGTAGTCAGGTAAACATTGTAGAGAGCAATGGAATGCTGGTCTTTGCAGTGAAAAGACCTGGAGTCAACTTGGGTTTTGTCACTTACAGCACAAGTCAAATTCTTTGGGCCTCAGTTTCTCAATCTGTACAATGGGTATAATACTATACAAGGCTGTCGTGTGAATTAAATAAAATTATTTATTCCAGGACACTGTTATAATTCAAAATATATCAATATCAACAGTGATGTGCTGGTTAAATAATTTCAAATGAAAATGACATATTATCCTAAGCTAATTTAACACGATTAACAAAACTAAATGTTTTAGGTGAGGTAAAAGGTACCACATCATCTAAGACATTGTTAGAGCCCGAGAATAAAAAAGTATAGAAAAATTTCCCCTTTAAATGATCAAACGTATGTTTGCACCGACTTCCAATAAATGCTGGAAGGGAAAATTATCTTACGGTCTGAGCAAATACGGATTTTCTTACATTTCTGTCATCATGTCACGCTGAGGACAGGGCAAAAGCAAGAATCAATGAAAAATCTATTCCTTAATTTGCTTTCAAAACCAGTTGGTATTAAAATATTGCCTGGTCCTAAACGTGGAGCAATTTAAACGCCAACGTGAATGGGCAGGGCGTAGGGTTGGATATGAAGGAGAATAAATCCTCTAACAAAGGGCAGAGTGGAGAAACGGACCTGAGATTTGTAGCAATCATAGAAGGAAGGGGAGCCCGTCAGCATGACGTTGTTGAAGACATCTGTTAGTCGACTGCTGGCGTCCGCACTGAGGTTCCAGCAGCGATTCGCACCTCCACGGAACGCGACTTTCGGCTGCACGAAACGGGGATAGGAAACAGGAGAGACATGTCACGCAGGGCAGAGCCGGACCGATACGGCCGACGACGGCTTCTACGGTTCTACGTCGGCTGTGCGCCTAACTCCACACGGAATCCGTTCCCAGAACACTCATTTGGGGACCCCGCGCTTCCGCCCCCGGGGTTCCCTCTCCTTTTTCCGGCCGGACCCCGACGGGCCCTCCCTGTCGGCCTCCGCCTCAGCGCCGCCGCGGCCCGACGTTGGAGAGGCAGCGATAGCCTGCACGTCGCGGTCAGTCACCTGCTCCGCCTCGCCGCCAGTTTTGTCAGCCCGCGGCGCGTCCCTAAGCCCTGACCCCATCGGCCGCCGAGCCCCAGGCTCACCCCGCGGCTCAGCCCGGGCGCCCCCTCGGGGCTCCTCTCCTGCGACCCGGCCTCTCCAGCCCGGCCGCTTCAGAGACACGCGTCCGGGGACGCGCCCGTTGTCTCTCCTCACGGTCGCCGTCCTCCTAGCCCGGCCGCCACCGAGACCCCGACAGTCCCCGCCAGTTACCTCAAGTCCCTCCCTCAGGCCTGCGGGGTGAGGGGGCGTGCGGGGGTCTCCGCAGCTCACCTCCATGGGCCTCCCAGCCCCTCCTGGACTAGGCACAGCTCCTGGGGTACGGGGATGAGGGGGGGGGCGTCGAGGCCCAGCTCCCTCAACCCGCACCCCGCCGCTGCTGCCTCCGCCCGGGGCGCTGCCTGGAGCCGGTCTGTGGGTGCGGGGGCAGGAGCTGGGAGAGAGAGGCCGTTACATTGCCCACTAGGGGCTCGCGACCCGGCACGCGACCCGGCACGGGCCCGCCCCGCCCCCTCCTGGGAGGCCCGTCTCCGGCTTCGCACCCCTCATTGGCCCGCTGCCCGGCCAATGGGCGGCGTCCTCCGAGACCTGTTACCCACTAGAGACAAGGCCAAGAACCAGCCGTTAAGGCGACCTCGCTCTCTCAGCGTTTCTGAGCCTTTCCCGCTCAAAGTGAAGTGTTTGGGATTGGCCCAGTCTGTCAAGCACCCGCCTGATGATTGGCTAGTAGAGCAGCTGAGGGGCGGGGCGTGGAAGGAGGATTAGGAGCTCGGGCCTACCAGGTGGGAGAAGTGATGGAAGTGGTCAGGAAGATTTGAGAAGTCGCTCAGCAACCGGCGGATAATCCTAAACTTACCGGCTGTTCGCCTTGCTCCAACATTTCCTTTTGCCCCTGGTCCTGCCCCTAACTCCCAGAATCCTTTGGAGCAACCTCAGAGAATGATAGACTTGGGCTCGTTTACGGAGCGTGAGGAACCCGTTAAGGAGTTGGGGGTTGTTGGAAAAGTCCCTTCTAAGAAGGAAGAGAGCTGTTCTCTGTCCTAGGCCCTACGCTTCGATGGGGGTGAAGGCATTTTGATGCTTATGGAACCCCTGAACAAATTTCACTCTGACCTGTACCAAATAAACCGTTCACATAGATGGTCCCATTCGAGGATGTGATATCTCAAGGTTTTGTCCCCAGAAAATGCTAAACAATTTTGTGTGCATTGAAATATTGAAGATGATCAAAGTAAGCACAGTTACCACCTTTAGGGCATGTATATTTAAAATCAAAATTTGAGAAGCAATAAAGTGGAAGGTGTTTTTTTTAACTCAAGCATAAATGGAAATAGGATAGGGGGACATGTCTTTTTGGCCCATATTGCCCTGATGGTTATTTTGAATCCCAACTCAGCTTTGAGTTAAGAAAGCTTGTTAGTTGACCTGGCTGTACCAATTCATTGTATTTATTTCCCTACCTCACCCTTAAAGTTGCTAACCTGGAGTTTACTCCCTCCTTACATTTAGAGCATACTGTTTTGTCTTTCTCCCATAACACCCAGAATGATTTTGCAAAACTGTGAATCCTCTTATATATCTTTTTTTTTTTTTTTTTACCCTGCAAGTAATTTTTTTTTTTTTACCCTGCAAGTAATCTTTTTTTTTTACCCTGCAAGTAATTTTTTTTTTTTACCCTGCAAGTAATTTTTTTTTATTTTTTTTTATATCTTTTTTATTGTAATAAGATAGACATAAGATTTGCCATTTTAAGCACCTTTGAATGTTTAATTCAATGACATTATACTCAATGTTATGCAACCATCACCACTATCCATATCTAGAAATATTTCATTTTCCCAAACAAATTTTGTACCCAATAAAAGACATAACTCCCATTTCCCCTTCCTTCCACTCTCTGGGAACCACTGTTCTACTTTATGTTACTGTGAACTCACCTATTCTAGTTACTTCATATAAGTGGAATCATATAATATTGGTCCTTTCGTGACTCATTTCATTAGCACAATATCAAGATTCATGTTGTGCGTGTCAGAACTTCACTCCATTTTATGGCTGAATAATATTAATCAATTGATGGATACTGGCTCGTGTTCACCTTTTTTTTGTAATGAAGAATGGTGTAAAGAGCATTAGTGTACAAATGTCTATTTGATTTCCCTTTTCAATTCTTTTGGATATACGTTTAAGAGTGGAGTTGCTGTCATATGGTAATTCCATTCAACATTTTCCACACCAAACTATCCTACTGAAGCTGCACCATTTTGCACCCCCAGAGCAATACACATGGGTTCCAGTTTATTTACATCCTTGCCAACAGTTGTTATTTTTCCTTCCGTTTTTTTAAATAGCCTTTCAAGAAGTTGTGATATGGTATATCACTGTGGTTTTGATTTTCATTTCCCTTATGACTAATGATGTTAAGCATCTTTTCATGTGCTTATTGACCATTTGTGTATGTTCTTTGGAAAAATATTTATTTAAATCCTTTACTTATTTGTTTGAGATTGTATTATTTAGTATTGATATGGTTTGTTTTGGAAATGAAGGTTACAGGAAAATGGAACACTCCATTGAACTCAAGTGAATACATTAGAAAAGGGATCATTTTGGTTATGGATTAAAAACAAGTATTTAGTGTATAGTTAGTTCTTTCTTTCATCTCTTGCATTTCTTTTTTGGAAGATCTCATTCTGAATGGGTGTGTTGAGAGGTAGATGGGATTGTTTTCACAACTGCCTAAAGATAGATACAAACCTCAGACTACAGTAAGAAGTTAGAAATACTCAAATAATTGTTTTATGTCTTCTCTGCTTTCACAGTTTGTTGTGATCCACACAGTCAAAGGCTTTGGTGTAGTCAATAAAGCAGATGTAGATGTTTTTCTGGAACATGGAAAATCCCAAATTTGAGGGATCCCCAGATATAGAATGAAGGATCTCTTGACACCAATGGACTGGAAAACAGCTTCTTCTTCTTTTTTTTTTTTAAATTAAGATCCACAGTTTTAATTTAGACCACAGAGTTTGAGAACTTTAAAAAGATTCATTGTTTCTGCCTTTCCCCTTTCAGTTAGATAGAGTTCTAGGTCATTCTCTCTTAATCTGGGCATTTAAAGATCCATTAAAGCTTTGTGTTGTGATATACTGCTGCAAGCAAGCTTCCTTCCAAAAGGTAAAAAATTAAAAAACATTCCTGAAAGACGTGGTTTTCAAATTGGATGATTATGTACCATTGAGGTGGGAAATAGATTCTGAATATATAGAATCTTCCTGAAAACACATAGCCCACCTCCTTGTTGCAATTTTTCAGCAGCTGAATTTCCTATGTTATTTTATCTGTCTTGCTTTCTATTTGTGCAGTCTAAAATACCATGAGAGGACATACTTACTGACAGGTCAACCTGAAAGCTGGATATTTTGCAAACCATTGTCTTAAATAATGAAGTTGAGGGTCCTTATCAAAACCTGTCAGAGCCAGGAAATATTCAATAGTTGTTTTATTGCAAAAGCTTTTAAATTCTGTTCAGGTTCTGAACTGATCCCTAAGTAGGTAGAGTTCTCCAGCCTGTCCTTTCCTAGGGGACTTACAAAATTAAAACATAGAAAAGCTACTTCCTTGACTCCTGCTTTGGAGGGCAGAGTAAAGGAGGTTCCCCACTTGTAAGGCTCTACCTCTGTTTCAAGGTTTTTACCTCCAATTTGGAGTCCCACTGCTTATCTGGCTTGATGATTTGATTCTCGCCCTTCCTCTCTCTTTTTAATAGACATTATTCTTAAAATTTGTATTTATTTATTTATTGGCTGTGCTGGGTTTCATTGCTGCACACAGGCTTTTCTCTAGGTGCGGCGAGTGGGGGACATTCTCCAGTCGCAGTACTCGGGCTTCTCATGGCAGCTGGTCTTGTTGCTGTAGGGCCCTTGGATTCAGTAGCTGTTGTGCCTGGGCTTAGTTGCCCTGCCACATGTGGGATCTTCTGGGACTGGAGATCAAACCTGTGCCCCCTGCACTGACAGGCAGATTCTTAACCACTGGACCACCAGGGAGGTCTTAGACATTATTTTTTTAAAAACAGTTTGAGGTTCACAGCAAAATTGCATGTAAAGTATAGAGAGTTCCCAAATATTCCCTGTCCCCATACATGCACAATGTTCTCCCTGTCAGCATCCATACCAAAGTGGAACATTGGTTACAATCAATGGGTCTACACTGACACGTCATTGTCAACCAAAGTCCACAGTTTACATGAGGGTTCATCCTTGGTGTTGTGCATCCTGTGGGTTTTGACAAATGTATAATGCCAAGTATCTCTCTCTTTCTGTGTATGCCTCTCTCTCACTCGTCTTTCATTCCTTTTTTCTTTGCTCTATGGATTACACCTACGACTGTTTAACTTTCCAATATGAGCTAGTTTGTAAGCAAGCTCCCTGGACATTGTAATGAAGTGACTATCAATGACTAAAAGGGGCCTCACTGAGAGGTATTGCTCCCCATTTCAACCACAGGTCATTTTCAAAGTTAAGAAGGAGCCTTATATCTTTGTTCACTTAAGAACTCTCTCAAGACTTCTGTGGTGGTCCAGTGGTTAAGACTTTGCCTTCCAATGCAGGGGCTGCAGGTTTATCCCTGGTCAAGGAGCTAAGATTCCATGTGCCTTGGGGGGAAAAACCAAAATATAAATCAGAAGCAATATCATAATAAATTCAATAAAGACTTTAAAAAATGGTCCACATCTAAAAAATTTTTTTAAGGAAAAAACAAAGAACTCTCTCTTCTAGACAAGTGTCTTAGATTCTGTAGTTGAGCTGAATTGAGGCCCTTGAATATGGATAAGAAGAGGTAGGAATCCTTTCCATATTCAGGACCTCATGAATCACAGTACACCAGGCCTCCCTGTCCATCACCAACTCCCAGAGTCCACCCAAACCCATGTCCATTGTGTCGGTGATGCCATCCAACCGTCTCATCCTCTGTCGTCCCCTTCTCCTCCTGCCCTCAATCTTTCCCAGCATCAGGGTCTTTTCAAATGAGTCAGCTCTCCTCATCAGGTGGCCAAAGTATTGGAGTTTCAGCCTCAACAATCAGTCCCTCCAGTGAACACTCAGGACTGATTTCCTTTAGGATGGACCGGTTGGATCTCCTTGCAGTCCAAGGGACTCTCAAGAGTCTTCTCCAGCACCACAATTCAAAAGCATCAATTCTTCAGCTCTCAGCTTTCTTTATGGTCCAGCTCTCACATCCATACATGACTACTGGAAAAACCATAGCTTTGACTAGACAGACCTTTGTTGGCAAAGTAATGTCTCTGCTTTTTAATATGCTGTCTAGGTGGGTCATAACTTTCCTTCCAAGGAGCAAGCGTCTTTTAATTTCATGGCTGCAATCACCATCCACAGTGATTTTGGAGCTCAGAAAAATAAAGTCAGCCCTGTTTCCACTGTTTCCCCATCTATTTCGAAGTGATGGGACCGGATGCCATGATCTTAGTTTTCTGAATGTTGAGCTTTAAGCTAACTTTTTCACTCTCTTCTTTCACTTTCATCAAGAGACTCTTTAGTTCTTCTTCACTTTCTGCCATAAGGTTGGTGTCATCTACATATCTGAGGTTATTGATATTTCTCCAAGAAATCTTGATTTCAGCTTGTGCTTCCTCCAGCCCAGTGTTTCTCATGATGTACTCTGCATATAAGTTAAATAAGCAGGGTGACAATATACAGCCTTGACGTACTCCTTTTCCTGTTTGGAACCAGTCTGTTGTTCCATGTCCAGTTCTAACTGTTGCTTCCTGACCTGTACATAGGTTTCTCAAGAGGCAGGTCAGGTTGTCTGGCATTCCCATCTCTTTCAGAATTTTCCACAGTTTATTGTGATCCACACAGTCAAAGGCTTTGGCATAGTCAATAAAGCAGAAACAGATGTTTTTCTGGAACTCTCCTGCTTTTTTGATGATTCAGCGGATGTTGGCAATTTGATCTCTGGTTCCTCTGCCTTTTCTAAAACCAGCTTGAATATCTAGAAGTTCACAGTTCACATATTGCTGAAGCCTGGCTTGGAGAATTTTGAGCATTACTTTACTAGTGTGTGAGATGAACCCTAAAAAAACCTGGCTTTTCTTATGTAATTTATCTTAAATATTGGGCACCAAGAGGGAAATCTATCAAGGGTTTCTGTTGGAAAATAAGCTGGGGGATCAAGTGATCTGGTGTTTGATTTTATTTATTTATTTATTTATTTATTTATTTATTATTTATCAGGCTGTGTCTGGTCTTTGGTGTGGGACTTGGGATCTTTCATTGTGGTGCATGGATTCTTTAGTTGTGGCACTTAGACTTAGTTGCTCTACAACACTTGAGATGTTAGTTCCCTGACAAAGGATGGAACCCACATCCCCTGCATCACAAAGTGGATTCTAAACTACCAGATCACCAGGGAAGTTCCTAGTTTAGCTCTTGTCCAAGATGATCACCAAATTTCTGGCTTTTATCTTCTCCTGGTTTCACTTTTCTCATCTGTAAAATAAAGGGTCTAGTTAGATAACCTTTAAACTTCCTTCCAATTCTTGAGTTATCCTGACTCCACATCCCCCTCTTTAACCTAGAAACAATAATCTCTGTCCTTGTCATTCAAAGACTGAATAATGTTAATAAACTGCCAGAAATAAAAACATGTTGAATTCCCTAGGAGAGATTCATTTAATCAGAGTGAGTAGGTAATGGAGTATTACACTTATTTCCATATGGTAGTTAAATGGAAATAGTTATATACCATTTATGCATTAGCAAATATTTATGCAATTAAAATCCCCAACAATGGAATTATGATAACCATAAAATAAGGTTGATTTCCTTTATGATTGACTGGTTTGATCTCCTTGCAGTCCAAGGGAGTCTCAAGAATCTTCTCCAGCAGCAAATGTATGGGTGAGAAGTTCAAATCACAGAGTGAGTGGTACCAGAGCTATCTCTAGAGCTCACGTTTATTTGAACTTCCCTGGTGGTGTAGTGGTTAAGACGCCACACTTCTGCAGCAGGGGTGTTTGATCCTTGGTCAGGGTAAAATCCCACATGTGTGGTGGGTGTGGGGTGGAGGGGGACAAAAAAACCCCAAAAGACAAAACTCATGTTTCCCACAAAGATTGCCTCCTGTAGAAAGGGATGTTTATAAGATCACAGTCACTTTAACTCTCAGTCTGTAGTTAAGCCTCTTAATAATCTCATAATTTTCTATTCATGTAATCATCATCATCGATCCCTGAGATAATTTCCTACTATGCAACGTAGTAGTTTTCCTCTAAAGGAAATTAGTCCTGAATATTCATTGGAAGGGCTGATGTTGAAGCTGAAACTCCAACACTTTGGTCACCTGATACGAAGAACAGACTCATTTGAAAAGACCCTTATGCTGGGAAAGATTGAAGGCGGGAGGAGAAGCGGACGGCAGAGGATGAGATGGTTGGATGGCATCACCGACTCAATGGACATGAGTTTAGGTAAACTCTGGGAGTTGGTGATGGACAGGGAGGCCTGGCATGCTGCAGTCCATGGGGTCGCAAAGAGCTACTGAACTGAACTGATGAAGCAGAGTGCTGCTATCTCTTTGGAAGTCATCAGTAAAATGTGGGTCAGATGGGACTACATTAGTACAGTTTTTTTGTTGTTATTTTTATTTTTTGAAATGTGTTTATTGATTTGACTGTGCCTCAAGGTTTGCAAGATCTCAGTTCCCTGGCCAGACAGAAGTTGAATCCAGGCCACGGGAGTGAAAGCCCGGAACCTTATTCACTAGGCCACCAGGGAATTCACAGTACTTTTTTTTTTGTTTTAAGAGATAAAATTTCAGTTTTTGAAACCAAAATTTTAAAGCATACATGGTACCAAATATTTCATTTGCATATAATTTCGTCTTTTACCTAGATGTTTTAACATCATATAGATCACTGTCCATTATGGTTTATCCCAGGGTATTGAATATAGCTCCCCATGCTATATAGTAGGACTTTATTGTTTATTCATTCTGTATGCAAAAGTTTGCATCTATTAACCTCAAACTCCCAGTCCATCCCTACCATCCTCCCACAACCAAAAGTCTGTTTCTGTATCATAGATAAGTTCATTTGTGTCATATTTTGTTTATTTATTTACTTTATTATTTATTTATTTATTAGCCACACTGATAGCGTGCAGGATCTGAGTTCCCTGCCCAGGGATGGAACCTGTGCCCTCTGCAGTGGAAGCATGGAGTGTTAACCACTGGACCACCAGGGAAGTCCCTGGGTAATAGTTTAGATTTCACATATAAGTGATATCATATGGTATTTGTTTTTCTCTTTCTGACTTACTTCCCTTAGCGTGATAATCTCTAGGTCCATCCATGTTGCTGCAAATGACATTATTTTGTTCTTTCTTATGGATGAGAAATATTCCATTGTACATATGTACCACGTCTTCTTTATCCATTCATCTGTTGATGGGCATTTAGGTTGTTTTCACATCTTGGCTGTTGTGAATAGTGCTGCTGTGAATATAGGGGTACATTTTTTTTTTCCTGGATATATGCTCAGGAGTGGGATAGCTGGATCACATGGAAGTTCTTTTTTTAGTTTCCTGAGAAACCACCATACTGTTTTCCATAGTGGCTGCACCAATTTACATTCCCACCAACAGTGTAAGAGAGTTCCCTTTTCTCTACAGATGGGATGTATTTGATTGTTGTTATTTTTGCTCCCCATAAGCCAGATCAAAAAGAATTTCACCATCCTACTATCACAGTAAATACTACCTCAGCTGAGACCAGGGCTTCCCAGAGCTTTGGTCAGGGAATTTTGAGATCAGAAAAGGTATTATTCTCCTCTTATTCCAAGGCTCAGAGAGGTGATTTGCTTTGTCCATGACCACATAGCAGTTAACAGCAGTCCCAGGACCAGAACTTTGACCTCCAGCCTCCCAATGCTTTCCTTGACAATGAAATCAACATGGTTTGCTAGTGACTGTATCCTTCTTGCTCTTAGAACAATCTTCTCAGCAAAAGTCTGCTTGATTTCAAATGATGGATATTCTTCGGTGTTCATTTGGCTGAGAGGTCTCGAACTTTCCCTTAACATCACTGCTCTTCAACCACAATGTGTCCTCGTAATACCAGCCAGCTGTTTTTCAAATATGTTCAAAGTGTTAGTAGATGAGAGAATGTGGACAGAGTAATGCAAGTCTGTCTACACTTTTAGAAAACAAGTGTCTATTGCACTAAACACTATCATCATATACAAAAGGCTACCCATTATGCAATTTTACCTCTTCTGGTCTAAGGATGAAAAACTAGGTAATCTCCTGATGGGAGTTGCTCACCTAATAGTTGAGATAATTATGACTTTGATCCCACCACAGATTTCACTTCAATTTTGCAAGATTCCTAGTTGGAAATAAAACCCCATACTTCTTAGCTTCTGCATCTTAAAGACAGACAAGCCTGGCTTCCTGCAACCTTTCAAGTAAGAGGGAGAGATCATGGCCATTCTCATAGTAGTCACGGTAACTATATAACCAGAAACTTAACTTACTCATAAAAACTGTGCTGTGAAATAAATGTTTTAGCAGCCCTTTCTGCAATTTCTCCACTCCTGAAAAAACATAGCATAGCTTTGAGGCTGCATGAAACCGGGTGTGGAATAAGGATGAAAAGTAAAGACTTCATATGTGGAGACAATGTGGTAAAGAATGAAATCTTCCATGGGTTTTTTTTTTTTCTTTCTTGAAGATTTGCTGGAGGAACTTCCAAATCACTGGTGGTCCAGTGATTATGACTCCTCGCTCAGAGTGCAGGGGGCCTGCGTTCGATTCATGATCGGGGAACTAGATCCACTTGCCACAACTGCAACTAAGACCTAACACAGCCAAATAAACAAGTAAAAATAATTTTTTTTAAAAAAAGGTTTGGACTACCCTGGTGGTACCGAGGATAAGAGTCTGCCTGCTAAAATGGAGGACCTGGGTTTGGTCCCTGATCCTAGAGGATTCCACATGCTGTGGGCAACCAAAGTCCATAGGCCACAAGTGCTGAGCCGGTGCTCTAGGGCCTTCGAGCCACAGTTAGTGAAGCCCTGGGAGGCAACTGCTGAGCCCAGTACTCCCTGGAGCCTGTGCTCCAGACCAGGAGGTGCTACTACAGTGCACTGCAGCGAAGAGTATCCCCCAACTAGCCCCAGCTGGGAGGGCCCACGAACAGCAACCTAAGATGAGTAAGGGAAAGTGTGAGTGTTAAGTCACTTCAGTTGGGTCTGACTGTTTTCAACCTTCTGGACTATAGCCCATTAGGCTCCTCTTTCCAGGCAAGAATACTGGAGTGGATTGCCATGACCTCCTCCAGGGAATCTTCCTGACACAAGGATGGAACCCATGTCTCAAGCATCTCCTGCTTCAGCAGGCAGATGCTTTACCACTAGCGCCACCTGGGAAGCCCCAGATAAATGAATAAATTAAATTTTTAATGTGGTACAGATCAATGGTGGGGATTTTACACCAATGCTCACAAGAGCCAGTTGCAACTGCTAACATAAGTATGACTCTGAGACAATAATTTTTCCTACAAACTATATTTTTGGGGGGCTTTTTTGCCCACTAAATTAATGTGCATACAGTATAAAAACAGCTGATTGATTTAGGAAACCTAGTTATAGTTACTAGAAGAAAAGAGAAGTAATGATCTCTTGAACTGAAAATCAAAGTCAATTATTTGGTATTATGTAGAGTAAATCAAGACTTGTATAAAAGATTTCCACCTCAAAAATTTTTTCCATCTCAAAAAAAAAAAAAAATCAAGACTCTGGTAAAAAAAAATTTCTACCTTAGGGACTTCCCTAGTGGTCGAGTGGTTAAGAATCTTGCAATGCAGGGAACACAAGTTCAATCCCTGGTCAGGGAACCAAGATCCCACATGCCTCAGAGCAGCTAGGCCTGTGTGCCACAACTAGAGTCGATGTGTTGCAAGATGCAAGGAAGACCCTGCATGCCACAACTAAGACGACACAGCCAAATAAATGTTAAATTAAAAAAAAATTTCTCTCTTTCCCCCTCTCCATTGTTCCTGGAAATGTCCCACTTTTTAATGGATCATCTTGATATTTTTGTTACTAACTTTATGCCTAACTAACTTTATTTTTGTGAGTAGAATAAATTCCCCCAATTTTGGAGCAGTTTTGGTGTACAGATAAAATCCTCAAATTAACAGTACTTGGGTGGGACTTGCCCATGTGTGATGTGGTTTTGTCTGGTCATCTGTTCTGATTTAGGAGAAAGGAGGGCTCCCGGTGATTAGCCCCAGTGGGAAGCTATTTTCTGTACTAGTGAGCACTGCTCAATGATCTTCAAAGGGAATTAAGGGGATTGTGGTGATGTGGTTTGCAGGTCACCCCCACTGGATATTAAGATCAAACCGCGCCTGGAAAGTTCAACTGCTTTTGTTTACCCAGTACGCCCAGCCTCACATACCCCCCATCTTGATTATTTATTTTTGTTTGTTGAGCTTTCTTTTTGGCTCTAGGGAAATATCAAACACTGGGCAGGGAGAAGGGAGTTGTATGGATCATGACCTTGATGTATTCTTTGACCAGTGCACTATTAGAAAACATTTACAGGAATTGCCCATGCTAGGAGTAGTTACTGAAAAAACTGAAGAAATATATACATTTTACCTTAATTTTCACTTCTTTTTTAGAAATGTTTATTTTTGGTTTACAAAGATAACACTGCTTGGTGTAAAGAAGTTAGACAAATAGGTTAAAGAAAAAGGAAAACTATCCCTAGAAATTCCATCATACTCTCAAAGCTGTCAATCTTGCTCTTCTATGCATATGTGTACACATACACGCATACACACATACACAAGCATGTAGGCTAATTTTCTTCCCCAGATCACGAAAATAGAAACACTGGGGGCATATTTGAAAACGGTAGTGGTACTATCTCCATGAGATGGTGCTTAAAGATTATTTTTATTTTTAGTTTCTGTTCTGACAATTGTGAAATTACAATTCACAATTTATGTAGGCGAGTTCATATGCTATCACATTCATGTACATCTTTGTGTACGTGTGTTTCATTAGATTCAGAATTTATAAAAATTTTATCCTCCCTTTGGGGATTTTGGTTACTATATTGTTTCTTTGAAAAATATTTTAAGAGATCAGGACACATTGTTATCTAAATGACAGCCCACTTCAGTGTTCTTGCCTAGAAAATCTCATGGACAGAGGAGCCTGGTGGGCTATAATCCGTGGGATCAAAAAGAGTCGGACACAACTTAGTGACTGAGCATGCATCCCATTTTCATCAGACAATAGTTTATGGATATCTTTCTCTCTATAGACTTAGAAGGATATCTATCTATCTTCCTATGTCTCTATCTAGTTACCCCTAGAGATCTATAGTCCTTTGAAGCATTCCCTTATACAAATGTTCTATAATTTATAATTAACCCTCAAATTTGTTTGAATATAAAAGTAAAACATTTTGAGACACTACAGAAATATATAAGGTAAGTTTCTTCCCTCAATCTTTCCCACTCCCTTCTAGGAGTATCCACTGTTAATAGTTTGGTATGTATCCTTCCAGACTTTTTACTTTTGATAAAAAAAAAAAAAAGCAAGCAATATACAGTTTTTAATTTATTTTTATAAAAATAAGGCCATTGTAAGGTGTAAGATGATTCTGCAGCTTACTTTTTCCAGCCAATATCATGGTACAACTTATATCAAGGTACATAGTCTTTTTATTTTTTTTACCCCTCCCCCAACATAGTCTTTTTAAATGACTTCATGTTATTCCAGTAGTATGGGTCAGCCTTCTATTGATTTAACATTTAGGTTTCCCTCCAATTTTCACATTTTGTTTTTGTTCACTTGACTTATTAACTTAATGGTAAAGTCATAATAGTGGAATTTCTGGGTTGAAGAGCAAGTTCATTTCCTATACTAATAAACAAGTCAAAACGCCCTCCAGGAAAGTTTTATATACTATTTCATATCTTTACAAAAATGCAGAGATGATCTATTGTCTGGGAATAATTTTTTTCTTCATCAATTTGGTCAGCAATAAATATACTTTCCTTGTTGATTTTATTTCTATTTCTGTGATTACCAATAAGGTTAAACATATTCTCATATGTTGTGACCATTCAGTTTTTCTTACACTCATTTCACTCTTACACTCATTTCAATAGAAATGATTGGCTTTCTCTTATTAACTTGTAAAAGTTTTTTCTATATCAGAGAAATTAGTTACCTATCATATGAGCTGCAAATGTTCTTCCAATTTGTCATTTGTCTTTCAAACTTGTTTATAGTAATTTTTGCCATATAGAACATACAGAAATTGCCTTCATTTCTGTGTTTTTCTGTGTTTGGTCAAATTGATCAATCCTTTTTTTGTTGTTGTTCCAGGGCTTTATGTCAAGCCTATAAAAAGAAACCCCTCACCCTAGGATTATACAAAGTGCTACCGTATTTTCCTTCCAGAACTCTCACACTTTCATTCTTCTGCATTTAATCTTTTAATCCATCTGGAATTCATTTTGGTATAAACTGTGAGGTATGAGTCTAGCTTTAATTTTTTTCCCAAATGGTTAGCACTTGTCCCAACAACATTTATTGAACAGTTGAATAACCCATATTTTCTGCCCTCATTTTTACTGTCTTATTTAGCAAATACTAATTTCCCAAATAGGCTTCACTGGTGGCTCAGATGGTAAAGAATCTGCGTGCAAAATAGGAGACCCAGTTTTGATCCCTGGGTTGGGAAGATCCCCTGGAGAAGGAAATGGCAACCCACTCCAGTATTCTTGCCTGGAGGATTCCATGGACAGGGGAGCCATTTGAGTCTACTTTGGACTCTGTTCTGTTCCCTTGTTTTATCTACTGTTTAATTCCCATGCCAATAACACACTGTTTTAATTTCTGTAGCTTAAAAATATTTTCTAGGGGATTTCCAGGCAGTCCAATGGTTAGGTCTCCAGGCTTCCACTTCCAGGAGCATAGTAGGGGCAATAAGATGTCACAAGCTGTGTGGTGTGGACAAAAAAAAAAAAAAAAAAATTCTAGCATCTGGTAGGGCTACACCTTTAAAAATACTAGTTTTTATTTCTGCAAGTTTTAAAAACTTTATTTTATGTTGGAGTAGAGTTGATTAACAATGTTGTGTTAGTTTCAGATGTACAGTAGAGTGATTCAGCTATATATATATATATATATACACACACATGTATCTATTCTTTTTCAAATTCTTTTCTCATTTAGGTTATAACTCCATATGTTTTTAATTGAAGTGAAATTCATATGACATAAAACTAACCAATGTAAAGTGAAAAATTCAGTGGCATTTAGTAGATTCCCATTGTTGAGTAAACACCACTTCTAAATAGTTCCCAAACATTTTCATTACCCTAAAAGGAAACCCCATCTTACTAAGCAGTTTTCCCTCCTTCCTCCATCCATAAATTCTTAACACAAAAAATTGATCTTTTATTATACAACCTCAGATTTCCTGTCTACTGTGTATTAAGGAAGCTTAAAATTCAAGCCCAAGTTCAGGATCATGGAGAAGACTTCCCTGATTAAGGCCTTATTCCAGCATGCTTCTCCATCCCCCCAGCTTGCCTCTTTATCCCCAGCCTCCCAAACTCAACTTGGATTCTGTTGATCTATTAAACTGCTTTGTGATTTTTCTCAAACATCTGTGACAACATTTTTCTCAAGCAACTCCTCAGTAACCTTGTAAACCCACTTTTTTTCTCCAGTTCACCCTCAGAGCATCCAGCCCTGGATTTACGGTCACATTCTCATTAAATTATTGTTGATTGATTGTTATAAAATTTTCCATATTGGACTCAGTAGGGTGCCTGGAGGCTGTCCGGAGCATGATTTAAATGAGAATTAAGAGGGAATTAAACATATAGTCTTTTACTTTCAGATAATATGACACCATTAGCTGCCATTTATTAAGTGCCTATTTACTCTCCTGTTATACACATTGTCTCATTTAATGCTTACAACAATCTGCAGTGGGGGTTTACTGATGATATACATCCACAGAGGTAAAGTAACTTACCTAAAGTCCCTGGGCTGAATGTCAGATTCGAGCTTGGAAATCAGGTTCCCCTGACTATCGAGCACTTTCTAGCATGCTGTGTTGTCCCCACAGATCAACCGTCCTTCGGGGGAATGGCTACCCATCCCAGTTCACTTCCACTGTTATAGTCAAGTTTGCTTAGAGGAAACATCCGAGCACTCCTCCTGAGGTATATGATTAGGACAGCCAAGGAGTACCAAAGAAACACCTCTTCTTCATACAGGACTTTACCTCCTGCCCTGGCCAAGCTATAAAGGATCAATGTCACCCTTGCTTCATAATATTCTGTTTTCTGAATGGAGTCCCATGCTGGCTGACCCAGCTGTTTCTTGCTTGCTTGCTTTGGTTTCTATTTATTTGGCTGTGCTGGGTCTTGGTTGTGGCACAGGGGACCTTGGTCACAGCATGTGGGATCTACTTCGCTCACCAGGGTTGGAACTCGGGCCCCTGCATTGGGAGCGCAGAGTCAGCCACTGCACCACCAGAAAGTCCCTGGCTCAGCTGTTTTAACTGTCTCCTTAGCTAGAGCTGGAGCTGCTATCTGCAGCTGAAGCCAGGCACAGCCTCAACTGCAAGCCCGGGAGACATCATTTGTCTAAGGGGATATTTGGGAGTGCCATGTCTTCTCAATCTGCTCACCCAGCATCGTCTAGGAAACGTGTGAAGCTCAGGGATGTCAGAGAGCACTACTTGGAGAAATTAAGTGTAAACAAATCAGAAACATGTGGACTGGCTTTCCCTCAGAAGAAATTCACATTTTAAAGTGGAAAGAAAAATAAATGGGATAACAATCAGCTGGGCTTAGAGTATTGCAAGGCAGAGTTATAGTACATCAGCAAATCCTAATCACACAGCCCTGGCCCCCCCACCCCCACAGGTGCAGCAAGACAGCCCACCTCTGGATCTGTGTTCTCAGGAGACAGAGGCTCCAGATGTGAAAGCAGGAGGCATGGGTTCATAGTGTAGCAACACCGCTTAGCAGCCCATGTGAACTTTGAGACCTGCAATACACCTGGTCCTAGTACATTTCCTCGTCCGTTCAACAAAGAGATTTATGATGATAGGATCTTTCTTACCTGATAAAGTTTTTTATGATATCATGGTTACTGTTCAGTTCAGTTTAGTTGCTCAGTCGTGTCCTACTCTTTGCCACCCCATGGACTGCAGCATGCCAATTACCTGTCCATCACCAAATCCTGGAACTTGCTCAAACTCCTGTCCATTGTGTTGGTGATGCCATCCAACCATCTCATCCTCTGTCATCCCCTTCTCCTCCTGCCTTCAGTCTTTCCCGGAATCAGGGTCTACTCCAGTGAGTCAGTTGTTTGAATCAGGTGGCCAAAGTATCAGAGTTTCAGCTTCAGCATCAGTCCTTCCAACTGATTTCCTTTAGGATTGACTGGTTTGATCTTCTTGCAGTCCCAGGGACTCTCAAGAGACTTCTCCAACACTACAGTTCAAAAACATCAATTCTTCAGCCCTCAGCTTTCTTTATAGTCCAATTCTCACATCCATACACGACTACTGGAAAAACCATACCTTTGACTAGACAGATCTTTGTCAGCAAAGGTTACAGTTTGCTGTAAATTATTAAGTCATTATTATTTAGCTGCATGATAAAGACTTTGGAGAGATAATGAGTAATGATAATGACCAAATTTGGTCAAATGCACTGACGATTTGAGACTTCTCTGATGGTTCATTGGTTAAGACACCGATCACACTTCCATTGCAGAGAGCACGGGTTCAATTCCTGGTCAGGGAAGCAGCATGGCCAAAAAATAAGAAAAAAATGTGCTGACAATTTGTAAAATGGCTATAAGATTTTTCCTTCATGGAGAATTTAGATAAACACTAATTCCAATAACTATTTTTATTAGATGACCCTTCATCATACTGGCCTCCTAGGTGACATCTCTGTCAGTAATAACGGGAACCCAATCCTGGGGGCCATGTATGAGTGTATTTGGTGGGTGGGAATATGCGTGTCGTATTGGGAGTAGTAAGGAGCTAGAAGACCTTAATGCTGGAAGGAAGATAAAAAATCATTAAGTCCAATGTTCTTATTTTCCAGGTCAGAAAAATGAAGCCCAGAGAGACAAAGTAATTTGCCTGAGGTCATACAGCAAATGGCTGGAGTAGGGTTCAGACTCAGCTTTTCATTCTTTTCACACACTTGTTATTGTTTAGTTGCTTAGTAGCATCTGACTCTTTTACGACCCCATGGACTATAGCCTGCCAGACTCCTCTGACCCTGGGATTTCCCCGGCAAGAATACTGGAGTGGGTTGTCATTTCCTTCTCCAGGGGATCTTCCAACCCAGGGATCAAACCTTCATCTCCTGCATTGGCAGGCGGATTCTTTACCACTGAGCCACGAGGGAAGCCCTACACACTTGTTAGCAGTTTCCCAAACCACAAGTCACAACCCATTAGTGAGTTGCAGAATCAGTTAGAGATGTAATCAGCGCTGAAAAAGAAAACAGGTTCTACACACGTCCTCCTACCTGCTTCCTCCTCTCTTCCTTGCCATCCTATGTGAGGTTGAATTTGCTCCTCACCATGTTTTCTCACAAGACGTTCAGGATCAAGTGATTCCTGGCCAAGAAATAAAAGCAGAGTCGTCGCTTTCCCCGGTGAATTGCAATCAAAACTGGTAACAGAATCAGGTACAACTCCAAGGGAAGACACGAAGAACCAATCAGGTTCAACTCCAAGCTGCGTCTCTAAGGAGCCTTGCACATGAGGTGGCACATATATTTATGCTTGTGTCAAGGTCACTTGGGGCTTCCAACGTGGCACTAGGGGTAAAGAATCTGCCTGCCTATGCAGGAGAGGTAAGAGATGTAGGTTTGACCCCTGGGTTGGAAAGAGCCCCTGGAGGAGGACATGGGAACCCACTCCAGTATTCTTGCCTGGGAAATCCCATGGACAGAGGAGCCTGGCGGGCTAGAGTGCATAGGGCTGCGAAGAGTCGGACACGACTGAGTGTCTGAGCACACACAAGGTCACTTAGATCTTAACATGTTACTCTGAGAACATCACTACTTTCTGAACATCTGGACATGTTTTATTGGGAAAATGAGTTTTCTCTTTGTGTTAGTGTTTCTGCACTAGCACTTTGGCTTAGTAATAAATATGTGAGATCTTCTGTTGGGGAAAAAAATAGAAGAGAATCAAATAGGAAAGATAAGAGTGTATAACCAATAGAAGAGTAAGTACATATTGCCTTGAGAAACTTTTGATGCGCTTATATATTTTTACTGTCTGAGCCTCCAGGGAAGCCCAATGCACTTACATGTTTTTATAAATATATGTTACCTGGAACATACATAAGATATATTTCTTGCTGTGGGTTATGGCTTTTGTTTATCCATTTTATTTATTTATTTTTTGCCTTGCCATGCAGCATGTGGGATCTTAGTTCTCCAACCAGGGATTGAATCCACACCCGCTGCAATGGAAGCATGGAGTCTTAACCACTGGACTGTCAGGGAAATCCGGGTTATGGTTTTCAAAAGTCTGAAAAACTGATACGCTAAAGGGACATGGTTCTTCCCTCAGGTTCTTATAGTCTAGTAATTCAAAGAAAGAATAAATGAATATGAACTAATTCCTATCTACATTTCACTCGCACATGCACACACACATTTTACTTGCTGTTTAACTATGTGCTAATGATGATGTCTACATCCCTCTAACAAACATTTTGCTTACTAATTATCTATCCTTAAAACATCTTAAGATATTTCACTCGTGTTTTACATACTACACACTTATCTTTCATAACAGGATTGAACAGTCTCAAAGTAAATTGACATTATAGCCTTCTCTTGGCCCACATTGTTGTAAACCCCAATCTATCCCCTGTTGCCCCAAATCTCCTCCTCCTTCAGTTCTTCCATCTCAGAAATGACATTTCCTGCAAATCAAAACCACAATGAGGTACCATTACACGCCAATCAGGATGGCTGCTATCCAAAAGTCTACAAGCAATAAATGCTGGAGAGGGTATGGAGAAAAGGGAAACCTCTTACACTGTTGGTGGGAATGCAAACTAGTACAGCCGCTATGGAGAACAGTGTGGAGATTTCTTAAAAAGCTGGAAATAGAACTGCCATATGACTCAGCAACCCCACTTCTGGGCATACACACCGAGGAAACCAGATCTGAAAGAGACAGGTGCACCCCAATGTTCATCGCAGCACTGTTTATAATAGCCAGGACATGGAAGCAACCTAGATGCCCATCAGCAGACGAATGGATAAGGAAGCTGTGGTACATATACACCATGGAATATTACTCAGCCATTAAAAAGAATTCATTTGAATCAGTTCTAATGAGATGGATGAAACTGGAGCCCATTATACAGAGTGAAGTAAGCCAGAAAGATAAAGAACATTATAGCATACTAACACATATATATGGAATTTAGAAAGATGGTAATGATAACCCTATATGCAAAACAGAAAAAGAGACTCAAATGTATAGAACAGACTTGTGGACTCTATGGGAGAAGGCGAGGGTGGGATGTTTCGAGAGAACAGCATCGAAACATGTATATTACCTATAATGAAACAGATCACCAGCCCAGGTTGGATGCATGAGACAAGTGCTCGGGCCTGGTGCACTGGGAAGACCCAGAGGGATTGGGTAGAGAGGGAGGTGGGAGAGGGGATCGGGATGGGGAATACATGTAAATCCATGGCTGATTCATGTCAATGTATGACAGAACCCACTGCAATATTGTAAGGTAATTAGCCTCCAACTAATAAAAATAAATGAAAAAAAAAAAAGAAATGACATTTCCTGTCAACCTTCTGTCAACAACATGTTCTCCTTACCCTTCTCATAGCCAATTCGTCATCAAGATTGACCTCATACTGCTACTCCTAAGACACACTTCCGTGTGCTTTTGTGCTAAGTCAATTCAGTTGTGTCTGATTCTGTGCAACCCCATGGACTGCAGCCCGCCCAGCTCCTCTGTCCATGGGGATTCTCCATGAAGGAATAGTGGAATGGGCTGTCATGCCCTCCTCCGGGGAAGGCACACTTCCAGCCCCATCCAAATCGTCACCAGCCTTCTAAGACAATTGCAATTTGCTCCATCCTGGCCACTTTAACCCTGTTCCATACAACATCCCAGAATGAAATTTCTGAGAAATCAGCTGAATCATGTAACTCCCCTGTTTAAACTGGCTTCTCCTTAAGTTAGGATCAAGCTCCAGTTCTGAATGTGATATACAAAGGTGTGCATGGCAGGGTTGTTCTACCTCTCCAACCTCATCTTGGCACCCTCTTTCCTTCACAAGACTCCCTTACGTGATCTTACGTTTATTCCTTAGGGCCTGGGTGCTTTCAATTTTACCTGGAGTGCCCCCCGCCCCGCCCTTGCTCAAGACTCTGTCTCCCTCATACATACACCAATCTTCGATTCTTTTTTAAAAAATTAAAAATAAAATTATTTATTTGGCTGCACAAGGTCTTAGTTGGAGCATGCAAGATCTTTTTTAGTTGCAGCATACAAGATCTTTAGTGCTCTGACCAGGGATCAAAAACAGGCCTCCTGCATTGGGAGAGTGGAGTTGGAGCCTTGGACCACCAGGGAAGTCCCTTGATATTGTCTAGCTTTTATCCCTTTATGTGGATTTTGTGGTCAGGGTCTGACTTTGAGTGTTGATTCTTCCATATACTAAGGGTGACCATCAGCAAGTGATGTTATTGTTGATTCTTAGCATTTCTCATTTATGAAATGAGAGAGATGAGTATCTCACAAGTTGCCCTGAGAATCCCGCAGGATTAGATCCAGGAAAGCCCCTGACGGAGCAGATGCTCAGGAAACACTCATGTCCGCTCACTGCTCGCCTGTCCCGCACCTTCCCCTGCTCTCCTCCATCTCGGCTGTCCCACCTCCTTCTCCACTTGTCTAGGTCACTCAAGGTCTCCCTTACACGTCTTCAGGGAGCCCCCTTCAGCGGCCCTACCCATGGTGGAGGCTGCTCCTTTCCAGTCCTTGAAATGTACGATGCTGACTGTTTTTCTGTTTTAAAATCTTTAACGCATCTGTTCTGTTTCTCCAACTGGACTCTAAGCCCTTTGGCCACAAAGTTCCCACCTCAGGTTTCTTGTACACCTCAAAGGGCCTGGCTCAGTCTCCTGCATAGAGTGGCTCAACTCAAATACAGCTAACACCTGTGAGTACCCACAGGCTACCAGGCACTGTGAGTGGCTTTCATGTTCATTATTGCCTAACTTAATATTTTAAAAAATTAATTTTGTTGAAGTATAGTTGATTTACAATGGTGTGTTAATTTCTGCTTACAGCACGGTGCTTCAGCTATATGTATATACGCATTCTTTTTCATAATCTTTTCCATTATGGTCTATCTCAGGATATTGAATAGAGTTCCTACACAGTTGTTGTTCAGTAGCTAAGTCATGTCCGACTCTTTGCAACCCCATAAACTGCAGCACGCCAGGCTGCCTACACAGTAGGACCTTGTTGTTTATGTAACAGTTTGCATCTGCTTATTCCAGACTCCCAATCCACCCCTCCTTCACCTCCTCTCCTCACTTTGGCAGCCACAAGACTGCTTTCTATGTCTGAGTCTGTTTCTGTTTCAGTTCACTTGAGTCGCATTTTAGATTCCACATGAGTGATATCATATGCTATTTATCTTTCTCTTTCTGACTTACTTCAGTTAGTATGATAATCTTCAGGTCCATTTATGTTGTTGCAAACGGCACTATCTCATCCTCTTTATGACTGAGTAGTATTCCATTGTATTATATATGTACCACATCTTCTTTATCCCTTCATCTGTTGATGGACATTTAGGCTGTTTCCATGCCTTGGCTTTTGTGAATAGTGCTGCTATGAACATAGGGGTGCAAGCAATTTTTTGAGTTATAATTTTGTCTGGATATGTGCCCAGGAGTGGGACTGCTGGATCATAGAGAACTCTATTTTTTGTTAGCTTCATTTTTCATGAGAATCCTACCAGTCAAGTCATGATGCCTGCTGTGAGAACAGAGGCTCAGAAAGCTTAATAATCTGCCTAAGGGCACCCAGTTAGCAAACAGCAGTCTTTTTACTCTCTGGTTGATAGCATGGCAGAGTAGATGAGGAACAAATACTTGTTAGTACTCTTTCTACTGCATCATGTTGCCTTTCTCAGAAATATTTATTCCCAGTGAGGATGATTATCATCATGTTCTCAGTTCCCATCCCACCCCCAGAAACTTAGCTTAAAATCCCTCATCCTAGATCCTCTCCTCTGAAGTCCTTCCAGTGTTCTGTACTCCTAATTCCCACTCGGTTTTCTATTAGTGCTATATCTCTTTGCTGAATTCTTACAGACCCTGCCACAACATGTCCCTGGGTCTCCCCACAAGTCCTCCTCTTCTCCACCTTTTCCTCCCACTAAAGCTTCTCTTCTTCACGGTCCCCCCATCTCCATCCCCTCTCCAGTCTGGCTCTAACTCAGGTTGCTGTGATTAAATACAGCCCCACCTGAAAATGCCCTCTAGAGTACTTATGCCCGGAAGGTTCTGGAATCATTACTATTCATTAGTTGAGCGGCTGGGGCAAGTCACATCCCCTCTCCAACCCTCAGGCTCTTCGCATAAAAAAATGGTAAGACTAGTTAGCATTTATAAAGCACCTACATAAAGTACATGGGCTTCCTTGGTGGTTCAATGGTAAAGAATCTGCCTGCCAATGCAGGAGACACAGGCTCGATTCCTGGGTGGGGAAGATTCCCCTGGAGGAAGAAACGGCAATCCACTCCAGTATTCTTGCCTGAAAATCTCATGGACAGAGACTGGTGGGCTAGAGTCCACGGGGTCACAAAAGAGTTGAACACAACTTAGCGACTATAAACAACAACTGAAAGTATATAAGCACTGCATATATTATAAGAAATCAATAACAGCAGATGCTTAGCTAGCACTTACTGTGTGCCAGGCATGGTACCAAATGAAACACCTATTCACTTGTCACAACAACCATTCAAAAATGTTATTTTAACACTATTTCACAGATGGAAAATCAGGAGGTCTTCAAAGTTAGTAATTTATCCTAGATCATCCCAGTTGGGGGATGGTGGAGCCAGGCTTACAACTCAGGCTGTTCTAGCTCCAGAGTCCTTTGTCTTGACCACTGCCCTAAACTGCCTCTATTTTCTCATAAAACGAATAGGGCTAATTAAATATAATCCCTTAGCATGTTTATAGCACTTCTCCAATTCTAAACCACTGCTCACATTCCGTACCTATTTGATCTTCACAATAACCCTAGGGGTAGACATTATTAACCCAATTTACGGGGCAAGAGCTAAGACTTCTTAAAAAGGTCACGTGTCCCAGGGCACACAGCCAGCGAGGGCAGATTCAGGACTTGAACCCAGTACTGCTCATTCCCGGTGCCCCTCCTATTATACGTCAGATACCAAAGGGCATAGCCTGTCCTTTCTCACCCACTGCAGCTTCAATATCGTACGCTATTCTTTGTGTTTCTCTAAAGAGGTCCCAGTGTTCCCTCAGAATTCCCTGCGGGTCGTCCCCATACCCACTTTGCATTACTTGCGAACAACAGCAGGGGGCGCTGTAGACCAACTCATAGGGGCGGTGCTGCCCCGGGAGACCTTGTTGAAGGAAACAACCACAAGCCTCCCTCTCTTCTTTTTAATTTGTTTATATTAAAAATGTTTTCGTAAGTACTACTTGCACATAGTATAAAATTTTAAAGGTACAAATGAATATGTGTACGATGTACCTGCTCCCCAGCTACCCAGATCACCATGCTGGAGGCAAACCCAGGAAGTTTTCTCCTGTTCCCTTCTCAAAGTATTCTATACTTATATAACCAAATAAGTATTTTTCTTCCCACACAAATGAGAGTATACAAACATACACACATTTTTTTTAATTGTTCACACAAATGTTACCCTGCTACATCTGCTATTCATCCTCTAGTTTTTTGCAGTAATTTATCTTGCAAATCAGTCCATATCATAATTCACAGTATTTAATTGGATGGGTAAGCCATCATCAGTTTTGTCAGCTCCTTGTTATTTTTTATCTTCTGCAATTAGAAGCAACTGTACACAGATCACTTTGCACACTTTGTATGTCTGCAGGATAAATCTCCAGAAGTGAAATTGCTTGCTTGCAGATTACACGCATTTGTGATGTTGATCTATATTGTTGGCTCGCCTTGCACAGAAACTACCCATTTATGGCTGCATGGGCAGGCCATGCAAAGGTCTGTTTCCTACACTCTTACTAACACAGGATCTTCTCAAGCTTTCTGATCTTTGCCTGTCCCATAGGTGAAAGATGGTTTCTCACTGCAATTTAATAGCATTTCTCTGAAAATGAGTGCCTTCTGACTTCTGAGATTCATTCATGCAATCCATAAATAATTAGCAGGTTCCTCCTGTGTGCTAGGCCCCGAGTTGGAGCATCCTCCTCCAGCTCTCCCTGGTCCAACTTCCACTGTTTTCTCCTGCCTGCCCTGCACTGGCCTGCCCTACCATATCCTCCAAGAAGCTATTTTTCTTGCTTGGCCATCCTCACCAGGTCAAGCAGGGGCGACCTCGCTTGACCTCTTCTTTAGAGGCTTAGGAGTGAGGAGAATGTAGTTTCTCTGTTTCTCGAGACTAATTCCTGTAACCCAATTAAGCAAAGCTGAGAGGTGGGGGACATGTGTCTTGAGGTCAGAGTTAACCCTGAGTCCTTGGGCTTCTCAGACCCACCCAGTCTAGTGGGTTCGTCAATGCCTAACACTTTGGGGTGTTAGAAAGGAAGACAGAGAGCAGGTACCTGGACACTTGTCTGGGTTCGTTCAGCAGATGTTATTTGCTTCGTGACTCAGACTAGGTGTCCCCTAAATGTAAAATATGTTTAGGAGCAGGACTATTTGGTTCCTTACTTTTATAGTTTCATTTAGTTATTTTTGGCTATACTGGGTCTTTATTGCTGCGCATGGGCTTTCTCTTGCTGTGGCAAGTGGGGCTGCTGTCTAAGTTGTGCGCAGGCTTCTCACTGTGGTGGCTTCTCTTGTTGGAGGGCTCGGGCTCTAGGGCCCGTGGGCTTCAGTAGTTTCGGCACATGGGCTTAGTAGTTGGGGCTCCCGGGGTCCAGAGCACAGGCTCAGTGGTTGTGTCCCACAGGCTTAGTTGCTCCACGGCATGTGGGATCTTCTTGGACCAGGGACGGAACCCATGTCTCCTGTACTGGCAGGCGAATTCTCTACCATTGAGTCACCGGGGAAGCCCAGGAATAGGACTATTTAGATTAAAGTGGGAAGATAAGACATTAGGATCACTGTTCTCATCTTGGAGAGAAATCTCTGAACTGTTTCCCACATCCTCCTTCTGCTGGGGTCCCAGCACACTTGACCTCATCGCAGGGTAACTGCTCCTTTGTCGGCTTTCTCCACAAGGCTAGGAATCAGCTAGAGTCTTTGTCTTTGTTCATCTTTGTATCTCTCATTAGAATAAAGGCAGAATCATCACACAGGCATTTAAAATTAATATCTTCCGGCCTTGAAGTTCCCAAGAACAGCAACCTCACAAAAACCTGAATCATTCTCTAGTAACTTAACGAGAGAGACCTCCAGAGACATTCAGCTGCCAGAGTTTTCCTCCCAAACTATTCTCTAAGCCAGTCACTTGTAGGGGTTCCCTATGGCCTACTAAATGAAATGCAAATTCCTTAGCTTGGAATTTAAGGGCCTCTGTTTTGATACGGCTCCAGTCTACCTTTCCAGTCCTTTTTTCCACTACCTCATGCTCCAATCAAGCGGAATTACTCAATGTTTCTCAAGTGTGCCCACATTCCACTGCATTGCCTGTGCCCTTGGCAGTCCTCCTCTGCCTGGAACACTTTCCTCTTTGTTTTCCTTCCATCACTGTTGCCCTCTTCTCTCTCTCTTCGCACTCCACCCTTTGTTTAAAAAGTATAAGTCATCATTATCAAAATTCCAATGGCATTTTTTACAGAACTAGAACAAATAATTCTCAGATTTGTATGGAACCACAAAGGATCCCAAATGGCCATGGTAATCTTGAGAAAGAAGAAGAAAGCTGGAGGTATCACACTCCCTGATTTCAAACTATACTACAAAGCTATAGTCATCAAAATGGTATAGTATGGGCATTAAAAACAGACATACAGATCAAGGGAAATGAACGGAGAGCCCAGAAAGAAACCCATGCATATATGATCAATGAATTTATAATGAAAGAGCAAAGAACGTATTATTGAGAAAGGACAGTCTCTTTAATTAATGATGTTGAGGAAACTGGACAGACATATGCAAAAGAATGAAACTAAACCACTATCTTACACCATACACAAAAATCAACTCAACATGGATTAAAAACTTGAATGCAAGACCTGAAGCCATAAAATTCCTAGAAGAAAACAGAAGTGGAGCTTCTTGATGTTGATCTTAGCAATATATTCATGGATCTGACTACAAAGGCAAGGGAAAACAAACATAAAGTTAAATAACTGGACTCAGTTCAGTTCAGTTCAGTTGCTCAGTCGTGTTCGACTCTTTGTGACCCTATGAATCGCAGCACGCCAGGCCTCCCTTCCATTACCAACTCCCGGAGTCTACCTAAACCCATGTCCATCGAGTGATGACAGTCAGCCATCTCATCCTCTGTCGTCCCCTCTCCTCCTGCTCCCAATCCTTCCCAGCATTAGGGTCTTTTCCAATGAGTCAACTCTTTGCATGAGGTGGCCAAAGTATTGGAGTTTCAGCTTCAACATCAGTCCTTCCAATGAACACCCAGGACTGATCTTCTTTAGGATGGACTGGTTGGATCTCCTTGCAGTCCAAGGGACTCTCAAGAGTCTTCTCCAACACCACAGTTCAAAAGTATCAATTCTTTGGCGCTCAGCTTTCTTCACCATCCAACTCTCACATCCATACACGACTACGGGAAAAACCATAACCTTAATAACTGGACTACATTGAAGTAAAAACTGTGCAATAAAGGAAACCATCAAAAAAACAGAAGGCAGTCTACTGAATGGTAGAATATATTTGCAAATCATATATCTGATAAAGGACTACTATCCAAAATATATAAAGAACTCATGCTGCTGCTGCTGCTGCTAAGTTGCATCAGTTGTGTCTGACTGACTCTGTGTGACCCCATAGTGGCAGCCCACTAGGCTCCGTCGTCCCTGGGTTTCTCCAGGCAAGAACACTGGAGCGGGTTGCCATTTCCTTCTCCAATGCATTAAAGCGAAAAGTGAAAGTGAAGTCGCTCAGTCATATTTGACTCTTAGCGACCCCATGGACTGCAGCCCACCAGGCTCCTCCGTCCATAGAATTTTCCAGGCAAGAGTACTGGAGTGGGTTGCCATTCATAGCAAAAAAAAAAAAAAAAAAAAGGAAAGAAACCCAAACAAACTGATTTAAAAAACGGGCAGAGAATCTAATAAACATTTTTCCAAAGAAGAAATATACATAGCCAACAAAATGCATGAAAACATCATTAATTATTAATTATTAGAGAAATGCAAATCAAATCCGTAGTGAGATATCGCCTCACACTTGTCAGAATGACTGTTATTTAAAAAAGACAAGAAATGACATGTTTTTGAGAGGATGTAGAGAAAAGAGAACCTTTATGCACCGTTGGTTGAATTATAAATTGGTGCAGCAACTATGGAAAACAGCATGGAGATTCCTCAAAAAATTAAAATTAGAGATAGAACTACCATATGATCTAGTATTCCACTTCTGAGTATTCATTCAAAGAACACAAAAACACTAATTTGAAAAGACATGTGCACCCCTATGTTCACTGTAGCACTATTTACAATAGCCAAGATATGGAAACAACCGAAGTGTCTATGGATAGATGAATAGATAAGGAGGTCATCACATACACACACACACAATGGAATACTACTTGGCCATAAAAAAGAACAAAATCCTGCCATTTGTGAAAACATGGGTGGACCTTGATGGTATTATGTTAAGTGAGGTATGTCAGACGAAGAGAGACAAATCCAATATGATATCACTCCTGCAAGGAGTCTGAAAAAACAAAACAAATGAACAGGAAATTCTCTGGTGGTCCAGGGATTAGGACTCCACTCTTCCAACCCAAAGGGCAGGTGTTCAATCATTGGTTGGGAAACTAAGATCCCATGTGCTACAGTGTGGCCAAAGCAAAACCCAAAAAACAAACAAACAAAAACCCAAATGCACAAAAAACAGAAACACCAAACTCAGAGATACAAAAGTAGATTGGTAGTTGCCCAAGGGGAATGGAGTTGGGGGAGGGTGAAATGAGTGAAGCAGATCAACTGTATGATGGCGATGGAGGGAGGGGTGACTAGACCTTTGGTGTTGATTGCTTTGTAGTACATACTGATGTCAAATTATTTTTGTTGTACACCTGAAGGGGCTTCCCTGGTAGCTCAAACAGTAAAGAATCTGCCTGCAATGAGGAAAATCAGTGTTTGCTCCCTGCATTGGGAGGATCCCCTGGAGAAGGGAATGGCAACCCACTCCAGTATTCTTGCCTGGAGAATCCCACGGACAGAGGAACCTGGTGGACTACAGTCCATCGGGTCACAAAGAGTCGGACACAACTGAGTGACTTTCACTTTCACACCTGAAGCTTATATAATGTTACATATCAATTTTACCTCAATAAAATAAAAACAAAGAATATTTTAAAACTTAAATGAACAAACAAAAAGTAGAAGTTATCAAGTTTTGAAAAAGTGAAAGAAAATAAAGCTTACATAACCACCCAGTTCCCTCTCAGATGTAATTGCCCCCGAAGACTCCTGTTCAAATCCGTAATAGGCTATTCCCTCCTTCCCTTAGCTCCCCAGTCAGGCTGTTTACGTGTTTCTAATGATGCTCTATCTTGCGCCCTCATTCCCACCCCACCTCAGAGCAAGTGCTGGAAAGCAGAGCTGGGTGTAGCCCTTTTGTGAACCCCCAAGTATGCTGAGTTGCGCTGAAATGGGAGGAGCCCCTTCTCGAGGCTGCAGGTTCTCTTTTCCACTTTGAGTATGAGAAATGGGAAGAGTATGGCTCCTGTCCCGGTGTCATCCCTTCAGACCTTCCTCTAAAAGGGGTCTCAGGACTTCCCTGGTGGTCCAATGGCTAAGACTCTGTGCTCCCAATGCAGGGTGCCTGGGTTCAATCCCAGGTCTGGAAACTAGATCCCTCAGGCAAGATCCTGCACGCCCCAAGGATGGGAGGTCCAGCATGTCTAAACTAAAAGACTCCACGCAGAACTTCCTTGGAGGTCCAGTGAATTAAGAATCCGCCTGCCAATGCGGGGGTCATGGGTTCAATCCCAGGTCTGGAAACTGAGATCCCACATGCCCTGAGGCAACTAAGCCAGTGCACCAACTGGAGAAATCCCATGGGCCAGGGCACTTTCTGCTAAAAGTCCTGTCAGCGTGCCTGGGAGGAGGTGTGTGCCTTGGCCAGGCTGGAGGAAGACAACTTGGCCTTCTCCCCGGCTTCTTCTGGTGACTTCCACAGAAGAAAGAGTGGTACCTTGGAGTTCCAGGACCCCAGTTTTAGCTCTCACTCCACATCCACTGGCCAGATGCCCCTGACCAAGTCTTTTCATCTCTCTTAACCTAAAAATAGAAATAGCTTCACCTTCTCTATTAATGCCTTCCACATAGGCTATTCTTAACCCCAAAACAAAAAATGTACCTGAGGGTGTTTTGCAAATTGTACTTTTAAAAATGGTATGTATGCTCTGCCTTGTTGGGGGTAATGGATTTCCAAGAGGCTTAAAAGACAGAAGGGACTTCCCTGGTGGACTAGTGCTTGGGACTCTGTGCTCTCAGGGCCTGGGTTCCATACCTGGTCAGGGAACTAAAAATCCCACCAGCCATGCGGTGCTGTCAAAAATAAATAACTTTTTAAAAATGATACAGAAGAAGTAAGCTAGCATAAATGAAAAGTGAGAATAAAGCAGAAGAAAAAAAAGTAACAACATAATGAGCCCCAAATGAGGTAAAAAGGCACCCCTTGTTTGCTACAGGTGGAGCTCAAGGTTTGCTGGGAAACTAAAATGTTATCTGAGTCTGTGGAGGGGGTCACTGGGGTGGTGGTGTTTCAGGGTGTTCAGCATGGAGACTGGAGGCTCATAGCAGGGGTGACACATTCTAGATGGGCCCTGGATCCCCATGAGCAGGGACTGGTCCCAACTATCCCCTTGGCATAGATGCTACTGCTTTAGTCCAGCCCAGATCCACTTGAAGCCAGAGGCAGCCACATCCTCCTAACCTTCTCATCCACTTCCCCCTCACCTACCTACCCTGCACAGACAGCATTACCTCTTTCTGGAGACAGACTCACTTGCCTCCCACTCAGACACTCTTTGGAAACAATAACAAACCAGCTTTGTTGATATATGTAAAATATTGATACATATCATGAGTTCACCCTTTTCAAAGTGTACCGTTCAGTGGGCTTTGGTATACAAGACACTCAACCTATCGTATCAAGCAGCAGACTAATTGGGCCTTCTTTGCCACCCAGACTAACTCAGTTCCTTTTTCTTTGCACTCCTCTCACCCTAATTCTTCTTCTTCTTTTTTTTTTTTTGAGTATGATTGCTCTACAACGTTGTCTCAATTTCTGCTACACAGCAACGTGAATCAGCTATGAAAGTGAAGTCGCTCAGTCGGGCCGACTCTTTGCGACCCCATGGACTGTAGCCCACCAGTCTCCTCCCCTCACTCTTGGACCCGCCCCCTCACTCCATCCCACCCGCACTGGGTTGAGCTCCCTGTGCTATATAGCAGCTTCCCATTAGCCATTAGATAAAATGTGCACCATTTGACGCATGGTCGTGTGTATATGTTGATTCTAATCTCCCAGTGTGTCCCACCCTCCACATGCCCCTCTGTGTCCACAAGTCCATTCTCTACATCTGCATCTCTATTCCTGCCCTTCAAACAGGTTCATGGGTACCATTTTTCTAGATTCCATATATAGGCATTAATCTATGATGTTGATTTTTCTCTTTCTGACTTATTTCACTCTGGATGACAGGCTCTAAGTCCATTATCCTAATTCTTAACTCCCTAAGAGTCTGGACTCAAATTCTGGAAAAGTTGCCCCATATTTCCAGCATTTTCCACCTCTGACCCATCTCTGTGGCTGGTGTCCCCATCAGATGGGCTCTCCGGAAAGTAATAACTGGAGCTGGGATGGGGAAGGGTGGGGGGCACAGAAAAGCCAAGGCATGATCTCTGAGTTTTTCAGACTGAGGAACGCCCACTGAGGATCCAGGCGGCGGGAGGCTGTGGGTACAAGCAGCCCAGGGAGCTGCAGCACTTGACAGATCACATTGTTAGACCGTGACTCACTCCCGCCGCCAGAGTCTGGAAAGCTGAACCTCTCAGCCCGGCCTTCAAAGGAGGGCCGCTCGGACTGTGGGTGGACCCCCTGAGCCAGCCTCTGAGGGCCAGGCTGGGCGGGCAGGCTTGGGATCCTCTCATTCCCAAGCTGGACTATTTCACGCCCCTTGACCCTACACAGTCAAAGGTCATGTGTTGGGAGCCTGCAGGAGGCAAGGAAAGGTGTCCTCTTGTGCTTTCCAAGAGAGGAGGGGGTCGTAGCTGAGCTCCTGACCCCTCCTCCCCCAAAGGTTTGGGCTCTGTTGCCTGGCTAGGGGGACCCAAACCCCAGCTCTGGAGTTAGTGAGAATCAAGCAGCTCCGCCCCAGCCCCCCAAGGGACACTCTCATAATTTTCTTCCCCATGTTCAAGACTGTTCCTTGACCTTGTGGTACTCACATACCTTTCTTCTCACTCCTCTCTTTTCCCCCCACATTCTCTTTCCCATCATCAGACTGTTTCTTAAATACTGAATCAGCCCATTAGATTGCTCATGATATAAAAAAGAGAGGGGAGAAAGAAAGTGAAAGTCACTCAGTCATGTCTGACTCTTTGTGACCCCATGGACTGTAGCCCACTAGGCTCCTTCTTCCATGGGATTCTTCAGGTAAGAATACTGGAGTGGGTTGCCATGCCCTCCTCCAGGGGATCTTCCCAACCCAGAGGTCAAACCCAGGTCTCCCACACTGCGGGCAGATTCTTTAACTGCTGTGCCACGAGAGAAGCCCAAGAATACTGGAGTGGGTAGCCTATTCTTTCACCAAGGGATCTTCCTAACCCAGGACTTGAACCAGGGTCTCCTGCATTTCAGGTAAATTCTTTACCAGCTGAGCAACCAGGGAAGATTGCTCACGATATAAAGAAGAGAGGTGAGAAAAGTCTTCATTTATACCTTACTCTATTGGCTTCGGATTCCCTCTATTTGAGCACCCATTGGAGTCTGGGTCTCTAACAAGATTGTCTCATACCAGGGGCCTGGGGAGGGGCTGCTGAACCATTTCCCTTTGCAAGTCTAGCACATCACACGTCCACTCTCCTGGCATGCTTGGAGTGTTGAGAAGGTGACTCAGAGCTCCCTGTCTGGTGGAGAAACTTAGATGAAAACAATGAAATCGTATTTCCCAGAGCAGTATGTTTAAATCCTACAAAGCAGTATAAATCCTACAAAGCCCTGAAGTTCCAGAGAGTGGTTGGGATGGTGGCAAGAGTCCTTCAAAAGTCCCTTCCTGGGGCTTCCTTGGTGGTCCAGTGGTTAAGACTCTGCGCTCTCAATGAGGAGGGCCTGGGTTCGATCCCTGGTCAGGCAACTAGATCGCACATGCTGCAACTAAGAGTTTGCATGCCAAAACAAAAGATCCGGGTTGCTGCGACTGAGACCTGGCACAACCAAATAAACAAACACTTTCAAAATTCCTTCATTAGAGCCATTGAGGGAACTATCACCTTTATGTAGTCATGATATCTAACCCTTACCTAAGCAAAGCCAGGTAGAGTGTCCATTATTTGGGGAAATTAACCCTGGGCTGAATTAGGAGAAGGTGCTGCTGGATTGTGCTCAGTCTTGTCCAAATCTTTGCAACTCCATGGACTGTAGCCTGCCAACCTCCTCTGTCCATGGGAATTCTCCAGGTAAGAACACTGGAGTGGGTTGACACGCCCTCCTCCAGGGGCCCCTGGATTAGGTGTCTTTAAAAACAAGATATCCAAATCCAGTGGGGTGGGTTGTGCAGTCAAGTAAGAAAATTGCAAGATGGGGAGACTAATAAGGGAAGAGAGATAAAGAAGCAGACCCAATGTTTTTTTAATATTTAATTTTATTTATTTGACTGCAGCAAGTGGGACCTTAGATTTTTGTTGCAGCATTCGGGATCTTTCGTTGCGGCATGCAAACTCTTAGTTGCGGCATGTGGGATCTATTTCCCCCACCAGGGATAGAACTCGGGCCTCTGCTTCGGGAACACAGAGTCTTAGCCACTGGACCACCAGGGAAGTCTCAATCTTTGGTTTCTTGAAACTGTATTTTCTCTTCTGTGGGAATAGCCAAATGTATCTGGAGGAGACAAGGATAGCTCTCTGTTTGGGGAGGAGATGCCACTCACACAGGTTGGGGCACCGTCTCATAGCCAACAGCTACACAAGCACTTGGACCAGCTCACTGATTGCTCGCAACCACCCCGTAAGGCATGCTGCTGTCTTACCCCCATTTTCTAAGTGAGATTCTGAGGCGTGAAGTCACTGGCAGCTGGCTCGCTGCAGATCTGGGACTCGAGCCCAGGTCCTCTGATTGGAAGTCTGGTGGTTGTTGCACTCTTGTGCTGGTCACAGCATGAGGCTGGTGCCTGGGGTCATTGCTGATTCCAAGGTCCTCACTGTAGACCCTTATCCTGGAGCTAAGCAACTGCCCTGCTCAGTGTTTTGGGGGAAGTTGGAAAGGCTCATGTTCAGAGCTAAGAGACCCCTGGCCACTTTCCCAGGCTGTTCTTTCCCAAGAGGTTCTTAGGCTCAGTTTTACACCCTCTCTCCCACCCACATGCACACCCTTCTAGCCCCAGCTGCCTTGGAAGCAGGGAAAAGGAGGCAAGACCAGAAGGCTTTTGTTTTCCAAAGATGGAGAAATGGCTGAAATCCCGGCATCTCCCCCAGAAGACAGAGGCAGCTCTGGATTTCCTGTTGCTCCCAACACGGGCCAGATAATTGGAGACAGATTTTTGGGCTTGGGTTGGGAGGTGAAGTTTGAAGTACAGTCATTGGGCCTCCTGTAAGTCCGTGTGTGTGTGTCTGTGTGTGTGCATGTGCGTGCGCTGCTTTTTGGTTTCTTTGTTAGTAGCGAATGTATGTGTGTAGGCGTGTGTTTGAGACTGTGTGTACATATTTAAGTGTGTATGCCTGTGTATTTGTGTGGCACGCCCATGTTCCCTGTACTCTTTTGTTTTCGTGTATAGGACTCTCTGTGTATGTGTGTGTGAGAGAGAGAAAGTGTGTAAGCACGTGTCTGGCTCTCTGTGAGTGGCTCCCTTGTTTTGTTTTTTTCCTTTGTGAGAGTCAATCCAGCCTGGGGATATCTCACTAGCTCTTTAGGATCCTATTACTCAAGACTTGGTGATTAAATGTAAAACAATAATTAAGATTAAAAAAAAAAGGCAGGAAGGCAGATGGCCTTCAGGGAGAGGATATGAGGGAGAGAAACAGCCAGAGTAAAGTCAGAGGGGAAGCCAGAGGGGGACCATCTTACGGAGCAGAGGGTCTCATTTAAGGGGTACAGATGAAACCCCAGCCCCTCCCCCCACCTCTCTAATAGAGAAAGTCACCGCACAAGTCCAAAAAGGTTCAGCTTTCTCCACGTTTCCATGGTTGGGCAGGGGAGGGAGCTAGCATTGCCTTCCTGCTGGAATCACCACCCTGAAAAGTTTACCAGCTCCAGTCTTCTGAGCCCTTCTGTGCAGATTCACAAATGTAGGTTCTGTTGGCTACAAATGAGATACAGACGGGTAGGGAAGTAACCTGAATCGTGAAACATTTACACCCCGCCATTGTGTACATGCCGCATGTTGGACTCTGGGCTGCACATTTTACATAGTTCTTGTATCAATAGTATGTGTGTCTGTATGTATGTATATGGATGTGTGTGTGTGCATGTATGGTTTCATAAAACCACTTATGAGCTGGGTAATACCTCTTGGCAGAGGACACTGAAGCTTCTGATAGAACCAGGACTTTAACCCTCTGTGGTTCCCCCAAGGGATCGTTCATTTGTTCATTCAAAAAACAGGGACTGAACCCCTCTCTTTTCTTAGGCATGGGGGACACAGAGATGAACCAGATGCAGTTTCTGCCCTCCTGCAGTTTCTGCCCTGGGGATTGCTGATTGTCCAAGGATTGAACTGCCAACTCTTTGGGATTCAACCCCCCTCAATGCCAGAGCAATGTGGCTGTTATGGAATCGGGGACTTTTCGGACTGGGCCAAGATTTGTTCCTGGAATCAGTTGTTCCTTATAAAGACATGTAAGATAAGGACTGGCTGAGGAGGAGAGGATGCAGGGGAAGTGGAGGGCAGTGACTGTGTGTGCTGGGGCTGGAGTGTGAGGAGGGGAGGACTTCACGGGGTCAGCTTCACAGCCCAGCATTTGCTGGGTGGAGATGATGTTCTTAAATGGTCCAGCCCCTCAGGCAGTAGGAAGGAGGGAAGATGGGAGCCAGCACACACCCTCGCCTTTCTGCACTGGTCTCTGAGGTTCCGGCCTGGCTGGGTGGGGGTGGGGAGGGTAGAGTCCTCTACTAGCTCCTGGCGACCTGACTCAGTACCCTAGTGCTGCCGCCTCAGAGCTGCCGCCAGCATTCTCTGGCCTAAATCGCTTCCAGTTTGTTTAGTCAAAACCCTTGGCCCCAACATCAAAGCCCCTTTGGAGTTTCTGGGGGTTGTTGTTCTTATATGGTGTTTATTTCAGAGATGGGTCTTCTGTTACTGGCTGTGTGTGGCGGCACAGGAGGGCTTGCTGGGGCTCTTGATTATAGACACAGCAGGTTGGCCTGGGTGGAGGGCTACCGGACAGTGTCCATGACAACGGTCGCCCAGACGCTATCCCCCCATACGCCTGCCTCTGCCTGGGGAGAGCACAAACGCAAGCTGCCTTCTCACCTGCCCAGGGCCCCACAGAGAAGCCTCCATTCCCTTCAAATTTATGCCAGACATTTGAGTCTGGCCTTCTAGGCGTCAAGTCTATGCCACCTCCCATAACCCCCATCCCAGCCCTGCCCTCCCCTCAGAACCCCCGGACTCTCTCCAAGCTAATAGTTCTCCACTCTGCGCCTCCCCATCTTAGTCCCTCTGGGCCTGGGCCTGGACCCCAGCTCCCTCACCTCCTTGCCATCTTCTAAAGAATCCCTCCAGTTTTTCTTTTAATCTGATTGGTTGAACATGTGCTCAGCAGTTTGACTGACACTTGGCTCCATTTGGCTCTGGAATTTGCAACCTTCCTTACTTCTGAGTTCCTGCCGGTTCTAGTAGGACCCCTCCTTCCTGGGGCCCATTCTCCAGTGCCTGGCATGATGTGTGTACACAGAAGAGGGATGCTCTGTCTGGGTGGTGGATGGAGGCGCTGCCTTCAGGGAAGCGATAGCAAAGGATGCAAGGCTGGTGACCGGGATGGAGGTAGAGCTCCGAGGACTGACCCTGCGGAAAAATCTGCGCCGAGTGAAGAGGAAGCCAACTCCAGGCCTTAGCTGTTCGCTAGAGCATGAACAAAGACGAGAGACAGAGAGAGGAAGAAAAGAAGACAGACGGTAAGGGGGCCAAGTTTTTGGGAAGCAGTTGTTGAACATAAAAGTTTCCAACCAGGGGCATTCCCTGGCAGGCCCAATGGTTAGGGTTCTGAACTCTCACTTTGGAGAGCTTAGGTTCAATCCTTGGTTGGGGAACTAAGATCCTACATCCCACAGGAAAAAGAGAGAGAAGTAAGATGTTTTCATAGCCAAAAAAGTAATTACAAGAAACTACCTCTATTTAAAAAAAAAAAAAATTACAACCATGAACCACAAGGACAGTCCTCTCTGAGTCAAATACCTTCTTCCTAGGGTGTTCCTAAGAGCCGGAGGCATCTCCACACCCGCCCTAACCTGTCTACTCTCCCTCCACCTCCTCATTGAACTCTGTTTTTTTCTCCTTTCATCAACCCAGGCTATGCCCTTCTTACTTCTTAACTTCCTCTCTGCTGTCGCAAAAGGAACTATCTTGAGTGCACCAATGGTCACCTTTAGCCATCACCACCACCCTCACACACCACTCCCACCCCCCCACCTCCCACCCCCACCATCCCCCACACCCCACCCCCACATTGGACAAATTCTTTACCATCACAATCACATGCTAAAAATGGGATCCCAGCTCTGGGAGGGGTGGAGGTAAGACTAGGAGTGGACTAAGATCCCTGTCATGGGACAATGGCAAAGTCTCTGGGTCTGAATCTCCTGCGTTCTGCACACACTTGTGAGCCAAGAGCTAGGTCTTTACAGGGGCCCCAGTTAAGAACTTGGCTGACCACAGGTGAGCACCCTGCCCTGTGGACGCTCCCACAGGGAGCCTAATTCGTGATTCCCCCGAGATGTGGTAATACAGAATGCCTGGAGATAGGCGCCCCATCCCTAAACCAGTGTCTTTAATGTCCTAAGGAGCTGGTCTTCTGACTTGGGGCGGGGGGCGGAATGCCATTTTGAGCCACTCTCTTCCAGGGTGGCCCCTTGGCTCAGCCATCTAGCAGGTGTCTCCTTCTTCAACCCACTCTCTGCCCACCCCGCCTTGCAGACTTCTCATTAGGTAGTAATGTTAAAGTGGCTGCAGTTAGTGATTAAAACCATTGGTTGGACTGAGGGTTAGCGATCAGCATCCCTGGCATAGTTGCTAATCCCTTGGAAATATGTTTTTAATAATCACAGGGGAGGAGGTCAGGGTGGGTGGTCCTGGGAGTTGGGACCCAACGTCTCCTGCTCCCCACACTCCTTGGTTCCTGTGGTTACTCCTAGGCAGGCGCTCTGGGGTGTGCTGGGGCAGAGGACTCACTTGGGAAGACTGGCCAACTCCGTGGCAGATGGAGGTGGTGCCTGGTACTCAGCTGCCTCTGCTAACAGGGCAGGGACAGGCTTGTGCCAAGGGTGTGGCTTGTGTAACTAAATGAAGTGTGGGGTCAAGAGGCTTTAGCCGCTTGGAAGGATTAATTCTGAGCCCTGGATGTCTCACTTCTATGCCAGATGCCCAGAGAGCAATCATGGGTCCCAAGGATCCCCTTACCAAAGGAACCCAGTTCCAGATGACATCCTCAGTCTCTTGGAGGCAGGAAAGCCTCAAGCTAGAAGAGCTCCCTTTCCGTTCCCTTAGGTTTCTTGCGTCTCCCGATCGTCCCATTCAGTCATCGAGTTTATGTAAGGCCTTTAATAATATATCATTATAATTGTCCTATGAACAATATAATAGCAGGCATATAATACATGTAAACTATATAATAATATATTAAGTGTAATAGTATAATTATTATGGTTAACGTTTTATTGACTGCTTACTTTATCAGGCCCTTTATATAGATTACCTCTTGTATTCATAACACCCTGCCAAGCAAGTTTTATTATCCTGTTTTTTATATGGAGAAATCTGAGACTCAGGAAGGTTAACTTGCTCAAGGTCATATAGCTAATAAGGGGTAAGGCCAGCATCAACACTAGGTCTCTGGTTAATTCCAAATTCATTCTTTCCAAAGCCTAACACTGTAGGGAACTTAAAGAGTAAAATAGTACATCCTTGGCACCATTAAAACACTGATAACCCAGGACATCATACACACATACATACACTAACAGTTAGATGATAGCACAAAATAGCTTCTGGAGGACTGATATCAGGCAGGATGGGCAAGGAGGACTCAGGGAGTGGTATGGGGAGTAAATAACACAGCTGGGAGGAGGGGGAAGCCACCAAGGACAGCAGGAATCGCTGAAGACTGCAGAGGGTAGGAGAGGGATTTGAAGGGTGGGTAGGAAGTTGGTGGTGGGAAGGACAGGAGTAAAGGTGCACAGGTGGGCACTGAGCAGAAGTGAGATCAGGCTGGTCTACTCCATCCTGATAACTTTTGTCTGCCCACTCGCCCTCCCTGTAAGCAGGCCTGAGAGGGCAAGAGAACCAATAAAAAGCCAAGAACAGGGACTTCCCTCATGTCTCAGTGGTAAAGAGTGCACCTGCCAATGCAGGAGACACGGGTTTGATCCCTGATCCGGGAGGATCCCACATGCAGTGGAGCAACTAAGCAGGTGTATCACTGCTCTTGAGCCCGGGAACCACAACTACTGAGCCCAGGTACCCTAGAGCCCCCGCTCTGCGACAAGGGAAGCCACCAAAACGAGAAACCCAGGCCCCGTGGCTAGAGAGTTGCGCCTGCTCACCGCAACGAGCGAAAAGCCCGAACAGTAACAGAGACGCAGCACAGCCAAAAATAAGTAAATAAATAATTTTTTTTAAAGCCATGAACAAAACATTTCTAAATATTTAAAAGTTATAATGAGGACCCACTGTAAAACACAGGGAACTCTGCTCAGTATTATGTAACCTAAATAAGAAAAGAACTGGAAGAAGAGTAGATAGATGTAGGTGTGTAACTGAAGCACTTTGCCGTACACCTGAAACTAACACATTGTAAACTATATATTATATAAAATTATAATTTATATTATATGTATAATTATAGTAGCTCAACATTCAGAAAACTAAGATCATGGCATCCGGTCCCATCACTTCATGGCAAATAGATGGGGAAACAGTGGAAACAGTGGCTGACTTAATTTTTTTGGCTCCAAAATCACTGCAGATGATGACTGCAGCCATGAAATTAAAAGACACTTACTCCTTGGAAGGAAAGTTATGACCAACCTAGACAGCATATGAAAAAGCAGAGACATTACTTTGTCAACAAAGGTCCGTCTAGTCAAGGCTATGGTTTTTCCAGTAGTCATGTATGGATGTGAGAGTTGGGCTATAAAGAAAGCTGAGTGCTGAAGAACTGATGCTTTTGAACTGTGGTGTTGGAGAAGACTCTTGAGAGTCCCTTGGACTGCAAGGAGATCCAACCAGTCCATCCTAAAGGAGATCAGTCCTGGGTGTTCATTGAAAGGACCAGTTTTTGAAGCTGAAACTCCAATACTTTGGCCACCTGATGTGAAGAGCCGACTCATTCGAAAAGACCCTGATGCTGGGAAAGATTGAAAGCAGGAGGAGAAGGGGATGATAGAGGATGAGATGGTTGGATGGCATCAACGACTCAATGGAGATGAGTTTGGGTAAACTCCGGGAGTTGGTGATGGACAGGGAGGCTTGGCATGCTGCAGTCCATTGGGTCACAAAGAGTTAGACACGACTGAGTGACTGAACTGAACTGAACTGAACTGACAGTATATATCATTATAATTATATAATTAGAAATTAACTAAATAAAATTAATAAAGAAATAAAAGTTATACATCAAATGTTTAAAAAGATCTATCTCTTACTTTGACAAATCTGCTTTCCAAATCACTGGAGTTTAGGACTGGAATGTGGCGGCACCACCCCCTCCACATCTACCCACTTTTCTCTTTCCTCCAGCAGTTCCTTTCTGCTCCACTCAGGTGAGGACACCTTCCCAGTCCCCATGTGCAAACCCCGTCCACTCCCACGGGTCAGCCTGCCCTTGACCACCGTCAGCCCTGAGCGTATGCGCACTTGCACTTGGCCTGTCCTCAGTGAGTAGGATGGGTGGAGAAAGAGGTCCACAGGCTTTGGAAACAGTCTGGGGTCACTTAGATAGGAAATTCTGAGGATCAGCGAGGCCCTCAGCTCAGGTACAGAATTTAAGGGATGCCATAAAACTCATTAATAATAAATAATATTTTAATATGGACTTCCTGCTGGTGCAGTGGATAAGAATCCACCTGCCAATGCAGGGAACACGGGTTCGATCCCTGATCCAGGAAGATTGCACATGCCGCGGAGCAACTAAGCCTGTGTACCACGACTGCGGAGCCTGTGTGCTGCAACTGCTGAAGCCCGTGCGCCCGGAGCCTGTGCTCCGCGAGAAAAGAAACCACCACAGTTAGAAGCCCTGTTCACCTCAAGGAAGAGTAGCCCCCACTCACCGCAACTAGGGAAAGCCCACGTGCAGCAATGAAGACCCAGCACAGCCAGAAGTTAATAAATAAAATTATAAAAGGGAAGCCCCTGAGGATACATTTTTTAAATATTTTAAGGCAATATTTTATTTTATTTTATTAAGGCAATATTTTTTAAAAAATTAATATAAATGATCCAAAATAAACAAAATATCAAACATTTTAGTCAAGATGAGTTCAGTATTACTGATTTCTTTTTGACTCAGATTTCAATACGGTTCCACACCGTGTTTGGCTAGGAACCCAGAAAATGGTCTAGAAGAGAGAGTAAAGGGGGCCGTGTAGACTCTGGGTGTGTGCATCTCATGGACTCTCTGTGGAGTAATGCACCTGGAGGCTCCCAGAACAAAGGACCCCCGTGTCTAGAGCTGAGGAGTGACGCATACCAACTGTGAGGTCCTTGAAGGGCGTCCGGCATCTAGCAGAGGATCTAGCATGTAGAAGGTGCTCAATAAATACTTCTTGAATAAGCAGATGCATAGCACTAACTTCCACAATCATCACAGACTCATCACAAGGCTCCCGGGACAGAGACTGTCAGTGCAGCCCCAGCATCCTTGTTATCATCACCTTGTGGGTCAGGGCCATGAGTCGAGGCACAGAGGCAGGGAATGTGCCAAGAGTTAGAGAGGAGACTGAGTGAGGGTCCTGGACCTGTTTGGGGTGGAAGGAGGTCAGGCTGTGTTTGAAGAGCAGGTGAGGGAGATCCAGGGGACATGGACAGGGGTCTCAGGGGCTCAAGCAGAGCAGGGTGTGGACGACCAGAGGAAGGGGGAGGGGATCCCGGCTTAGGGTAGTGGGAAGCGGGGAAGGGAGGGTGGAGCTAGTTCTGGGAGAACCAAGGGGCAGGCCAGGGATGGGATGCAGGGAAGGGAGCTACAGAGCCTGGCAGGGCGGGCACAGGATCGGGACGGAGTGACGGGTGTGTGAGTTTCTGCTCAGTAAGATTAGAGGCCTGGAGAAAGGGAGGGAAAGCCTCCAATGGGAATCCCAGGAGCCAAGAACAGGTCCATTCCTCCAGAAAGGTTCTGGGCGGACCCCTCCCCACCGACTCTCGACTCGAGTTACACACTGGTGTTTCCTATTTCAGGCCCTAAGCCCTAGGCGATTCCCGGCCTCCACCCCCTCCTCCCTCCCTCTTGCTTCCACCTTCCCCAGGGAGGGACAAACACACTTGATAGATGAAGTGTTTCCACCTCGACGCTTGGGAATCCCACAAAGGCTTCACTGTGTGGCGGCCCCTCCTCCCCTCCCCCCAGCTCCTCCCCTTCCTCCTTCTGTCTGAGAGTCTGGGAATGCCTCCTTTTCCCTGGGGTGTCAGAGAGAAGGTGGACCAGCTGTGGGTGGGGAGGTTCCCTGCCCTCTCTAGCTGTGTCCCCCCACCCCGTGGAGTGTGGGTAGGTGTGGATGAGTGCTGGGGCCGTGGGATGGTGATCACTGGTTTCTTTGGGGACCTTCCCAAAGGTTAAGACTCTGCACTTCTAATCCAAGGGCTGCAGGTTTGATCCCTGGTCAGGGAGCCAAGATCCCACATTCGGCAGGGTGCAGTCAATAAAACAAAAACCTGGTTTCTTTTTTTTTTTAACATTTATTTTTATTTATTTGGCTACATAGAGTCTTAGTTGTGGCATGTGGGATCTAGTTCCCTAACCAGGGATCAATCCCAGCCCCCCTGTATCAGGAGCGCAGAGTCTTAGCCACTGGACCACCAGGGAATTCCCAAATCTGGTTTGTTTAGCTTCCCTTGAGGGCAAGGTTCCAGAGCTCAGAGAGGTGGGTGGGAGGACTTCGCTTCTAATTTACCTCTTTACTTACTCTGTCCACCTCACTCCTTGCTGCTGAAGTCCCTTTCCACAGGTCAGGGGAGTGTTTCACGTCCCCCTTTCCTCCAAATAGGAACCCAAAGGAGAAAGAAAACTGAGTTTTCAAGTGCCAGGCAGTGTGCTAGCCCATTTTACAGAAGTCATCTCAGTTCCTTCCAGAAAAGCCTTCGAAGTAGGTATTTCTCAGCCAAAGACAGGGTGAGGCAAGCAAAGTTGGAGGCAGTAAGGCCCAGGGTTCGAGACCAGGGATTTGGGTGGCAGACAGACCTAGGAACAATCCCTGCTCCTGGCCTCCTGAGCTGTAACTTTTATCCCCCGAAATCTCAGTTTCCCGTCCCTATAAGAAGAAGATAAGACTCTTCATGGGCTTTTTGGAAGTATTAAATGAGATATGGTGCATGAAATATTAATACCTGGCAAGTGGGATGTAGTAGATGCTGAGGTTATTTTTGCAATGTCCTACATCTGGCAGAGGGCAGAGCAATCCCTCAGCTTTCCACTCCCAGAAAAGGCTCTTCTCAGATGCCAGGAGCCCTGGGACTAGGTGCCCAGAGAAGGAGGGGAGAATGAGGCTAGGGAGAGGCAGCAAGCGGAAGTGTGTGTGTGTGTGTGTGTGTGTGTGTGTGAGAGAGAACTCCCTTCCAATCCCCAGGGACCCTCTATGGAAGTACAGATGGTGTAAGGACACCAAAAGAGCCTGAAGTCAGGGAACCCTGAGGACACAAACATCCTCCCTCCCACCCACAGGCGGAGGAAGGACCCATGCCAACACAGTGGGTGGTCTCTTGGGCCAGCTCCTCCTCTGACTCAGGGAGAGGCAGCAGCTGGCCCCGGGCCACACCAGCCACTCATGCCGCCAGCCACACCACATGTGTCCATCACTCTAACTCTTCTCACCACCAATAGTACAGCAAAGAGTGGAAATGGGCACACTGGGTATCTGGGCTAACATTTCCCTGGTGGCTCAGTGGTGAAGAATCTGCCTGCAATACAGGAGTTGCAGCAAACACAAGTTTGATCCCTAAGTCAGGAAGATCCCCTGGAGGAGGGCATGGCAACCCACTCCAATATTCTTGCCTGGAGAATCCCATGGACAGAGGAGCCTGGTGGGCTCCAGTCCAGAGGGTCGCAAAGAGTCAGACATGGCTGAAATGACTGAGTACGCATGACCACATGCACGAGTGAGGTTACAAGCTGAGCATGCAAACACAGATATCAGGCACCCATGTAGGGGACATGCTTTGGATTTATGTACATTACTTCTTACCTATATGCGAGAGGGTGCCTGTGTGCATACACATTTGTGGTCACACAACTTCCAGACTTACCCTGGGGTCCCTGGGTGCCTGTGTGTACCGTGTGCCAGGATATATGTGTGTGTCCACGTGTGTGACTGCATGTCAGACAAACTCCCCGGAGCTGAAACTCTGCAGGAAGGGTCAGATGGCAGTCTGAGACACTTTTCATGTGTCAGGAAAACCAGGCTCCCCTTTCAGGAAGCCTTCCCAAGCAAAATAAACTAGCTCAGCTCCTGGGGCAAAGGGGGAGGGAGCAGGGGATGAGGAAAGAGAGAGGGTGACTGAGCAGGGTGGAAGAGGTCACAGAGCCAGGCAGTCAAATGACACCCCTTTGACCCCACCTCATGACCCCATCCTGATCTCTGGAAATTCTGTCCCTTTCACTTTGTCCTAAGAGGGCTTTGTCCTCTTGCTTCTCTTCAGATCTTTTTTCTCCTTTCCATCTCTCTTCTCTCCCCACTCTGCCCTTCTCCCTTCAACTTCCTCTTTTCCTCCCCACTCCTGCTACTCTGGCTGCCTGCCAATCACCTCTGCTATTCTCTCACCTCCCTGCAGGAGTCAGGACCAGGGTCCACCTATGAGAACAAGTGGTCAGAAAATTCTGATAAGCAATAGTACAGGTGTACCGGTTGTTCTTAAGAAGCCCTTGGCTGGTGCCTCCAGTGATGGAGGGGCTTTTTATCTGTTGATAACTGACTATATCACTTATCAGATGCTTATTAAACACCTGGAAGGAAATGGTAACCCACTCCAGTACTCTTGCCTGGAAAATTCCATGGACGGAGGAGCCTGGTAGGCTACAGTCCATGGGGTCGCAAAGAGTCGAACATGACTGAGCGACTTCAGTGTCAGTGTGTTGTGCCAGGTACCATGGTTGGCTCTAGAACTACAATAAACAGGCTCTTACTCATGAAAATTTCAGACTGATAGGCGAGTCAGAAATTAATCAAAATCACATACATAATGTAAAATTAAAACAAGGGAGTTCCCTGGTGGTCCAGTCATTAGGACTTGGTGCTTTCACTGCCGTGGCCCAGGTTCAATTCCTGGTAGGAGAACTAAGATCCTACAAGCCACATGGCAAAAAAAGAAAAACATCATTGAGGGCTTCAGACAAAGGAATATACATATACATACGTATGGTGAGAGCCTCTAATGGGGGAATTAACTTGGTCGGTGATGGGAAAGATTCACTAAGAAAGTGCTTAGTCTAGGTTTGAGGGAAAAGTAAGAGTTAACCAGATCAAGGAATAGAGGGAGAGGGTGTGATGTAAGACATTATTGTATTGTTGTAGGCAAAGGGAACAGTGTAGGCAAAGGCCCTGGGGCCAGAGAGAGGGAGGTCCTTTCCTATAATTGAAGAAACTCTTGAATGGTGAGGAGAAAGAGGGAACTTAGATGAGGCTGGAGCAAGCCAGGCATACTCTCCTAGACTGTGTTAAGGATCATTCATCTTGACAAAATGCCGACATGGTTTATAAATATGAATAATTTTTTTTAATTTAAGAAAACGAAAATACATTAAGACTCTTATATGATTTTATGTTTTTTTCACCACGACAGCAACCACACATATTTGAAGAACAATAGTGCATGGATTTGCCAACAAAAGTCCGTCTAGTCAAAGCTATGGTTTTTCCAGTGGTCATGTATGGATGTGAGAGTTGGACCATAAAGAAAGCTGAGCGCCGAAGAATTGATGCTTTTGAACTGTGGTGTTGGAGAAGACTCTTGAGAGTCCCTTGGACTGCAAGGAGATCCAACCAGTCCATCCTAAAGGAAATCAATCCTGAATATTCATTGGAAGGAACGATGCTGAAGCTGAAATTCCAATACTTTTGACCACCTGATGTGAAGAACTGACTCATTTGAAAAGATCCTGATGCTGGGAAAGATTGAAGGCAGGAGGAGAAGGGGACCACAGAGGATGAGATGGTTGGATGGCATCAGCAACTCAGTGGACGTGAGTTTGAGTAAACTCTGAGAGTTGGTGAGGGACAGGGAGGCCTGGCGTGCTGCACTCCATGAGGTCGCAAAGAGCTGGACACAACTGAGCGACTTAACTGAACTGAGTGCAGAGATCTGGGAGACAGTGGAAACTGTGCCATCTAGAGGTGATGTTTGGTCCAGGGCCCCCACAGGTGGAAGGTCACTGCGCTGGGGAAGAGCAGAGAGGAGGGGATAGAGAATCCCCTCTGTGTGTTGCTAGGGTCTGGGTCAGAAGGAAAAGACCAGGCTGAGCTCAGCTCTATACACTCTCCCCCCACAAGGTCTGACTCTGGCCCTCTGCCACCCCAGCCATGTGCTTAGCCCCTAACAGCTGGGATGGCGTGTGCTGGGGGCGGGCGGGGCCAGCCGGCAGGGCTGGGAAAGGGATGAGACAGCTGAGCAGCTGGGGGGCAGGGGTGGGGGCTGGGGGGAGAAAGAACAGAGTGCTTCTCAAAGCAGGGCCCTGGGACTTGTTGGGAATTCCCAGCCCCCACCCTCGACCTCCTGACCTCGTGAATCAAAATCTTGAAGTGAGGTGGCCTCTCCGGCATCAGGTTTTGTTTTGTTTTTAATATTTATTTATTTGGCTGCACCAGGTCTGAGTTGTGGCATTCGAACTCTTAGTTGCGGCATGCCAGATCTAGATCCCTGACCAGGGATTGAACCTCAGGTCCCCTGAATTGGGAGCATGCAGTTTCAGCCACTGGTTCACCAGGGAACGACCACTATGGCCTTGTATTTTAACAAGCCCACCAGGTGACACTCAGGCTGAAGTTTAGGAACGGGCTGCGTAGAGGCGCAGAAAGTGAGGAGTTAAATCCTCATTTGACCATCCAGTCAGCCATCCAGCCATCACCTACAGCTGGGTACTCTTTTCATGGAAGCCTTTCTGAAGGAAAGGCACAGAGATGGAAATAACATGGCTGTTTTAGGCCCAACCCTACCCCCAGTCTCTCCCCAGCCCCTGTCTGGCCTCTTGTTCTGGGTGTGGCCCCCATCCTGGTCTGTGTGGGGGTGGGGTGGGGGAGGGGAAGTGTCTCCAGAGGGGTGTCAGGCGGGGCTTCCTGGCAGACCCAGCTGTCCTTTCCAATCCACACCGCACCCCCACACCCCAGCTCCCTCACAGCAAGCACACCCAGCAGCTGCAGGAACCGCCCAGCCTGGCCCAACTCTCCCCCACCGTCCCCCAGCTCCGGGGAAGTGGAGTTCAACCTGTTCTTCCCCAATGATGCTCCCTGACCTACCACAGCCTGGATGCATGACATCTCCCAAACCCTCCTTTCCTTCCCCACAGACCTCCCCTTCTTGAGGGTATTGGGGAAAACTGTCAGGAGCCACGTCCTTGCCCGCTGTGCCTCCAGCCTGAGCCCTAGACCCAGCTGTCAGCCCCTCAGGTCACAGCCCACCCCCACTGAACGCCACCCCACACTGTGGGTGGGATTGCATCTCTACACAGGCCAAGCAGCTGGCTGGGCCACCTGCCTCAGGAGAGACCAAATGGAAGGCAGGGAAGAAGGGCAGGGGCGGGGGAGGCTCTGAGGGAGAGGAAGCTGGGGTGAGAAGGCTGGGGTCAGGAAGCCTAGGCTGTTAGAACTGGAAGGGATCTCAGGGATCAACCGGTTCAGTCTGGACAATTTACAACCCTCTCCCAGAAGCAGAGAGAGAGTCCAGGCAACTGTGCATTGAAAAGCGCCATCCCCTAAGCGACCCAAGGGCACTTCATTCCACAGGGTCTTCCTTGAACTAATGGCACATTTCTTCGCCCCCATCACTCATTCTACTACTCCTAACTGCCCACGAATGATGCAAAGTTCATTAGGTCATCTTCTGTTCACTCCATGTTTATAACTTTTTGTGTCTGAAGAGTGTGTGTGTGTGTGTCCTCAGTCATGTCCGACACTGCAGCCCCATGGACTGTAGCCTGCCTTGCTCCTCTGTCTATGGAATTTTCTAGGCAATATATATATATAAACTGCCTCCACCATCAGACTGGGGGTTTCCCAAGGACAGATGATCTGTCTCTACCTTCAGTCTAGGCATTCCCAGGGGACAAATGCTGTCTCCCTTTCACAAGAATAGAAGTTTCCTGCGGGCAGGGGCCATCTCCCCTATGAGACCCGGGTTTCCTGAAAGCAGGAAATGATTCTCCAGAATTCTGTGGGCCTCCTTTCACCTTCATGATTCTCTTCAGCAGACACAGCCTGGTATTAGTCCCTCAGCTATGTGGTCTGGGACCTAAGAGCACAGAGGCCCTTGAATAAGGAGCACTCAGTTTGGAGACTATCTCTGCCCAGAATGGCTGGTGGCATTTGGAGTCACTGGGCCATGGCTTTGGGACTCGGGAATTGTGACAGCTGTTTCCACTCCTTGCCCATCCCCAGATTCCAAATTTGTGTCACACTCATAAACCAGCCTTGATGTTAGGTGGTTCCTGTCCCACCAGTCCTCCCGAGAAATTCTCTCAGTTTTGAAGGGAGCTCTCCCTCCCCAAGCTGCAGACCCTGTGAACCGAGCAAGTCCTGTGGGGAAGAAGAGGGAGAGGAGAGGCCTACCTTCCTCCCTTGGCCAAGGCCTGGGGATGACTAAGGCAGATGACCCCTCCCCAAAACTCCCCAGGCCGCTGTCCCCCAGTGACCTTCCCTCACTCATCTGTTCCAGCCCCTCCCCACCATCTCCCACGACAAGTTGCAGTGATAGTTCAAAAGACATCAAAGCTAACCCACCCTCTAAGGAATCAGTCACAGAAACTACCTCTCTGCTCGCTAAAGAGGGTGCTGAAATTTTTGTCACAGCTCCCCACCTACCAAAGTTCGAGTAGAGTTCTTTCCGGAATCATTCTGGTATTATCATCCTGTGCATCTAATGACCCCAAGCCCCCAGCCAGCGAGGTGGTGGGATCTGAGTGACAGCAGTCAATACAGGATACCTGGGTCCTCTCGCAGAGGATCCTGCCACAGTCTCTTCCCACACTGTGCTGGCCCTCACAGCGTACTGGGCGCCTCCACAGATGTCATCCTAAGAACATACAGGTGACAGGCTGGCTAGTAGTGCCTCTTCCTCCACTCCCTTCTGCACAGAGTTAGAGCACTGTCCACATTCACACTGTGTGTGTGTGTGTGTGTGTGTGTGTGTGAGTAACCCCACCCCACTCCATACTATTAAGGATGAGCTTTTTTAAATCCTTTCATTTCTATTTTTAAAAAATATTCATTTATTTACTGGTTGTGCTGGGTCTTCAGTGCTGTGAAGCCTTCTCTATTGTGGGGAGTGCAGGCTATTCTCTAGTTGCGGTGCTCAGGCTTCTCATTCAGGTGACTTCTCTTATTGCAGAGCACAGGCTCTGGGGCGCTCGGGCTTTCGTAGCTGCGGCCCGAGGGCTCAGAAGTTGCAGCTCCCTGGCTCTCGAGCACAGCCTGAGGAGTTGTGGAGTGGTGCACAGGCTTACACCACGGCATGTGTGATCATCCCAGATCAGGGATTGAACCTGTGCCTCCCGCGTTGGCAGGCAGATTCTTTACCACTGAACCACCTGGGAAGCTGGAAGGATGAGCTCCTAACGGTCAGGGTCCTGATTCACTTTTGTGGCCCTGGTAACCAGCCAAGCACGTGACATACAGTAGTCATCAAGTCTGTGGGGTGAATGGGTGGGTACACGGACAGGTAAAGGAACATGACCTATAGAGATAACCCTACAAGGTGCTTGAAGGCATCCCTGGTGGCTCAGTGGTAAAGAATCCACCTGCCAATACAGGAGACTCAGGTTCGATCCCTGGGTGGGGAAGATCCCCCCGGAGAAGGAGACAGTAACCCACTCCAGTATTCTTGCCTGGGAAATCCCATGGATGGAGGAGCCTGGCAGGCCACAGTCCATGCAGTTGCAGAGTCAGACATGACTTAGTGACTAAGCAACAATAAAAACAATGTGTTTAGGACAGACCCTATCCCAACCTGAGGGTAAAGAAAAGTAAGGCTCAGAAAGGTAAGAAACGCATCCAAGGCCCCACAGCTAATCAGTGGAGATGGAACATTGTGCCAGGCCTTTGGGGTACTATATCCTATAGCAGTGCTAGCTAATCAAAACCAGGACCCAGGCTCCCTACAGTGGTTAAGCAGGTCACACAGGGCCAAATTCCTCCCTGGGGACCTCGGTCTCCTTGGTAGATGGCACCTCCTGGAGTTGTGGCAGGTTGTGACCCATGTGGCTGGCTGCCTCTACACTCTCACCTCAGCCCACTCTGTGCACACATTCAAGCAGTTGGGGCAACAGCAATTCATCTGCTCCTCCTCTCTCATTGCCAGGGTGCCAGCCAGCGGGAGTTCTTGCAGGGCTGTGTGAGGATCTCTGAGGAGGACACAGCACCCCATCCCAGGACCCCTGGGTGCCTTCCACCTCCCCAGGTAGGAGCACTTCTGTCAAACCTCACCATGGCACCCACGGGTTCCCCTCTAAGTGCCCATACTCCATCCACACACACACACATGGACACCTCGCAAGGGAGGTGTGGGGGTCCAGATCTCCAAGTTCTTGTCTGAGACTCAATCGAGCAGGGGGCTGAGGACTGGGAGCTGGCCTAGGCTCCCTCCCCAACCCCTGCTTGTAGCAGAGCCTCCTACCCCTCCACTCGTGTGCGGGGGCCCTGGCCCCTCCCGGGGAACAAGGCTGGGATTAATAAGCGGCCCAGCTCCCTCCCCTAATGGGCTCCAGCTGCACAAACATTCCCAGAATTCAGAGCCGGCTCTGTCTGGGGCGGACCAGGCCTCAGCCCCAGCATTCCTGGCCCCCTCCCCCCCAAGTCTGGGACAGCTGCTCCGGAACTCCAGCAACTGGCTGGGGATCGAATCCCAATTCGGCTTTTCCAGAGGTGGGGGGCATTGGAATGGCCAGGGCGGGGCAGGGCAGGCAGGGGCAGGGACGGGGGCTGCGGAGAGGAGTGTTGAGGCAGAGAGAAGGGAAGAGGTGAACAAACTCTGAAGGGACACCTCAGGAGTTCCTGCCCTACCTGCCCCTTCCCCCTCCCGCTCTGCTGCCCACCCTCCTCCCCCCCCCCACAGCGCTCACGTTCTGAGTCCTGGGTTCCTGGGCCCCCGACTGTCTTACCTAATTCGCCTCACCAGGCGGTGCCCTTGGCTGGCAGTGCCCGGGAGGAGGTGACCCGGCAGGGTGGAGAGGAAACATAAACATTTCCACTTGTGTTTTAAGAGATCCAGCCGTGTCCTGGCAGGAGCTTCACTCAGATTCTTATCAAGAAGTGGGAGGCAGTGGCAAAAGCAGCAGGAAGAAGGAGGAAAGTGGGGGGCTTACCTCTGATTGCCCGCTCAGGGAGGGACATTCAGAGACCCAGTGGCAGGAGTCCTGGGTGGACAAAGCTGCGCCTGTACTGATGACCGCCATGCACCTGTCTATATTCTTGATCCCACCCCTGGATCCGGGGCCAGGGCTGGTCATTCAGCTGTCCTGGCTCAGGCGCCACCAGTTAGGCCAGTTTAGGGGACACCAAGGGCTGAGGCCAGGCAAGGAGCCTTGTGACTTGTGTTTGTGCCAGGGTTTGTGTGCATGGGGGCGGGGGGGTGGTGACTGCAGAGAGCACAGGTGACGCCCGTGGAGGCATATGTGTGCCTTTCGGGTGTGCAGAGTGTCTCGGTCCAGAGCGTGAACAGCTGTGTTAAGTGGCACCACTTGACGGTGTTTGCAGGTGGAGGAGCGCGTGTGCCTGTGCACGTCCACCTCTTGGCGTGCAGAAGTAGGCTTTGTGAGTTCCTCACTGACTGGGAAAGAAAGACTGCCTGCTGGCCACCCCTCCCCCGGGGGAAGTGCCCTTACCCTGGGCCATGGGCTGGAGAGAAGCAGAGAAGAGAGACAGGTAAAGAGAAAAGGGAGAGACTTCCCTGGTGGTCCAATGGCTAAGACTTCCTTCGCGTCCCCAATGCAGGGGGCCTAGGTTCCATCCTTGGTCGAGGAACTGGATCCCACATGCTGCAACTAAGAGTTCTCACGCCAGCACCGAAGATCCCACGTGCCACAACTAAGACCTGGTAAATAATTATATATGTATTTAAAAAAAACAGCTCTGGGTCATAAGACCCTCAATTGCACATGTTTTAAAAAGAAAAGGGAACTCAGAGAGGGCAGAGCTGGAGGCCAAGAGCACCAGCTTGGGAGTTTAGAAATTTGGCTTCTGGCCTCAGCTCTTCCATGTACCACCTGGGCACTTTGGACAAGTGACTTTCCTGAGCTGGGACTTTGTTTCCTTATCTTGAATATGAGAAGTTTGGACTAGTATCTCTGGAGTCCCTGCTTAGATTCCATGGTGACTAGAGCTGAGTTTAGGAGCACAGGAAAGAAGCTCCATCCCCATGGGGCTTGGAGAAATGGGCTCTAGGCAGGCCACAGAGAAGAATCAACAGGGACCTCATGGACGATCCACAGGAGGGGCAATTCAGAGGAAGGGGGTAGTTCCTGCCCCGGGAACCACTAAATACATCTAATCCACTAGACAGGGAGGCAGATAATGGCAGACACTCTCCCAGCAGGCTGAATTCTTGGTGGCAGTCCTGTGTTAGAAGAGAAGTGGGTCACTGAGACAGAAAGCCTGTGGTCAGTCATGGACATGCAGCAAACACACACACGCCCTCCTCCCCCAGCCCTTACTGAGGAATGCAGACAGACCTCTCAGGTCTTTGTCCCCATCAATCACCTGCCCACATCACATCACCTGCTTCCTTGTGGCCCCTGCCACAAGGAAGAAATGTCTTCTTGGGGGCACAGAGGGGACAGTATCTGAGCCATTTAACTTTTCCTTACTCATCTCCACCTCCAGCCCCTTCCTGAGATGGAGAGAGAAAGATGAGACCTTCCTCCTGGTATAAAAAGAGAAACTGGAGAGTTTAAGTTGAGGACTGAAACTCAGGAATTGGATCTCATTTAGGATGCTCTCCAGGCTTCCCTGGTGGCTCAGATGGTAAAGAATCTGCCTGCAATGCAAGAGACTTGGGTTTGATCCCTGGGTCAGGAAGATCCCCTAGAGAAGGGTATATCAACCCACTCCAGTATTCTTGCCTGGAGAATTCTATGGACAGAGCAGACTGGTGGGCTACAGTCCATGGCGTGGCAAAGAGTCAGCCACAACTGAGCAACTAACACACATGTATACCAGGATGCTCTCCTAGTAAACCTCATTAGCCATTCATTTAGCATTGAGAGAACAGCCACTTTGTATTCAGGCCTGCATTAGAAAATGAAGAATACAAAGAAATCACATTTCCCCTAGGGGTATGATGTCAGAAAAAAATTCCTTCCCCCCCAAATCAAAGGTGGAGTTGGAACCAATCCTAGGCTAACTTAAGGAAACAGTTATCAATCCACAATGGATGTCAGAGCTCTTGGTGTGGACTAGGGAGAAACAAGAGTCCAGGACACCTGAACCTCCTAGATCAAGTCTCCAGACTATAAAGCTGCAGATAAACTAGCAGAGATATTGGGGATTTTAACAATGAAAAGAAGGAAGTGGCTGAATACGGTAATAGAACTCTAAGGTAGAGATTCAAAATTGGGAAAGGAGTATGACAAGACTGTATATTGTCACCCTGCTTATTTAACTGATATGCAGAGTACATCATGCAAAATGCTGGGCTGGATGAATCACAAACTGGAATCAAGACTGTTGGGAGAAATATCAACAGCCTCAGATATACAGATGAAATCACTCTAATGGCAAGAAAGTGAAGAGGAACTAAAGAACCTCTTGAGGAGGGTGAAAGAGGAGAGTGAAAAAAGCTAACTTAAAACTCAACATTCAAAAAACTAAGATCATGGTATCCAGTCCCATTACTTTGTGGCAAATAGAAGGGGAAAAAGTGGAAGCAGTGACAGATTTTGTTTTCTTGGGCTCCAAAATCACTGTGTCCACTTGGGCTCCGGGACACTGACTGCAGCCATGAAATTAAAAGACGCTTGCTCCTTGGAATGAAAGCTATGACAAACCTAGACAGCATATTAAAAAGCAGTGACATCACTTTGGTGACAAAGGTCCATATAGTCACAGCTATGGTTTGTCCAGTAGTTATGTACCAATGTGAAAGCTGGACCATAAAGAAGGCTGAAAAAAAAAAAAAATAAAATAAAGAAGGCTGAGCACTGAAGAATTGATGCTTTCAAACTATGGTGCTAGAGAAGACTCTTGAGAGTCCCCTGGACTACAAGGAGATCAAACCAGTTAATCCTAAAGGAAATCAACCCTGAATTCTCCTTGGAAGGACTGGTGCTGAAGCTGAAGCTCCAATACTTTGGCCACTTGATGTAAAGAGCCAACTTATTGGAAAAGACCCTGATGCTGGGAAAGATTGAAGGCAAAAGAAGAAGGGGGCGGCAGAGGATGAGATGGTTGAATAGGATCACCAATTCAATGAATATGAATCTAAGCAAACTCTGGGAGATAGTTTGACATGCTGCAGTCCAGGGGTTGCAAAGATTTAGACATGACTTAGCAACTGAACAAGAACAGCAAGAAGAACAGGTAAGAACTCATATTTCTCTCTCTGCCATCCCTTTCTACCTCTTGCAACTGTCTATTGAGTAGCAATACACCCCAAAACTTACTGGCTTAAAACAAGAGCATCTTTTATTTGCCCACAACTCTGCAATTTGGGCAGGATTTAGTGTGGACAGCTCATCTCGTCTCCACACAGTATTGACTGAAGCCTGGGCAGCTGTGGCTGGAAGACATGGGGGCGGGCTGGACCTCCCTCTGTCTTTTCAATGTTTCTCATCCTTCAGAGGGTGTCTCTCTCCCTCTCTTTCTATGTAACCTCTCTCTCTTCTGCAGGGTATTTGGACTTCTTGACATGGTGACCAGCTTCCAAGAAAGCAAAAGAGGAAGCTGTGCCAAGCCTTTTAAGACTTAGACCTGAATTGTCAAGGCATCAATTTTGCTACATCCTGTTGGTCAAAGAAAGTCACAAGGCCACTCAGATTCAAGGAGAGAGAAACACAGATGAAAGTACAGGAAAGGCATTTCTGGTGGCCATTTTGCAGACTATCTGCCACATTCCCTTAACTGTACCCCTTTTGGTTTCCCCTTGACTCACTGAAGGGCATTCTCCTTCTCCCTGACATGTCATCTTTAACCCCTCCCTCTTTCATACCCCATGTCTAATCAATGCCTACGTTCTGTTGTTTTTGCTTCCTCAGAGTCTCTTTAATCATTCCCATGGTTGCTACCATCCTCTCTTACCTGGAATGCTCAATAGCTTCCTAAAAATTCTCCTGTTTTCACTCTTGCTTTGTTGCTATGTTGCTTAGCACACTGCAGTCAGAACAATCCTTCTAAAAGCCATATCTATGGGGAGCAGGGCAAGTCTGGGACAGAAGAGCTAGGGAGACCTGTGCTTCATTATATGCCCTTTTGGCATTTTCTCTAAAAGCAGGATTAAGACCAAGATGCCTACTCTTACCACTTTTATTCAACGTAGTATTGGAAATCCTAGCCACAGCAATCAGATAAGAAAAAGAAATAAAATGAATCCAAACTGAAAAGGAAGAAGTAAAATTCACTATTTGTAGATAACATGATACTATACAGAGAACATCCTAAAGATGTCACCAAAAAATTACTCATCAATGAATTGAGTAAAGCAGCGGATACAAAATTAATATACAGAAATCTGTTGCATTTCTATACATTATGTGGCCTTTTTACCATGTGTGTACCTACCCTAAAAACTAAAATACCTTTTAAAAAATGATTCACAATCAAAATAAAATTTAATAATAGATAAAATGAACCAAGCCCTCATTCAGCGTTCTAATGAAAGACCCTCAGTGATGGCCCAGGGCTCCCAGATAAAATTTGGACTTCTTAATGAAGCTTAGAAAGCCCTTCATGATCTGCCCCACCTGGCTTGCTGCCTCATCACCCACTTTGCACTCTATGCTCCAGCCAAGCAAAACTAGTACTTTGAACTTCCTGTAGTTCCTTGAAAGCACCATTTTTTTCTCTTGCTTTATAGCTTTTACACAGGTGACTGCTCACAACACTCTAATTATCCTTCAGGCCTCAGCTTAGATGTTTCCTCCATCACGGAAGAACAAGGAAGTCTTCCACGGTCCCTAAAGTTGGGGTTGGACGCCTATTCTATGAATATACATGACAAGCACTGTGAAAAGCACTGTACTCATCATGCTGTACTGTATTGTAATGATCTGGTGCTTCACCTTGTCCTTCCTACTAAGGCACATGCTTCTAATAGGGCAGGAACCAAGTGTGCCTTGCTCACTGTTGTTTCCTGATCACCTATGCCAAGATACTTATAATACTACACATTGGTGGAAGTGGAAAAGGAAGAGAGGAAGAAAGAAAAGGAGGAAAGTGGAAGAGAAGAAAGGCAAGTGGGTTTAAAACCTGGAGTGAAAAAAAAAAAACTGGAGTGACTCAGAATGCGGTCAGGAGCCCCCCCATAAGGATGGATCTCATAGACATTAGATACAAAAGATGGCATATTATATGATCCCATTTCTAGACATTCTGGAATAGGCAAAACTAACCTATAGTGAGAGCAGTCAGAATAGTGGTTATCTCTAGACCAGGACTCACTGGAACAAGGCAGGAGGAAAATGTCCTATATCTTGATTTAAGTTGTGTTTACATGAGTGTAGACACATGTAAAAATTCATTAATATCCACTTAAAATTAAAATGCAATTTGTGCATTTTACTCTGTTATATCTCAGTAAGAAAGGAAGGAAGGATGGAAGGAAGGAAGGAATTATCTGGCCAGAAATTCAGGTAAACTGCCTAGCTGGTAACAGTGATGAATCAGTTATAATCTAGGACTAAGATATAGAACTGGGATCTGGGCAGAAAAGGTGTGGTGGGGTGGGCAGCGTATACATGTGTACATGTAAGTGAGAAAGGGAGCTGGTTTATACTAAAAGGAGAAAAGTAATGCAAAAACTTTTCTTCACACATCAACCTGTCTCCTCCCAGAGACTTCCTGCTATTCTGTAACTACAGCATAGAGCCTGGGCTCCTTGACTTGGCTTTGAAATATTCTACTATCTGTCCACTCCTTACAGGGCTTCCCTTGTGGCTCAGATGGTAAAGTGTCTGCCTACACTGCGGGAGACCCGGGTTCGATCCCTGGGTCGGGAAGATCCTCTGGAGAAGGCGGTGGTGACCCACTCCAGTACTCTTGCCTGGAAAATCTCATGGACGGAAGAGCCTGATAGGCTACAGTCCATGGGGTCGCAAAGAGTCGGACATGACTGAGCGACCTCACTTCACTTTACCTCCACTCCTTGCCCTTCTATGCTTATCTCCTTTGCCTTGTGTTCCTTCTCCCTGAATCCACTGTACTATGCTGCTTCCACAAACTCCTTACCTTCCTAGGTCTGTCAGTCTCCTGAGAGGTCAGCAATCATTGCTGTTTGCTTAAGAGACTTCTACTCACCATCATAGAATTCACTCCTCCTCCATCTTTCATTTCATGGCTATTTGTTCATAGCCAGATAGCTTGTAACTTTACTTTTTATAGATACAGCTATTTTTGTATGCTTCTGTTCCTGTCTAGGATGTAAGCTTTCTAGAAGGCAGGGACAATGCTAATAAGCTCATACCTACAACTCAAGCCCCCAACTCTTGTCTGAGCATCAGAATCACATTTCCAATTGCCTACTGGATATCTCCTCCTTAAAGTAAATGGTGTTCACGGACTTACCTGGTTGTCCAGTGGCTAGGACTCAAAACTCCCAATGCAGGGGGCCCAGGTTCGATCCCTAGTCAGAGAACTACATCCCACATGCCGCAACTGAGGATCCTGAGTGCCACAAATAAGACCTGGCACAGCCAAATAAATAGATAAATAAATCAATTTTTTTTAAAAAGTAAATCTGTTCAAAACTGAGTTCATTATCTCCATGTGGCAGAGATAATCATGCTCACCAGGTATCCCATATTCTCCCCTACACTTTCCAACTCTTTATAGTTAGGACAGGCCACAAGACTGGTTCTGGCAAATTAAATGTGAGGACTGGAGTAGTAAAAAAAACCCATACATGATTTTCTAGTATCTCTCTCTTCTCTTGCCATGTAACTGAAGAGGTGTCTGAAGAAGCCATGAGTTCCAGATGGTGTAGCTACAAGATGGTGGAGCCCCTGTTAGCTTCAGTCTCTGAATGATTGCATGGAGTAGAGACCCCTGCTGATCACGTGGATCTGTAATATGAGTAAGAAAACAAGAGACCTTTATTTTGTTAAGTGAGTGAGATTTTCATGTTACTTGTTACTGCAGCATAATCTATTGATACCCGAACCTGACTAATAGATTCTCCACTCTCCCAATGTTATCTTTATTCTTTTCAAAGGTAAATGTCTTATCATCCCAGCTAGAAACCACCTTCAGTTCCTTGCTCCTTTCTTCTTCACCTTCCTCTTGATTTGACAGACAATGCTTGGTCTATGTCTCATCACCTTTCCCTTGGATTAGAAGTGTTAGTCACTCAGTCTCCCCAACTCTTTGTGACCCCTTGGGCTGCAGTTTAGTAGGTTCCTCTGTCCATGGGATTTTCCAGGCAAGGATACTGGAGTGGGTTGCCATTTCTTTCTCTAGGGGAATCTTCCCGACCCAGGGATCGAACCTGGGTCTCCTGCACTGCAGGCAGATTCTTTACCGACTGAGCTACAAGGGAGACTCCCCCTTGGATTAGAATCGCCATCTTACTTGACCTCTCTGACTTCAGCATCCTCTCTCCAACCATCTTCCATATCTTTCAGAATTCTCTTTTTAAAACACAAATCTGATCACAACATGCACTGGCTTAAACCTCCACCTCTTCTTCAGTTTCTATAGGACAAAAGCCAAAAAACCTGAGGCTGGTGCCAAGCCCCCTATCTGCCTGGCCAGTGTCCGCTTGTCACCTAGTGGTCTAAGATCTAGCCACATGGGATGACCTGTGAGTCCTCAAACATACTGGACTTTTTTTGCCTCTCAGTCTATGTACCTATAGCTCTTGCTCTCTGGAATGCCCTTCCTCCCATGGCCTGTCTGGCAAACTCTTACTCATTCTTCAAAACCCAAATCAAATGTTCCTATGAAGCTTTATTCATGTCTCCAGGCAGAATTATTTTCTTCCTCTTTTGTGTTGTCCAGGTAACTTGAACCTATCAGTATTTTTCACTAAAACTTCAATAATTCATTTACAAGATTGCCTCTCCCACTAGGTTGGAATTTCCTTACGAGCAGAAATGGTATCATTCATTTTCATGTCCCTAGAGGCAAACAAGTTGAAAGAAAGAGTGAAGAAATGGATGGGTGGATTGAGGAAAGAATTCTCTTACTTAACATATATTTTATTTGTACCCCCTAGTTTCTTCAACATGTAGTGTATCATCTATTGCTATGTAGATAATCACCCCAAACTTAGTAGTTAACAACATGCAGCGACTTCACTGGCAGTTCAGTGGTTAAAACTCTGTGCTTCCAATGCAGGGGGCAAAGGTTCTATCCCTAGTTAGGGAACTGAGATCTCACATACCAGAGGCACAGTTGAAAAATAAAATTTAAAATAAAATAAACAAGCAGCATGTATTCTCTTGCAGTTTCTGTGGGTCACAAAGTTGGGCACAGCTAAGGTGGGTGTCTTTGGTGCAACATCATGGGGTGGCACTTAAGCTGCCAGCTGGGGCTGTGGTCTTACTCAAAGACTTGACTGGGGCAGGGCTGGGGGACGAGAATCTGCTTTCAAGTTCACTCACATGGAGGTGAGCAGGCCCTAGTTCCTTTTTGAAGGAGATTACACAAGGAAAGGAACACCAGGAAGCAGGCATCAATGGGACTAACTTAGAAGTTGCTCACCATGTGCAGTCATAGAGTTTTTCTATTTTAGATGACACGAGGAAAGAATGAGAAAAAAGAGGACAAGAGAAATTCCTTAGTGCAGGACTTAGAGCCAGGTTAATGCCTTTGAGAAAAAAATTCCTGATCACTGAGATAGTATCAACATAAATTTTACCTTCCTCTGATGAAAGTGTGTGTGTGTGTGCACCCAGAAGTCCTGAGAAGGAGCTAGATTTTTGCACATCTACAGTCAATGGCAGAGATTGAAACCAAGGTTTTTGGTAAGGTGACCCTGGGACAAGAGGCAGTTACTATTGTCCAAAAGGAAAGGGTTTTTCATTTAAACTTATTTATTTTTAATTGGAGGGATAATTGCTTTACAATATTGTGTTGGTTTCTGCCACACGTGCAAGCTAAGCTGTTTCAGTCATATCCAACTCTTTGCAACTCCATGGATTGCAGCCCCCCAAGCTCCTACGTCCATGAGCTTCTTCAGGCAAGAATACTGGGGTGGATTGCTATGTCTTCCTCTTCCAGACCTAGGGATCAAACCTGCATCTCTCATGTTTCCTGCATTGACAGGTGGGTTTTTTACCACTAGCAACTCCTGTTATATATCAACATGAATCAGCCATAGATATGTCTCTTCCCTTTTGAAACTCGCTACCACCTCCTACCCCATCCTACCCCTCTAGGTTGTCACAGAGCACCAGATTTGGGCTCTCGTGTCATACAGCAAATTTCTACTGGCTATCTAATTTTACATACGGTAATGTATATGTTTCAATACCACTCTCTCAATTCATCCCCCCTTCTCTTCCAGGAAGGGGGTTTAGAGATAGAAGAATGTTCCATTCTGTTTTTTCCATAAACTTGAGAGTCAGCAAACTTGGAATCTGGTCCTGACTTGGCACAAAGCGACTTCCGGGTCCTGGGGTTCTTCTTTTCTTTTTTTAATATTTATTTATTTGACTGCATCAAGTCTTAGTCGCTGCATGTGGGATCTTCATTGTATCGTGCAGGATCTTTCCTGTGGCACACAGACTCTCTAGTTGTGGCCTGTAGCCTTCAGTGGTTGCAGCACACAGGCTTAGTTGCCCCGTGGCTTACGGGATCTTTGGGCTACTCTCAAAGCTCAGTCAGTGAATAAACTGCCTGCAATGCAAGAGACCCAGGTTCGATTCCTGGGTCAGGAAGATCCCCTGGAGAGGGAAATGGCAACCCACTCCAGTACTCTTGACTAGAGAATCCCATGGATAGAGGAGCCTGGCAGGCTACAGTCCACGGTGTCACAAGAGTCGGACATGACTTAGTGACTAAAGCACCACTTATGGGATCTAGTTCCCCAACCAGGGATTGAACCCGTGTTCCCTACATTGCAAGGCAAATTCTTAACCACTGGACCACCAGGGAAGTCCCCTGGGGTTCTTTTAATTCGCCTGCTTCTCCATTTTTTAAATAGATAAACTGTGGCATATGCATACAATAGAATATTATTGGGCAATAAAAAGAAATGAAGTACAGATACACAATTCAGCATGGATGAACCTTGAAAAGATACTACGTGAAAGCAGCCAGACACAAAAGTCCTCATGTTGTATACCATTCGTATGAAACATCCAGAATAAGTGCATGCTATAGAGATGGAAAGTAAGTTAGTGGACTCTCTGAGGAGAGAGTGGAATTAGGGAGTGACTGCTAATAGATACAGGGTTTCTTTTTTGCAGGGTGATGAACATGTTCTAAAATAAGATAGTGCTGGTGGTTGTACAGCTCTATGAAGAAACTAAAACCATTGAATAATATGCTTTATAAGGGTGAATTTAATGGTATTCCCTTCTTTATCTGTAAAATAAAGGAGTTCAGTCACAGGATCTTTGTGCACGCCAAGTCGCTTCAGTCGTGTCCGACTCTGTGCGACCCTATGGACTGTAGCCCTCCAGGCTTCCCTGTCCTTCACCATCTCCCAGAGTTTGCTAAAACTCATGTCCATTGAGTTGGTGATGGCATCCAACCATCTCATTCCCCACGCCTCCCTTTGCCCTCAATTGTTTCCAGCATCAGGATCTTTTTTAGTGAGTTGGCTCTTCAGATCAGGTAGCCAAAGTGTTGGGGCATCAGCATCAGTCCTTTCAATGAATATTCAGGGTTGATTTCATTAAGGATTGACTGGTTTGATCTCCTTGCTGTCCAAGAAATTCTCAAGAGTCTTCTCAAGCACCACATTTCAAAAGCATCAGTTCTTTGGTACTCAGCTGTCTTTATGGTCCAGCTATCAGATCTGTACATGACTAGTAGAAAAACGATAGTTTTGACTATATGAACCTTTGTCAGCAAAGTGTCTCTGCTTTTTAATACGCTGTCTAGGTTTGTCATAGCTTTTCTTCCAAGGAGTAAGTGTCCTTTAATTTCGTGGTTACAGTCACAATCCACAGTGATTTTGGAGCCTAAGAGAATAAAATCTTTCACTGTTTCCATTTCTCCCCCATCTATTTGCCATGAAGTGATGGGACTAGATGCCATGATCTTAGTTTTTTAATGTTGAGTTTTAAGCCAGCTTTTTTACTCTCCTCTTTCACCCTCTTCAAGAGGCTCTTTAGTTCCTCTTCTCTTTCTGCCATTAGAATGGTATTATCTACATATCTGAGGTTGCTGATATTTCTCCTGGCAATCTTGATTACAGCTTGGGATTCATTCAGCCTGGCACCTCGCATGATGTACTCTGAATATAAGTTAAATGAGCAGGATGACAATATACAGCTTGTTGTACTCCTTTCCCAATTTTGAACCAGTCCATTGTTCTATGTCCAGTTATAACTGTTGCTTCTTGACCTGCATACAGGTTTCTCAGGAGATAGGTAAGGTAGTCTAGTATCCCCATCACTTTAAGAATTTTCAACAGTTTTTGTGATCCACAAAGGCGTTAGCATAGTCAATGAAACAGAAGTAGATGTTTTTCTGGAATTCCCTCATTTTTTCTATGATCCAATGGATGTTGGAAATTACATCTCTGGTTCCTCTGCCTTTTCTAAATCCAGCTTGTACATCTGGAAGTTCTTGGTTCCCATACTGCTGAAGCCTAGCTTGAAAGATTTTGAGCATTACCTTGCTAATTACCTCGTTTTGTTTTGTTTTTTTTTAACCTGGGTTCAATTCTAAGTGATCCCACTTATGAGCTATTCCTTTGAGTTAGGAATCCTCTTCTTAGGAATCAATGAGTTAATACACGTCAAATACTTAGAACAGTGCCAGACACATAGTAAATATTTAATAAACTTAATTATTATTTCAACTTGTTTGAGTTATCTATTGCTCTATAACAAAGTACCCCAAAACTTAGTAGCTTAAAACCACAATTATTTTATTATATCTCACCACTTGGTGGATTAGGAATTTGGGCAGGGCTTGGCTGGGTGATTCTTCTGTTCCACAAGGCATCATTGAGGATACTTGATATTCAGCTAGAAGATAGGCTGGTCTGGAGGGTTCAAGATGGTTTCATCCACATGTCTGGGCTCAGCTAGAATGTTTTTTTTTTAAATAATTTATTTACTTATTTATTTCCGGTTGTGTTAGATCTTCATAGCTGCGTGCAGGCTTTCTCTAGTTGTGGCAAGTGAGGGCTGCTCTTCCTTTTGGTGCACAGGCTTCGCACTGCAGCGGCTTCTCATTGCGGTGGCTTCTCTTGTTGCAGAGCATGGATCTAGGGTGTGTGGGCTTCAGTAGTTGTGGCTTCCAGGCTCTAGAGCACAGACTCAATAGTTGTGGTGTGCATGCTTAGTTGCTCTGAGGCATGTGGAATCTTCCCAGACCAAGGATTGAACCCTTGTCCTCTGCATTGGCAGGAAGATTCTAATCCACTGTACTATCAGGAAAGTCCCTCGGTTAGAGCTATTAAGCAGAACACCTACATGTGGCCTCACTAGCATGGTGGCCTCAGGCCAGTTTGATTTCCTATGGTAGCTCAGGTCTCTCAAGGGGTTCCAACAAACATGGTTGAAACTCCTTGAGCTCTCCTGACCCAGATTTGGATGTCACAGAGCATCACTTCCATCTTACTCAATTGGTCCAAGTAGCCCAGATGCAAAGTGAGGAGACATAGACCTCACCTCTCATTAGGAGGAGTGTCAAATAATTTGAAATTATGTATTAAAGCCACTTCATTTTTCAAGCCTCAAAGAAATTTCTCCTGTAAATGCCAGAGGGGCGTCAATGGAACTATCTCTCTCTGACAAGGAATTGGAATTATATCTCCTGAGATTTTGAATGAATTCCCCAGAGGTGTGCATGTGAACACTGACATATATACATGCAAACACACACAGACAGAGGCAGAGTCACACAGTCAGATCTGGCCCATACATGTAGCCAAGCCTACCCCCATCTCTAGATGAGACCCAAAAGTGAAAGAAAGTGAAGTTGCTCAGTCGTGTCCGACTCTTTGCCCACCAAAGCTGTAGCCCACCAGGCTCCTCTGTCCATGGAATTTTCCAGGCAAGAGTACTGGAGTGGCTTGCCATTTCCTTCTCCAGGGGATCTTTCTGACCCAGGGATTGAACTTGGGTCTCCCGCATTGCAGGCAGACACTTTACCGTCTGAGCCACGAGCGAAGCCTGATGAGACCCAAAGTCCTGCCTTAAAGTTCTTTCCCTAATTCACTGACCATTTTTGCTCCTGAAAGTAAAAGGCACTCAGTCGTGTATGACTCTTTGCGACCCCATGGACTATACAGTCCATGGAATTCTCCAGGCCAGAATGCTGGAATGGGTAGCCTTTCCCTTCTCCAGGGTATCTTCCCAACCCAGGGGTCAAACCCAGGTTCCCTGCACTGCAGACGGATACTTTACCAGCAGAGCCACCAAGGAATCCCACTCTTGCTCCTGCTTTTGTGGTAAGGGATACTGGTAGGGATGGAACCAGTCATTGATGGGAGAGAGGGCATAGGTCCTAAATCCACTACCATCTGGCCCTAACATGCTCTGTTAGGGACTTCCCTGATGGTCCAGTGGCTAAGACTCCACACTGTCAATGCAGGGGGCACAGGTTCAATCCCTGATCAGGAAACTTGATTCCACAGGCTGGATCAAAGACCCCATGGGCTGCAACTAAGAGACCTGGCACAGCCAAATAAAGAAATAAAAATTAAAAAAATGTCGTGTGTGTGTGTGTGTGTGTGTGTGTGTGTGTGTGTGTAAATGTCTCCTGATTCTAATTGACTTCTGTGGTAAAGAAATGAGATCTGGTATTGAGAGCAAGCAGAAATGGCTCAGACATGTGCTACGGGGCCAAACCACCGTGAGGTTTACATTTTGCTGGGGATCAGCCCAAATCCTCACTTAGATGGGCCCTGCCACTCTCCTCCACATTCAGCCTATGTCCCAGGCTCTCTCTCCTCCCTGTTCCCTGATCAGGCCATGTTCTTCCATGGCTTTGCCCATGTTGTTCCGTCCGCACAGAATACCCTTGTCTTTTTCCTGATGATGCCAGGGTCTGCTTTTTGTATCACATGCCATTGCAATTATCTGCTTACATGTCCACTTTCCTCAAGAGCAGAGACCAATGCTCTATTCACTGCTGTGTCCCCAGTGCCTGGCACAGAACAGTTCTTAACAACACTGATTGAACCAATGATTGAACGAGCAGCTATTGCTCTCAGATTCAGCAACCACTTCAGCATGTCTCTTGTGCGGTCCATCCAACTCCAGCCCAACTCCTCGGGTCCCTGTGAAAAGGGGCAAAGGTCTCAAATCTTTGAGGGGAAAGTTCAGGCTGGATTCCTGAGGCCCCAGGCAGACTCTGCAGAATCTCAGAAAACAGAAAAGGACATGGTGCTGAACTGCAGACCCAGAGGCACCCACATTCCCAGTGGGAAGAACCAGAGAAGCTTGCAAGGTTTTTCCAAAATAAGGGAAGATGTCTTAAAGTCTGTGTGTGTGTGTGTGTGTGTGTGTGTGTGTGTGTGCGCGCGTGTTCAATCGCTCTGTTGTGTCCAACTCTTTGCAACCCTATGGACTGTAGCCCACTAGGCTCTCTGTCCATGGGATTTTCCTGACAAGAATACTGGAGTGGGTAGCCATTTCCTACTGCAGGGAATATTCCCGATCCAGGAATTGAACCTGCATCTCCTGCATTGGCAGGCAGATTCTTTACTGCTGAGCCACTGCCATGGCTCTAAAGTCTTTATACCTCAGTTAAAATAATCCAGAGACTTCCCTGGTGGTCCAGTGGTTGAGACTCCATGCTTCTACTGCAGGAGGTACAGGTTCAATTCCTGGTCAGGGAACTAAGATCCCACATGCCTTGCAGCCAATAAATAAATAATAAAGAAAGCATTGATTTGCTATAGTATATTATTTTTAAAAAATAAAGAAATTGTCCATAAACACACCTGGTTTTGCTGGGTTAAGTATTAGGGTCCATGGGGAATAAGTAGAACTGTACCTGAGCTAACACTCCTCTAGAAGCTGATTCTAGCTACTAAGGTGGGGGCAGGTAAAGAACTTCTTATCAAAACAAAGACTTTGAGTAAAGAGGTCTCTTGGAGCAATGCTCCTCATACTTGAATGTGTAAACAAATCTCCTGGGAATCTTATTAAAATGCAGCTTCTAATTCAGTAGGTATGAGGTCAGACCCAAGATTCCTCTTTTCTAACAAGCTCCTAGGTGATGGCACTGCTCAGCATTGGGGGAGGATAGGGAGGGCAGGGAAGAAAGCAGATGGAATCACACTTTGAGTAGCCAAGACCTTGAGAAGTGGCACTGAAATCCAGACACTGAGGGAGGGCTCAGGGCTTAGGCCTTAAAGGAAGAGGCTGTCATCAGCAATGTAAAAAAAAAAAATATATATATATATATATAGTCAGGAGATGATGTAAGAGGCAGTATAGTATAAAACAAGCCTGACAAGCATCTGGCATGCTTGCTAACCTTTATATTCCCTGATTCTGAGACCATCACAGACATCAGTAGATCCCAGCACTATCACCCACTGAACCAAGAGGATGCCTCAGAATCCATCTCAACACAGTACTCCAGGTAGCCACTACCAATTAGATAAGGAACTCTATTTGCTATTTCTAGTATTGTGGTTAAGAGTCTGATTGCCTTTGCTCTGCTCTGACTAGCTTGATGGTCTCAGAATAGCTGATTCCATGAATCTCAGGTACTTTAGTACGCTGTCTATAATTTGAGGTAAAGATAGCACTGATTTCATAGTTCTCTTGATAGTTAAATGCTATTATGAATGTATTGAGCTTAGCACAGTCTCTTGCATATAGAAAGCATTCAATAAATGATGACTACTACATAGAAGGATGAATGGAGTGGCTGCACAATTAGAGGGGCTGTGAGCGGCGGGGGTGGGAAAGAGGAAGTCAAGGGAGAGAGAAGAGCCAAAGACATAAAGGTGGAGAAGAAAAGGTGGGCAAGGGCTGTGCCAGCCTGGGGAAGGCAGGGAGATTTCCAGCTCTCTTTGGATGGAACTGGGCTCCCTATTGGCACTGTAGCTCATTGACTGGAAGGGATGGTGGCACTGGTTATCTTGAGGTATCTGAGTTCAGAACTTCTTATCAAAGCAAATGAAGCCTTTGAAGTGGTCAAACATATTGCTGTATGTCCTTGAAGATTATCTCTGAGTTTTATTATCATTCAGTTATTTTACAACTCAAGACGACTGGTAGTAAGGGAAATGACTTTTGTCCATGCAAACTGTGTCTGCAATACAACTTACTGTTGCCCATTGGAAGCTGCTGTTTTACATTAAGTGAATTTATTTCTTGATGGCCTATATTTGTTCTGTTCTTTGGATTCTAGTTTGAATGTCTCACCTTCACTAACTAAGGAGTTAAATGAAACTTTTGATGTGTTCATTGAATATTTCTATAAGTAATTATTCTTCTTGGAGAAAACATATTTTTTAAACATTCTCATTAGCACTGAAGATTGAGCAGAAGGCTTCTGGACCCTCTGTCCTGGGCAAGCTTTCCCATGTGCTCCTAACACCAGATTACATATGTCAGGTTATTAAGGGATTGTCCCCAACTGCATTGCTTGTTTTACACAAACCAAGTAGATTCATCATGATCCCATATTTGAGCCTGCACACATTTTCAAACAATTATATAGTGAGCTTATTTAACAAGACATGTAACAACCAAACTCACAAGTACCACACCTAATACTTATCCATTCTTTGATTCAAGAAACTGGATGGTAGGCTACATATGGGCAAGGACTGCATGTGTGCATTTCTAGAACTTAGCAAATGCCTGACTCCTGGTAAGCACTAAATACACACCTACTGAGTCAATACAGGAATGAAGAAGCTTAACTAGCATTGATTAAGCACTTACTATGTGCCAAGCACTATTTTAAGCCTTTTACTTGAAGTAGTTTGTTTAATTCTCCAACCAGGCTTTCATGGTAAATATAACCACTATCCTCATTTACAGATAATATACAGAGAGGTTTATTAACTTGCCTAAGGTCAACAGCTAGCAAGGGGCTGAGGCAGGATTCAAGCCCACGTAGTCTGGCTCCAGAACCTGTGATCTTGGGCACTTACCATGTGCCAGGCATCTTCCTAGGCTCAGGGATACAGACAGAAAAGACCAAATACAGACTCTCTCTCAAGGAGGTCACAGTCAAGAAAGGAGACAAGTAACAGTAATGTGTTATGCTGTGACAGATGAGAGCACAGTGTGGGGACAGGACTGGCCTGGAATCTGGCTCTCGGCAGGAGGGCCCCTGACCTCAGGTAAATTCTGAGGCTCTAGGAGTTAATGATATCCAGGGTAGGGGAAGGGAAGAGCATGTGCACAGTCACAGAGCACGGTTGGTCTGAGGACATGAAGGTTCTGGAGGCTGGCCATATGAGAGTGTAGGGAAGAATGAGTGGACATAAGATTGGAGACATAGGAGTCAGACCCCCATCTTGGAAACCTGTTTGTGCTCAGGGTAGGAGCTGGGACATTCCTTGGGGGCCTAATAGAATTGTAAGCAAGGGAGTTAGAAGCTCAGATCCCAGGACTTCCCTGGTGGTCCATTGGTTAAGACTCTGTACTCCCAATGCAGACGGCCGGGGTTCAAACCTTGGTCAGGGATCCACGTGCCACAACTAAAGATCCTGAATGTTGCAACTAAGACCTGGCGCAGCCAAATAAATAAATAAATGAAATGTTTTAGAAAAGGCTTCGCTGGTGGCTCAGTGATAAAGAATCCACCTGCTAATGCAGTAGACACAAGTTCGATCCCCGATCCAGGAAGATTCCACATGCCTTGGAGCAACTAAGTCTGTGCACCACAACTGTTGCACCTGTGCTCTAGAGCCCAGGGACTGCTACTTCCGAGCCCACATTCGGCAACTACTGAAGCCTGTATGGCTAGAGTCCATGCTCTGCCACTAAAGAAGCCGTTGCAATGAGAAGCCCAGCTCACTGCAACTAGAGTGGCGCCCCCACTCGCTGTAACTAGAGAAAAATCCATCCAGCAACAAAGACCAAGCACAACCAAAATTAAATTAAAAAAATTATTTTTTAAATGTTAAAAAACAAAGGAAGTGCAGATCCCAACTCTGCCTGCTCCCTACCCCACAGGACACGAAGCCCAGGACACTTAATTCCCTACAAGCCACATCTCACACCAGAGTTCCCTGGGAGGCCTAGACCTGGAGGGAGAAGCTAATTGATTCTGGGACACATCCAGGGCCACCTGGAGCAGTGGCCAGACATTCTCTCTCCCTCCTGTCCAGGATTCCTGCCGTCACCCCCACTCCCCAACCACCACTGCTGTGGCTACCTCAGGTACACTCCCTCCTGTCAGTCACATGCCAGGTAAGGCCAGAGATGAGAATTAAGTACCTTTCCTTCCTACATCCTTTTGTGGCCCACCCTCTGACTCCACCATCCCCAGCAACCGCAGAGCCTGGCATACTCCAGGCCACAGTCAGAGGAAGGAGAGTAGGGAGACCGGAGCTCCCTGGGGGAGCCAAGGCTCCAGGCCGTACCCTCCCCTCCCACCAGGCTGAGGTTGGTGATTAGCCGGGTTAATTATATCCAAGCCATTTCCGATTGGCACAAGCCCACCCACCCACAGAGCCTGCCCAGAGGCGTGTGGGCCTGGCCCAGGGTCAGGATGCTAGGGCGCCAGTTACCCTGGGGGGGGTCCTGACCCCTGCAACGGTCAGACGGAGGGTAGAGGTCCTCCCCTCTCCAGGACCTCCTCCTCTGTCCCTCACCCCAAGTCTCCTTCTCATTACTTCCTACCCCTATCCTCCTTTTGGCTCACCCCCACACAAACCCCATTCCCTCCCCTCCCTTCCTCTCTCCCCCCAAGGTCTGGAATGAAATCACGGGGCTCTGAGTTCCGCACGAGGCACCGACATAAACACTCTGATTGGGGCTAATTATAAGGGCCAGGTTGGGAGGCTGGAGCCTTCAGAAAACTTGGCGTTCAAACAAAGGGCCCAGGGCTCAGCCCCCAGCCTAGGCCGGCTCCTCTCCAGGCTGAAGAATAGGATGGTCCCAAGCCATAGGCAGTCCTCTCTAAACCCAGTCAGTGGCCTGTGATCTTGTTCCATGTCCCAGGTCCTATCTTGTCCTTTCTTAGTCTCGGTCACTGGTCCTTCCCGGCTCCGAATCCCAGGGCCTTCCCAGGTAGCCTGGACCAGCCGCAAGCCTCCAGTGGAAGTCCAGGCAGCTGGGGAGGGGCTCTCAGGCTGTGAGGCTGGGGACAGGGCTGAGCAGAGGGAAGGGGGGAGGTGCCGGGGAAGCCAGCTGTGACAGCCCTAACCCTAATTAGCCAGCTTCAAAGCCGGCCAGCGAGAGAGCCGGCGCGCGTGTGTGCCCTGCTCATTCAGGCGGGTAAGACATTTCTGTCCTAATCAGAGAAGAGAGAGGGAGAAAACCACTGCCCACCACCACCCTGGGGCTCCTCTAGATTTTGAGCAGGCACCCCAAGTCAGGTAGAGCAAGTGGGAGCACAAGAAATCATTGTTTTGTTAAAACTACCTATAACCATAAGTCCAAAAGCCCTCAAGAGATGCACATCCTTTGATCCAGTGATTCCATTTTTAGGAATTTATCTTAAGTATAGAAGATTGCTACAATTTATCAAGCTTCTACAATATGTTAGCTCTTTACATGCATCATTTGACCCAAACTTCACCACGACCTTGCCAGACAGGTACCTTCACCTTTTTAACAGATGAGGACTGAGTCTCAGAGGTTAGGAGACATCCACGAGGGTTCACAGCTGGCACTGTGTCGTACCAACGCCTGTAACTCCCCACACACGTCTGTCTCTTTCTCGTTTTCTCCCTCAACTATAAAAATCTTACATGTTTATTATACTGTGCTTCATCTTGATACCTGCAGGAGAGACAGGAGCTATAGAATAATCTGTTTTGGGGGTGTTCCTGGTTTTGTAGGTCTGATGGTTTGCTCTCCAGAGCCCCCCATTTCCATAGCAGAGGGAATTACAGATGGAAAGGGGGAACACTGGGGTCTGAGAAGGTGAAGGCTGCCCCAGTGATAAAAGACTGGATAATGTCTAAACCAGGGATTGAAAAATCAGCTTGGGGGCAAGATGGGGGAGGAGACGTGCACAGATAGACCATACACCCTCTATAGTTACATGCAAAATTGTTTTTGCTGAAGTCTGGACATTTTTTCCCGGGAGAATGTCCAAAGATATTGCAGTTTCTCAGAGGAGTCAGTGGTCCCAGAAGTTTAAGATTCATTTCAAGGTGAGGAGACTATGTTTGGAGAAGGAAGGGACCTACTATAGCGAGTAGTGAGATTACCAAAGAGACACGCATTGGAAATGGTAGGAACTTGGGCTCTGCTCCCCCAGACATGTTCCCCGGAGCACCCTGGGACAGCATCTCCCCAATTCCAGAATCCAGCCCAGGTCTAGGATCCCAACACCCTCTTGGAGAGCTTTTTGGAATGATCTAAATTACAGATTCCACTGATCCTCACTCTTTGGGGATGTTCAGAAGAATTTTGTCTTGGAAAACCGTAAGTGTTCTTTTCTGGGGCACTTCAAAGGACAAAGAATTTGTAGGGAAAGGAAGCGTATTCAGGAGAGGAGTCTGTGGTGGGGGGAGTCTCATCAGTGAAGCAGTGAAGCCTGGAGGACCAAGTACTGTTGCTGCTTTGTGGGAGGGGGTGCGGGAAGGAGGGCAGGTAGAAAGCCGCTGTGGTCTGACACCTGCCCAGGCCTGGGGGCCTCAGGTGAAGGGCTTTCTTACTTGGCCCTTGATCTTCCACTAGACAAAGCCGCCCTCTTCCAGAGGGAGGGACCAGCACACTCACAAGGGGTAAACGGTGTCCCACCAAAGGGCGACCCAGAAATCTGCGAAAGCAGACCTCGGGGCTCATGAGTTTAACTAGGTTTTCCCAGCTAGGGAGTGGAGACAGATACCTCTCCAGTGGTGGCAGTGAGCTCAAGTGGTTTACTTATGGGTCTCTGCTCCACAGCACTTTGTCCCCTAAATCCTATGCACCAGCAGTCCCCAAGCTTTGTGGCACAGTTTTCATGGAAGACAAGTTTTCCATGGACCAGGGCGGGGTGGGGGATGGTTTCGGGATGATTGGAGCACAGGACATTTATGATGCACTTTATTTCTATTATTATTCCAGCAGCTCCACCTCAAACCATCAGGCATTAGATCCTGGAGGCTGGGGACCCCTGCTCTACACCCTCACTGTAAGAGTTGTTTCATTAGGCCAAGGAGAGCAGCCAGAGAGAAAGTTCCCCACTTTCCCTAAGGTAATTCTGTCTTCGGCTACCCCTCTGGAGAAGGGGAGGGCATCTAAGAGAGGTATCCTTTCCCAGCGAGGCAATTATCTTATTATCTATCCTCTCCCTAGCTGTAAGACCTATTTTTCCAGTTTTCTCAGGTTCTTTCCCCTCCATTGGCAGACTTTGAGGGAGGAGGGTTGAGAAGGATCTTTACCAAAATTCCCTCCTTCCCACCAGGCTCGGGAAAGAAAAAGGTAATTGTTGCTAGTCTGCCATCCCCTCCTGCCCTCAGCGTGAGGGCCCACTGACAAGTGTACCCAGGTTACAGGGGGCTGGGGGCTGGGAGGCAGAGGAGACTCTTCCCAAATCTTCAGCAAAGACCAGCACTCCTCTTCCCACCGGGCTCCAGCTCAGCCACTGGAAACCACCCTCCCCCCATCCCCCCTTTCGCAAGCTTTGGCCATTCTTTCCCGGAGAGGCGCTCACAATTTGTTTGTAATTTAACTCTTTCCTGCAGCCTTTGTGGGGTTCCTTTAGAATCTTGCAACAAATGGAGCTACAGGGTGGTGCCACCTCCCTGGCCTGCTTCTTTGATAGTGGAAGGTAACTCCCCATTGGGACTTCACACATATCATCATCTGAGAAACGGCTAGTTTTAACTTATAACATGGGCCACTGCTACAAATCATCTAGGGGAGGGTTATATATTTTGGGAAGGGGGTTTGCTGAAATCCCCAGGCTTCATTCAATTCCAAACAAAGCCCCACATACGTGTTCAATTACCACCAAACATTTCCAGATCCCCTCCCCCAACATAAACTAACACACGCCAACACTTCGAACTAGGGGTTCTAACTTACTTTCTCCCTTGTCCCAAAGACTGCCAACAAAGGGTGTTAAGGCACCATTTCCCCTACCACCGTTTAGCTAAAAAGGCAAGATGGGGACTGGGAACCTCTTCTCCATCCTAGCCCCAACCAACCAGGTCAGGGGGAGATGGAAGGAGGAGGTGTGGTTTGGTTAAACTAATAAAATGTTACAACCCTGTTAAATACAATTAAAGGTCTAGATCTCTAGAAGATAATTAAATGCACTTTATTATGATGATTATTAGCTTTTAATTTGCACTATTATCAAGACACAGGAGATGGTGAAAAGTTGAGTTATGGGGGTAAACTTATTTCACCCTACCCCTTGGTCTTCAAATCAAAATCTGGAATTGAAATTCTAAAATACTTCAAATATTTGGTTGAGGGAAATGATGTGTACTGGAAACTGCAATTCTCATACCAGCATGAAAGATACTTTAAGAAAAGTCTTGATTTTATTTGAGGGGGGGGGATGTAGGGGGAAGACAGAAAACATCTGTTATAAACATTCTATCAATCTTGTGATATAGAATGTCATGTAAACACTCAACCCCATCCCCACAGTCACAAAGAGCCTGCCCAGAGCCTGTGTCCAAAGCAAGGATACCCACTTCTCCCCTCCCCTCCCTTTTCTGGGCAAGTGTGAAAAGAAACCAGTCTTTTGTCAAAGAAAAACTAAAAATCCCACCAGCCCATCCATCCATTCCCTCCCTCCAACCCAACCCATTTTATTGCTTTTTGAAAAAAAACAAAAACTCACAGGGAACACACAAACCACCCGACAAACGGCTAACCTGGATGCCAGAGGAGATATTCAGCTGGGGGTGTGGGGAGGGGAAGAGCTGGCACGGAGCTGACAGCAGGGGAAAGGACAGAGATGCAAGGATATCTCCAGACCTCTACATCTGCGAACTTGATGATGCTCCCCCTAAAAATGGAGGCAGTCAGAATCCCCACTCAACGTAGTGGGTGGGGGTGGGGGGTTGTTTCAAAACACATCACAAAGCACTTTCAGCCCACTCCAAGAGTTCAGGGCAGCGAGTTGAAAAGAAGAAAAATCAGAAGAGAAAGATCTTCCTGCCAGCAGGGGGGTGGGCCTGGGATGGGGGTGTGTGGAGGCCATTACTCACTCGATCTCCGCCCTCTCCCCACCACCCCACCCGTCGGTTCGGGTTGGATTTTTTTTTTTTTTTCTCCACGTCTTCATCTCCGTTGGGAGGTTTCCAAAGACTGAGTGAAGGAGACAGCGCAAGTGAGGAGAGAAAGGGGGAAAGGGAAATCAAAACGAAACAAAACGAATCCAAGTCCTGTTCAAAACTACCTAACAGCTTCCATAGGCCCAGCGTCAGTGAGAAAGCTCACAAATTTGGCTTGAGAAGTTGAATGTGCCAACTCCTCAGAGCCAACACCTCTTCCAGCAGGCCCGGCCCTGTCAAACCTGGGATGGTGTTTGAAAGGGCCCTGAAGAAAGGAGAGAACCCCTCAGCTCCCCCACCCCCTATTCCTCAGGCCTGACGCCCCTCGCTGCTTCCCCCCCCCCTTTTTTCTTTTAAATACAAAATATATAATTAAATTTACAAAGACTATTTACAGTTTTAATTACAAACCTGGTGGGGCTGTTGGGCAGAGTTTTCTTTAAAAAGCGACCTAAAAAAGAAATGGTTTCGATTGTTCTTTATTTAAAAAAATAAAATAAGGAGTCTGTAGGAGCCCCCGCCCCACCCCCTCCCCGCGGGCGGTGAGCGCGCGGTGCGGGCCCGGCCGGGGACGCGGCGCTTGTGCGCCGGGCTCACACGGTGGTCTCCCCGTGCCGGCTGTTGGTGAGACGGGTGTAGAACTTCCTCCACGAGTGCAGCGTCTTGCCGGACCAGATCCAGAAGCCCGACGTGATGCCCACGATGAGCGTCATGAGGTATTTGATCATGTAGACGGTGAAGTCGGGAGACATGCGCGGCGTGTAGTGCGCCGGGCACGGGATGGCCAGGCTCTTGCAGTGCTGGCTCACCCACGAGCGCTCCCAGTGCTCTCGGAAGGCCTGCTCGTAGAAGTAGCAGGCGATGACGATGGTGGCCGGCACCGTGTAGAGCACCGAGAAGACGCCGATGCGCACCATCAGCCGCTCCAGCTTCTCCGTCTTGGTACCGTCGTGTTTCATGATGGTACGGATGCGGAAGAGGGACACGAAGCCGGCCAGGAGGAAGGACGTGCCTATGAACAGGTACACGAAGAGCGGCGCCAGCACGAAGCCCCGCAACGGGTCCAGGCTATTGAGGCCCACGAAGCACACGCCGCTCAGCAGGTCGCCGTCAATCTGGCCCATAGCCAGGATCGTGATGGTCTTGACGGCGGGCACGGCCCACGCGGCCAGGTGAAAGTACTGCGAGTTGGCCTCGATGGCCTCGTGGCCCCACTTCATGCCGGCCGCCAGGAACCAAGTGAGCGACAGGATGACCCACCAGATGGAACTGGCCATGCCGAAGAAGTAGAGCACCATGAAGAGGATGGTGCAGCCCTCCTTCTTGGTCCCCTGCACCACCGTGCGGTAGCCGTCCTCGGAGAAGCGCTCGTTACACACCACGCGCTCCTGGAGCACGAAGCCCGCGATGTAGGCCACCGACACCATAGTGTAGCAGCCGGACAGAAAGATGATGGGCCGCTCGGGGTAGCGGAAGCGCTGCATGTCCACCAGGTACGTGGTGACGGTGAAGAAGGTGGAGGCGCAGCACAGCACGGACCAGGTGAGGATCCAGAGGCGCGCAAAGCGCGTCTCCTCCTGTGAGAAGAACATGGAGCCATCCGGCCGCGCCGGCTCGCAGGGAGCCGCGCAGTCGCGCTCGCCCAGGAACTTGTAGCTGAGATAGGACGGCACCTTGAGGACGCGCGGACAGTGGAACGGGTGCTCCAGCGTGGCATAGCGCGGGGGCGAGCCGCCGCCACCCGGGCCGCCCGGGGTGCCCCCCGCACCCGGCTGCAGGCCGGGCGGCGGCGCGGTGGTGAGAAGCGCGGGCGCGCCGTCCTCCGAGTGGTTCTGGCCCACGCAGATCTGCTCCGCGCCGTGGCGGGGGAAGTGCTCGCAGCGCAGGCGCTCCGGCCACTGGAAACCGAACTTGTTCATGAGCGCCTCGCAGCCCTGGCGCGCGCGCTCGCAGATGGAGCGGCACGGCGGGATGGCCTGCTCCAGCACGGTGCACACGGGCGCGTACATGGAGCACAGGAAGAAGCGCAGTTCGGGCGAGCACTGCACTTTTACCAACGGGTAGAACTGGTGCACCTCCAGTCCGGCGTCCTCTTGGTTCGTATGGCCCAGAAGGTTGGGCATGATGGTCTGGTTATAGGCGATGTCCGTGCACAACGGGATGGAGATGGGCTGGCAGAAGCCGTGGTCCGGGATGGATATGCCCTTTTCTCCGTGGAATTGGGCCGGCCCGGCGGCGGGCAGCAGCAGCAGCGGCAGCAACAGGCGGGGCAGGGCGCTGCGGGGCCGCATGCTGGCCGCCGCCCCCCACTCGGCTCCTGGGCGCCCCCCCGCCCCCGCCCCCAGCCCGGAGACCGCACGCCTTCCCCGCCGCCTCCTTGCCGCGGCCGCCGCCTCCCGCGCCTCTTTGCAAACTTTGCTCGCGGCTGCCGAGTTGGGGAGGCCGGGCGGGGGAGGGGGGCGGCGCGCCTGCCCGCTAGCTCGCCGAGGTCGGACTGAGCCGCCGGAGACACTGCGCGCGGCTTGCCCTCTCTCCTCCTCTTCCTCCTCCTCTCGCCTCTCCCCTCCCCTCTACGCCCAGCGACTCCTTTGTGCCTTCCTCCAGCCCTCACCTCGGCCTCTCCGATCCCAATTAGTCGGTTTCAAGGGGGCCCCCGCCGGCGGCCCCGCCCTCTCCTCAGCCCCCCAAAAAAGGGATCCTTGAAACCGCCCCGTCGAGCTCTAAGCACCATCCCAAAATGTTCTCCCGGCCAATGAGATTTAAACCCGAGGACCAGCCCCGAGGGCTGGATTGGTCAACCACAACATAATGAGATCAGAAACCAGATGCCAACAAAACTTTCCCCCCCGCCTTTTGCTTTTTAAAGAGACAAGCTATTATTATATTGAGAGCTTTTTGCCCAACACGGGATTTCTCTGGAGTCTCGGCGGCGAGATTCGGAGACACACGTTCATCAGAACTGCGGCGGGCCCGCGTCACTCAGCCTGGATCACTCTTCTTCCCCGGGCCACGGAACTCTAGGGGTAGAGCCTCTTTAAATCCGTGCCTCCGCGCCTGCTCCTCGAACCCCACTTATTTCAGTCCAGTTTTTCAGAACAAGTTAAAAAAAAAATCTCAAATTTGAAAAAAAAATTGTTTAAGAGAGATTTTTAAAAAATTAAGCCAACAGTTTACAAAGACTCTTCTCTCAGCCCATTTTCATGGCATCCAGACAAAAGTTTCACGTCGCCCTATACGTAGACCTCTAGGAGTTTGCCTCGCTCCTCCCTCTAATAGCACCCTTAAATAACCCTCTGAAAAATGAGAGCTTGTCTCTTTAAGAGGCTCTTAAAGGGGCCTGGACTCCGGGGCGTAATTGCCCCGTAGCGAGCACAAAGGAGCCCATTATGGTTCTTTGTGTTCGGTGGCACCTCAAAGTGAGAAAACTCAGGAACTCAGAGGCCCTGAGCTGGAGGGTTGGGGCGGGGGTGGGAGGGGGTGAGATGAAGGAGAATGGCCTAGAGCTGCGGCTTCTCCCTCCCCTTTCTTCCGAGGCAAATCTTAATTATGCAAAGTAAAGTTTAGTTGCCATAACGAGGAGGTCTTAATCGGAGGTTAATGGTGGGGGGTGGGGGATGACGAGCAGTTTTCAGGGAAGAGATGGCTCTTTTAGGCCGTTTGAGGGAATTTTCCTCCTCTCTCTCCACCTCTGCCTCCGCCCCCTAAAAGCTTCCAGATATGGTCTCCTGGGAGAGAGGGGAGTTTTACCCAAATCTTAAGTGATTCCACACCAGAAAGGGGTGGTGTGTGTGGCGAGGAAGGAGGCTGGGGGTTGTGGTGGATGAACTGCCCCCCCACACACACACACACACACACACACACACACACACACACACTTCTCTCTGCTCCCCCCCAACCCACACACACACACACACACACACACTTCTCTCACCTGACTGGGGGGTGGAAGGCTGTGGCCAGCAGGGTTCCGGTTGGTTTAGAAAGGTTTTCTTCTTTTTTCTTCATTCTTGGATTTTAAGTTTGGTGGGGAGGGAGTTCTGGGGAGGAGAGGAGGAATTTGCATGTAAATCTCCTGGGCCTGGTGTTGGATGATGGATCAATTATTTCTATTGTCTCTCAGTCAGAAGGCGGGGGCACTTAAAAAGAGGAAAGAAACTTGAGTTTAGAAAACCTCCTTCTCTTCTCTATGTGGTCCAAATCCTCCCAGCCTGGCGAGCTGTTTCCTAATTCAATCTAGAAAAGGATTGCTTTAAAAACAAGACAAAAACCCCAAACAACAAAAAGAAACCTAAAAGGAAAAAAGAAAGGAGAGAATAGGAAGAAGGAAAGAAAATTCTCAGTCATAGATACAAACAATGGATCCAGATTTGATAGGATTCAATTTTTTCCCCATCCTTGGTTGAATGAAATACAGATTTTCAGGTTCTTTACAAACATGAAAATTGGCCTTATCATTTCCTGGAGAGGTTGACTTTTCACAGCTTTCGGAAGAAAGAGTTCCTTCAAAATCAGGGAGGATATACCTTAGCTCTTCCATTTTATTTTCATTTCACCCACAAGTCCACCTTCACCCCAGAGCAGTCTAGGGATGGGAAAATTGTGCTGTCTTGCTCTGTGGGGCCCAAACTAAGCCCAAGGTGCTGTGCCTTCAAATCTCCTCTCCTACTCTGCCCCTCGGACATCTAGAGCTGGTACCAAGCCTCTGAGCTGAGCAGTGGGAAAAAAAAATGAGTAAGACACACTCCTCCACTCGGTTCAGGAAGCCGCTCACAGTCTGATAGGAAATTGAGAGTAAATCTCCAATAGAAATGCAGCATCTTCAATTTCCTTCCATGACAAACCTGTTTTCCTACCCTAGGGCCAGGCTTGAGTGACAGTTATCCCTTCCACCCCCAAGGCAAAGCGGGAGCTGAAGCTGCAAAAAGAAAAAAGAAATGAAAGACATTCATTCATACAATCAACCTTTCTGTATGCATCACACTTTTACTGAGTTTTCCGATTTTAAACCACTGTGTAGAGGTTGTGGCCAAGACAGAGAAAGATGGCAGCATCCCTACCCTTGAAGAGTTGAACTGAGTTGGTTGAATCTAGAGCTTGTCATTAACAGTAAAATAAGTTGACAAGAAGAAAAACAAATATCGTATATTAACACATATATATGAAATCTAGGAAAATGCTGATGAGCCTATTTTGCAGGGCAAGAATAGAGACACAGACATAGAGAACCGGACTCGTGGACACAGCAGGGGAAGGAGAGGGTGGGAAGAACTGAGAGAGTAGCGTTGTAATATATACATTAGAGAAAGTGAAAGTCACTCAGTAGTGTCCCGAGTGACTGTTTGCGACCCCACGGACTGTAGCCCACCAGGCTCTTCGGGTCATGGGATTCTCCAGGCCAGAATATTGGAGTGGGTAGCCATTCCCTTCTCCAGGGGATCTTCCTAACCCAGGGATCTAACCCAGGTCTCTGCATTGCAGGCGGATTCTTCACTGTCTGAGCAACCAGGGAAGCATGATATATATACGTTGCCATGTATAAAATATGATAATATGGCAACTTATATAGTGAGAAGCTTAATTGGGAAGGGGATTTGACTGAATTGGAGCGGGCAGAGGAGTGGGAAGTTGTGGGAGAGATTCACAATCATCACAGTCATTTAAATGGATGTAAAATGGCCACAGGATTCAGTGCTACAGAGGGAAAGCGGTGGTGCTAGGAGGCCTCTGTGGTTGAGTGAGGAGTGAAACAGGATGAAGCAGAGGGAGGTCAGCAGGTGTCACACCTGCAGGGCCTTGCAGACCAAGTGTTAGGTGCTAGATGTAGAAATATGACCTTATAATCTCAAGGTAGGGATAGGCATCTCAGACAGAGAGAATAGCATGTGCAAGCGTCTAACGTGGTGAAATGGATGGACTGGGCAGGGGGCACAAGTGTACAAGTACTTTGGCCCGTCAGAGACCTCTGTATACCTGGGTGAGTGACAGCAAAGGAGGTTTTAAATAAGGCCAGACCTGAGATATTGTGCACACAATCTGGACTCCTGGAGATAGAGATGCATTGGCATGTATAGGGAAGCAAAGTGTTTTTTCCCTCTTAAGTTTTAGATGGTCTATTTGGACAGTTAGGTGGATCATGATTTGAGTCAGCTAAGTCAGAGATTCCAGTTATCAATAGATCGTAAGAGAACCAGGCAAGAAATGCTGAAAGCATGAACTGAGCTGAGGCAGTATAGATGAAGAGAGAGTGAGGGAAGAGCCCAACCAATGTTTCTGACTTAGATGATCTGATGTCATTAACCAGGATAGGAAATGCAGGGACAGGAAGATAATGAGCACAGTGAAGCCAGGTCAAGCCTATATTATGTTCAAAAGAAGACAGTATGTTCAATAGAAGTTGACTATTCTAACACAGGGCTTTCCAGGTCGTGCAATAGTAAAGAATCTGCCTGCCAATGCTGGAGAAGCAAGAGACTCAGTTTCAGTTCCTGGGTCAGGAAGATTCCCTGGAGAAGGAGATGGCAACCCACTCCAGTATTCTTGCCTGGATAATCCCATGGACAGAGGAGCCTGGTGGGCTACAGTCCATGGGGTCGCAAAGAATCAGACACGACTGAAGCGACTGAGCACAGATGCATGCTCTAACCCAGGGGCTTGGAAGGAGCTCTTGATGGATTTAGATCTAGTACCTTTAGCTATAGTTGAAGCTATGAGAGCAGTTAAGATCACCTAGAGAAAGGGGATTGAATGAGAAGACTCAAGTTTTGGGGGCATCAACATTTAAGGACCATGGACTGTGGAAGAGGGAGACAGAGAAGGAGCACTGGGGCCAGGAGACGTTCTAGTCAACAGGAGAATGTCCCTGGTTTGTTTTTCCTGGGTCTTGAGAGCCTCAAGTCAGAATTTTTTGATTTACCTTATTTCAGTTGTGAGACTGAAATGAGATAGATTATGGCACTTGCTTGACCTAATGCTAGGCAAAAAGCTTGGTAAGTAATAGCTATTATTTTAATCCAACAAATTATTAAGCATCTACTATAGGCAAAGTAGACTAAGTCTGCAGAGACCTAGGCTGCAGGTTCAGGGGTGATGTTCTGCAGAAAACTGGGCTGATTTTCCTTCCTGAGAAACACTTCTGGTTCGTCTGGGGCTTCCACAATAGACTGGGAGCCGACATTGCCTCCAATGCCGCTGCCATTTCTGCCCTAACCCCTGGGACACTACTGTCAATTATCTATTGGCTTACAAACCTGTTATCTAGGATAATTGTTGAGTGCCCACTGGAAAGATGCCACCCACTCCATTCCATGGGAGCAGAAGTCTCAAGTCGACAGGAGAGCAGAATAAATAGCTGGTGGAGAGGAAAGAAGTCTGCTCTGGGGCTCAGAATGTGCTGGGGCTGCAGGCTTGGCTCCACCCACACCTACTGAGTGACCTCAGGCAAGTCATTTTCCTTCCTTAGCATCAACTGCCTCATCTGCATGAGGGGATTTTTTTTTTTTTTAAATCTATTGATTTTACCTTTGGGCCAGATGTAAGAGGCTGTGAAAATAATACTTTGGGATCATCAGAATGCTAACCACTGGACTGTCAGGGAATTCCTTCTGACCTCTCATTTTGCCAAGAAGAAGAGTCCTAGAAATTGCGTGTGTCCCTGTCTCCTTGCTTATTTCCCACCAGAACCCCTTCCTTACCGAGAAATCATCCCACCTGGCAGAGTTAGGAGTCCTCCCTTTGTTTCCTCAACCCTGGGTCAGGAGGTCAGTATTCTTTCCCTCCAGAGGCACTGAGGTCCCTCCACCCTAAAGGGAAGGGGTGTGTGTATCCATTCAGAAGGGGCAGGACTGAGGCTGAGCCCTGAGAATGAGGATCTTCATGCCACAGTGAAGATCCTGAGGCTGGAACTAAGACCCAGTGCAGCCCAATAAATATTTTTTAAAAATACTCTGTTCTCAGTAGGGTAGGTTCTGGGTGCTTGGTGAAAAACAGATTTGCGTCTTCAGAGACTCTACTTGGCTACCCCTATCTTCAGCCTACAAGGTATTCCTCTGCTTTTCCTGAATCTTCCTTTTCCTCCCTGAGCCTGGAACCCACCTTCAGGTGAGATAGCAAATTCCCTCTCCCTGAACTCCATCCTCCATTGAGATCTCAGAGAACCAGCCCTTCAGGCCCAGAATAATCAGGAGGTCCGGGACTCCTGGAACCCCCACTTGTAGATCTCCTTCAGGGCACTTCAGCCTTCCCCCTGCCAAGTTCCCAGGCTGCTCGGCTCTGGGGACAGAGGCGGGTGGGGAGTTGGCAGAGTGTAGCTCTTATCCCCTTTATCTCTCCAGCACTCTTCCCCCAAGCTCTCTGGATGGCAAAATGGGCCATAAAAGGATTAAACAGATATAACAGATGATCTATTAATTAAGGACTTTAATTAGCCCCGGCCTCGGCCAAGCAAAAGCACAGTGTGGGCTGCTCAGAGCAGACTGCGGAAAAAACAAGCTGAAAAAAAGCAGTGCTGAGTTTGGTTTGTGAGGTTCTTGGGGGTGACTCTGCCTTCTTGGCCCAGGAAATAAGTGTCCCTGGGAGTGAATGAGACAGATAGTTTAATCCTGGAAACTTCTAGAACTGAATGTCAAGAGGAGCAGAATGGGGGAGCCTGAATCATTGACTTGTAGATGCGGAGGGGCCCTCAGAGGGGATGAGTGTCGGGGTGCTCACTGGGGAAGGAGAACCAAGACAAAGTTGCTTCTGGGTTGGGGGCTCCCCTCCTGGGCCTGCAGGGCACACCCTTCCTTCCCTAGGACTGCACCCCATCTCCTAGCTTGCTCTCCCCTCACTTTTTCTTTCTTCCTTTCTTCTTCCCTCTCTCCCTGGTCCCCTTCCCTTCTCCCAGAATTTCTCTCCTTCTCCTCCAGGCTGGGCCACCTCGCCCCCTCCCCTTTCTCTTTCCTGTAACTTAAGCTGTTGTTGGGAGTTGGAGGAGCTGGGCTGGTTTGAAAGGAGGCCCCACTGCTTTTCAGGGAGGAATTGAAACCATGGAGCTGGGGGTGAGGGGAGCAGAGGGGGAGGGGGGCAACTTGAGAAATCAAAGCGGCTGCAGCTCCATCTGGGAAACCAACATTGATTTACTAGCAAGGACCTGGCTCTCCAACCCACACCCCAACCCCAGCCCTGCCCCCTCCCCCTCCTTCCCTGGACTTTGCTTTGTGGTGATAACTGGGGGGATGAGGAGGCCTGATTCCCTCCCCGAGCCTGAAAGCCTGTTCTTGTCCTAGAAGAACCAGACTGGAGGAGCCAGGCCGCCCCCCCACCCCCAGGGGACCCTGGCTGAGCAGGGCTGCAGATGCTTCTAAAGGAGCTGGGTGTGGGAGGGGACCCCCAGGAAGGAGGAAAGCCCCTCAGTCCAGGCAGCCTAGCCTCACAGACTCAGTCCTTCTCTGGCTTGACTCGACCTCCCTCCCCAGAGATGTGGGGCTGGGCTGGGGGTGCTGACAGGAGGAGGCCACTGCTTCATCTGTTGTGGCCTTTCCCTCGGAAAGGGCGGGGGGCGGGGCGCGGTTTGGGGGCCTGGAGTGGGAAGTAAGAACCAGAAAAAGAAAAGGAAAATCTACTTGAGTGAATTTGTTTGTGCTGAAGCTCAGCGTGGGCTGTGGACAGCCCTGGGTTTGAGGGGAGACTCAAGGCCATTCTAGAGGGCAGTGCCACCTCCCTCCTCCCCTCCTCACCTCTCCTTTTCTGTTTCACCTTGCTCTTCCTGTCAGGTCCTTAAACTCCTTGAGGTGTAAGAGCTCTCTAAAGGAGCCTCTGCGATGGGAATAGGGTCCCAAGAGTCCTAGATACTACTGCCAGGTGGGAGTAGAGATCAAAGTGAGTCACAATCCCAGGAAATGTTTGTGCAGGTTTTTTGACTGACCACCTGGTCCTCCTTGGTGGGGGAGAGGAGTTGGTTTGGCTTTGGTTTGGTCTGTGCTATGGGCCTGTGGGATCTTAGTTCCCCAACCGGGGATCAAACCTGTGCCCCCTGAAGTGGAAGCATGGAGCCCTAACCACTGGACTGCCAGGGAATCTCCAAGGGGTTGGGGTTAGATCCCTGGACTCCTTCCCCTGCACACTCACATCATTGGTATTTTTCAGGATTCAAGCATCCAAAATTCAGGGCTAACTCTCAGGAAGAAGAAGAGGAAAAAGAAAGTGATAGTCACTCAGTATGTCCGAGTCTTTGTGACACTGTGGACTGTAGTCTGCGAGGCTCCTCTGTCCATGGGATTTCCCAGGCAAGAATACTGGAGTGGGTAGCCATTCTCTTCTCCAGGGGATCTTCCTAACCCAGAAATCAAACCCTGGTCTCCTGCATTGCAGGCAGATTCTTTACCATCTGAGCCACCAGGGAAGTCCAGTTGAGCGTGTACCCCCCCACAAATTGAAACTTTTTGTAGGACTCTGTGGGATGGACCCATCAGATCTCCTGCCCCAGGGCAATATTTCTGTAAGCCTGGAGTCCACAAGCGTCAGAGTCAATGGAAGAAGGGCGCCCAGGCAGGATCTGCCTATTAGAAATACAGATTCCTGGGCACTCCTAATTATAATCCCCAAGTGATTGTGGGATTTTAGGTCCCTGACCAGGGATTGAACTCCGGGCCCTTGGCAGTGAGAGCACAGAGTCCTAACCAATGGACCCCAAGGGAATTCCTCCCAACTGATTCTTCTGCAGACTCTAGAGCTCTCTGTTTTCCAGACCACTCAATTAGCTTTCAGAGCCCTGGTTAATCTTGGCAGCTGCCCAGGCTTGCTCTGTCCCCCATGGCAAATGGCAGACCCATTCAATCACCTTTCAAAATTTGACCCTGAAGTATCTTTCCAGCAGTGATTTCTCCTGCATTTGCCCCATTGTGGACAAGATGGACTGGTCCTCAGCATCCATTCTCATCTTCTACTAGGTACCTTCCTGCACTGCAGAGGTTGGAAAGCCAAAAACCCCAGCCTCCCTTGCAGCTAGAGTTCTGGATGCAAAATGCATTCATTCAAGACTTGGAAGGTGGAAGGGAGATAAGGTGATAAGGCCATGTTCCTACTGCTCTAGCTATTTCTGCTGGCAGGCAAAGTCCTAGAGATGGGTTTTTTCCCCAGCAACAACACCTCATTCAGTCTCTTGATGACAGTAGCAGCCTGGCATCTATTCCTATGGGGCCCTGAGGCTATAGAGGTGTATCTGTGACCTCGGTTCCAGTGGCAGCCTCATCGTGGTTCTCCTTACCTGATTCTGGCAGAGGAGACTGCTCCTATTAGAGGCTCATTTCTATGGCTACATTAGAAAGTCTGCTCCTCCAGTCCCTCTCACAATTTTGCAAGCTCTAATTCCCTGTCGTCTTAGTCTGCTTTGGCTGCTGTAACAAAATGCCATAGAGCAAATGGCTTAAAAAACAGGAATTTATTGTCTCCCTTCGGGAGGCTGGAAGTCTGAGATCAGGGTGCCAGCACAGTTGGGTTTTGGTGAGGGCTCTCTTCTGGCTTGCAGATGGTGTCTTCTTGCTGTGTGCTCACATGGCTTTCCTTGGCACATACCTGTAGAAGAGAGAAAAATCTTCTTTTCTCTTTCTTTAAAAAAAAATATATATTATTTTTATTTATTTGCCTGCATTGGATCTTAGTTGTGGCAAGAAGGATCTTTGATCTTCGTTGCAACATGCAGGATCTTTAGCTGCAGCATGCAAACTCTTAAGATGTGGAATGTGGGATCTAGTTCCCTGTCCAGGGATCAAATCCAGGCTCCCTGAATTGGAGCATGGAATCTTAGCCGACCACCAGGGAAGTCCCTCCCTCTTCTCATAAAGTCACCAATCCTATTGGATTAGGACTCCACTTTTATGATCTCATTTAATCTTAATTACCTCCTAAAAACCCTCCTTCTAAAAATTCACATTGAAGGGTAGAGCTTAGGTATGTGAATTTCAGGGGGACACAATTTAGTCCATATCACCAGTATTAAATATCCTTCTGCATAAAGCACCTAGAATGTTCATTTCTTGCACTGAATCCTGACTTTACCCATGAATTAGAGCATTTGGTATGTGTTACTTATGATGTCTAACTAGCATCCACTCTCAACAAGATCATCTTTTTTTTTATTATTATTAGTTGGAGGCTAATTACTTTACAATATTGTAGTGGTTTTTGTCATACATTGACATGAATCAGCCATGGATATACATGTATTCCCCATCCCGATCCCCCCTCCCCCCTCCCTCTCCACCCGATCCCTCTGGGTCTTCCCAGTGCACCAGGTCCGAGCACTTGTCTCATGCATCCAACCTGGGCTGGTGATCTGTTTCACCCTAGATAATATACATGTTTCGATGCTGTTATCTTGAAACCTCCCACTGTCGTCTTCTCCCACAGAGTCCAAAAGTCTGTTCTATACATCTGTGTCTCTTTTTCTGTTTTGCATATAGGGTTATCAGTACCATCTTTCTAAATTCCATATATATAAAAATATGGAACGCTTCACGAATTTGCATGTCATCCTTATGCAGGGGCCATGCTAATCTTCTCTGTATCATTCCAATTTTAGTATATGTGCTGCCGAAGCGAGCACACAAGATCATCTCTTGAGGGCACAGGCTGTGTCTTAGTTTTTATACACAGCCTATGCTTATATAGTAGGTGCTCAGTAAACATTTGTTAAGGAATCAATGCCCTCTATAAGCAGGACAGAGCCTGAAGCACTTCTTGGGTTGAGTAGTCTAGAAATTCAAGCATCCTGCTCTGGATGCCCCAGTCTAGCTTCCTTATCCTGACCACATTGCCCCATTCTGGAACCTATACTTCAGAAGGGGGGACGCTAAGCTCTGAGGAAGAGAGGTAAGCAAACTAGGTCTGGGTTTCCAGTCTCCATTTTTGACAAGATTATCCAGTTCCTTGAAGACATATTTAATTGCAAACATGTTCTTGTCCCTAATCTTAGAAGGGATAAACAACAAATTGGACATAATGGTGAGAACTCATGAAGTGGACCCAGGAAATCTAAATGCTCAGGTCCTGGCCTTAATAGGCCACAGCTGACCTACTTCCTAACTCTCCAATTTTCCATGACTCACTTTGCTTTGGAGTATCAGTTTCTGTATCTGTAAAATGGGTACAATAAATCTTATTCCCTTTGAACTGAGGACTGAATGATAAAATGGATTTGCAGGAACAATTGCTCTGGGAAGGGACACTTGACTCTGTAACCTGGAAGCAGAATGTCAAGCAGAGGTCACTCCGAGGCCTGAACACAAGTACACAAGTTGGACCTCCTAACAAGGTGGCGTGTTGGAGCCCAGCATAGGCCTCCACAGCGGAGGAGGAGGTTTAAATCTTAGCTCCACTTCCTTGCTACATTCCCTGGGATGGGTCACTCACAGTCTCTGAAGCTCAGTCTCTTCATCTACAATATGGGATATTAACCTTCTCCCTCTGAAGGTTGGGAGGATTAGATGAAGTGGTAAGTGAGCTGTAACGTTACTTAGTGGACACTCAGTACAAAGCGTTAGGATTTATATTTTCTCCTCTCCCTCAGTCAGGTAGAGGCAGCTGGAGGGGAGGCTTCCAGGGAAATTGGAGCAGGTGTCAGACTTCTAATAAGCCCTGAGGAGTTCAGGAGGCTTTGCTCCATGGCTGGGTCACTCCGATTAACCCTTGAGGGATTCTGTCATCTGAGAACTGGCAACATAGACGAACAAATATGTTAATGTTGGGCTAAAGTAAAAATCTACAAGGGACTTCAGTTTGGGGGACAGGGTGACAAGGCCTCTTTGAAGCTGAGGCTGACCCAGTCGTTCTCCAGGTGGCTGTCTTTTGACACCCTCCTCCACTCCTCCAGACATCTCTAAGCGTCCCAAAAGGAGAGAAGCTGACTCATTAAAAAGCAAAGAAAGCGATCAGGACCTCACCTGAGCCCTCTAAATACCTCCATTTGTTGTTGGTAAGGGCCTTTCTGTTGAGGGTGCCTTTGCAGGAGGGGGAGGTGTATCACCAAGGATAGAGCTGGGAGAGGAAGGTCCTACCTAGAGGGTGGGGGTCCTTGGGAGGAGAAAACCCACTTCCCTCCTCTCTCCAGGAAGCTTTCCTATCCTGCAGCTGGTGCCCTAAGGATTCCCCCGCCCCATCCCAAGCCCTTTCCTTAGAGAGAGCCTGCTGAGCCTGGAATGAAAAGAATCTGAACTACAAACAGACCTCCCGGAGGCACCCCCAACTCTCCTCCTACCACTCCAAGGCAGCTAAAGACTGGCTTCCTGGAGTGGGAGACCGGGGCTGAGAGGCTGGGATGGGGTTTGGGCTACGCTGGGCTTGGAGATGGGGCCTCAGTGGGGGGACTTTTTTTCCTGGAGAGGGGTGGGGTGGGGGGAAGGATTGAGGGCAGGGTAGGGACTAAGCCATACAAAAACCATATTTTTTTCAAACCCCAAATCAGAAATGGGACGAGTATAACTGGCAGGGACCATGGGATTGGGCGTTTGCATTTGAAATCAAGCCTGGCCTTAGCTGTAAGGTCTCCACCCCAGGAGTGCAAGCAGTCACCCAAATATACGAGGAGAGAAAGAATTCAGTCTCTCCCCCTCCCACCCCACCCGCAGCGTTCTCTGCCTCTCTGAACACTGGGGCGTGGTGGGCCAGGGAGCGTCTTGTTTGGTCACCCCTCCAGGAGCCAGACGCTCCCAGTCCTCAGTCTGGGCTGTACAGATGAGTCTGAGACGGCTGCAAATGAGCTTTGAGGAGTCGGAGGGCAGGGGCTGGAATCAGAGGAAAGCTGGAGAGACCAGCCAAAAGGACCAAAGGCGCCGAGCCAGAGAGGCCCCCTCCTGCCCGCCACACTTCCCCAGCCCCTGGCCTCCTGCCCGCTGTCCCCTGGGAATCCCTCCCCCCTCCCTCCACCTGGATCCAGCCTAGGGCTTTGATGTGAGTTAGCCAGGGCTGTCAGTGGCCACGGATGCCCAAGCAGGGCATTAGAGGGGGAAACCCTGGGGAGGTGACCAGAGAGGACAGGCTGCTGAAGCTGGAAGCTGCCTTAGGCACGATGACCTCTTTGCAGGGGCCGCTCTCTCCAGCTTGTATAACACAGCTCCTGCCAAGGGTGGTATATAGAAAGGCACAGAGCCCGCAGCGGGCTGGGGAAGGCCACTGAAAAGGCAGCTTAAGGGCCTCCTGCTGGGTGAGATGGATTAGGGGCCTGTGGGGAGGGAGCCAGGCAGTAAGAAAGGCACTGGCCCAAAGCCAGAGCCCCTTGGCCCAAGGCCCTCTGGGATCAGGAGCCCCTGGGTGTCTGGCAGGCGAGGGTCAGCGCGCTCCACCTGGACAAGGGGCGGGGAGGATGGGGGCCCAGTCAGGGTGACTCACTGTATTTGAGGAGATACCATGGGGTCCCTGTAACAGAAGGGGGGAGGAGACACTCCTGAGTGAACTAACCAACTTCTCGTAAAAAAGGGAGAAGAGGCAGAGCCGATAGACCCTAGTCTTCCACACAGGAAATCGCTGGATCTCCCTGCTACCTCCCAGAGGCAAGTTTCCTCTCAGAGGCTCCCAGGGTGGAGGGGGAACGAACAACCCTTCCTACCCAGAGATGGCCCCCTCTGCTTCTCGGGGACCCTGATATGGAATAAAATGAAGGGGACTCACCTGGTCCTGAAGTTGCCACACAGACATTGATTTAGGGGAAAAGGCCAGGTGGCCACTGAGACAGTGTCTGACTAAGAAGCCCTGGCTCGTGCCTGGACTGTGCCTCAGGGACTGGCTTCTTCTGGCCCTCAGTTCCATGGTCTAATCTGTGAGATAATATCTCTTGAGGCCACACCATGGACTGGGGTGAGCAGTGGTGGAGGAGTCAGGAGATCAGACTGTCCCGCTGAATTTCAGTTTCATCACCAGTCAACCGTGGAGAAAAAAAATCTGTTCCACTTTGTGTATTGTCAAGAGCTGACACAGGCAGTCTGGAAAATTTAAATGTGAGGTTCCAAGACACCTTTGGGCTTCCCAGGTGGTGCTAGTGGTAAAGAACCCACCTGCCAATGCAGGATTCATAAAAGATGTGGGTTCGATCCCTAGGTCGGGAAGATCACCTGGAGAAGGGCATTGCCACCCACTCCAGTATTCTTGCCTGGAGAATCCCACTGACAGAGGGGCCTGGGGGGCTACGGTCCATGGGGTTGCAAAGAGTTGGACACAACTGAAGCGACAGCAGGCACACATGCACCAAGACATCTTTATCCCTGGAGTGTGTGTGTAAAATGATGAGTGTTCCTAGGAGGGGAGAGAACGTGGAGAATAGAGACAGCCACATGGGGTGCTTTCCATCTCTTTCCATCTTTACCAGGACATTTAGAGCATGACGTTATTGCCCCCTATTTCACAGATGAGCAAAGTGAGGCTCAATAACATTATGCAATTTCTTATCCAGGTTTATAGAAGCTTATATAATGGAGCATCCAAATTAGAAGGCAAGACTCTAATCTTGGGTTTTTAAGAGGTTAAATGGCCCCAGGGCCTGGAAGCATTTTTCCTCTGTTCCTATGCTTAGAGGATTTCTCTCAAGGTTTTATCCCTTCCCCTTGCAGGTTGGGCTCAGACAGGAAGCAGGCTTGGATCTCAAGATGCTTCCCCATGGTGCAGAAGGGTTGAAGGGTTGGCAAAGTGGATGAGGAAGTCAGAGAAGGTACATGTGGCCACTGGGGCCATTCTCTGGGGAGAAGGGGCTCCAGCCATGGGTACTGCAAGCTCAGGGCATCCCTGGATCAGAGCTGCCCTGTCTCCCAACTCGGCTGGGCCAGCCCCCTTCTTTGTGCTCAGTTTTTTCCCACAGCCCTGTAAGGGGGGTGCTGGGATCCCAGGCCCAACCCCTCCTGCTGGGCAGCACCCCACCAAACCCCATGGCAAAAAGCTTGAGAGTGGAGCCCGAGGGGGGTGTCCTCATTCCAAGGAGGCCTCGGCACCGTTCACCCTTTCTGGGGAACAAGAAGCTTGCTAACGGTTTGGGCCCCTTCCCCAGCCCCTGGCCCCAGCCCTGGCTCCCCCAGACAAAAAGCTGCTTTACATGAGAAGAGCAGACTGGCCTGGCCTTACCCGGGCACTCAAAGAGACGGTAGCCCCTGACAGCCGGGAGACTGCCCCTTCCCCCACACCGAGGTCTCGTTTAGTTGCAATTAGCAATTCTTTGCAACCCACGGGGCTGAGGGGGACGAGCCCCCTTACCTCGCAAACCCAGCCTCCCAGCCTCGGCTCCCCTTCCCCCCTCCTCTCTCCTCCCTCCCCACCCCTCCCCTCCTCACCGCTCCACCCCCCAGCTCTCCCGCTGGTCCGTCGACTTCCTTGGCGTTCTCCAAACAAGGAAGCACCCAGAGGTGCCAAGCCAGGGGCGGCTAGTTTCGGGGTGGGGCGTGGAGAGGGACCCTCTCCTCAACCCACACTGCACTGCCTCTTCTCTCCTCCTCTCTTCCCACTTGCCGCCCCCTCTCCGTAGCAGGCTTAGTTTTTGGATCTGGAGGAGCAGAGAGACGCAAGGAATTTTTTAGAGATCTGAGGACGGGAAAGAGGGTGAGCGGCGGTTCAAGCCCCGGGTGATGAGAGAGGAGGAGGCTCGGTCTCAGAGAAAGTCGGACACTCGCCTCTTCTCCGTTGGCTGCTCCCAACTCCCCCCCTCATCCCCGCCGAGATGCTGCAGTTTGGGTCCCCCCTTCATTCACCGAGCCTCAGTGTAGGGCTGGGGGTCTAGAGCCCTGATTCAGGCAGTGGGAGGATGCTGCCGCTAGGGAAATGAAAAAGGTGAGATCGGATCTCAGAGCCCTTTTTCAGTTCAGTTCAGTCGCTCAGTCGTGTCCGACTCTGCGATCCCATGGACTGCAGCAAGCCAGTCTTGCCTATCCATCACCAACTCCCGGAGCCTGCTCAAACTCATGTCCATCGCGTCGGTGATGCCATCCAACCATCTCATCCTCTGTGGTCCCCTTCTCCCATCTTCAATCTTTCCCGGCATCAGGGTCTTTTCCAATGAGTCGGTTCTTCGCATCAGGTGGCCAAAGTATTGGAGTTTCAGCTTCAGCATTAGTTCTTAGGCTCATACAGATCCGTTTCTTGGCGTCTGGTCCCGTGGAGGGTGGGGGTGAGTTGAGGGGCGGGGTCCAAGCCCCTTACTCCTTTAGTTGTTTCGTCCTTGGTCCTCTCCTCCCTTCGGTCCAAGTCTCTAGTAGTAGGTTTTTCTGTCGCCACCAGGGGGCAGCCTGGATACAGTAGGGGCTCCGGAGCCGAGGGGAGTCTGTACCATATCGCTAGTGCGGCCTCCCTGCACCCACCCGCCTTCCTTTCCCCTTGGACCGCGACTGAGCATCCCCGGAAGAGAAGATCCCATCCTCTAAGGGAGTTCGCCCTGATTTTAAAGGGAGGTAGAACAAAATGTCCAGCATGAAGGTTCAGCTGGCCATTGAGGGACATAACAAGGGGCAGCAATTGAGGCTCCCCTGGGGTCATCTCAGCTCGCCTCACAGATTTTTGGGAGGAGTTGGGGATGCCTGTTGGTATTGGGGTCCTCAAGATTTATGAAGAGAATAGGACAAGAATGACTTGGAAGTAGAGCAGGGGATTCATAGTTGAGCTGAGCTGAGCTGGGTGGTTTTGTGTGGCCCTCTCCCCTGGAGGAGGAAATGGCAACCCACTCCAATATTCTTACCTGGAAAATCCCAAGGGCACAGGAGCCTGGCGAGCTACAGTCCATGGAGTTGCAAAAAGTATGATACAACTGATCGACTGAGCACAGCACAGCTTGGCTCCCTGTTTTAAGCATTGATACTATTCTACCCACGTCAGTGTGTGTGTGGGGGGGACATGGTTTAGGCTTGGGAAGTAAGGAAGATCACACCCCTATTACCAACCTTCAGTGGGCTCTCAAAATTCACATCCTAGGAGCCTCATGACTGGAGGCTCGTGACCTCATGACCTAGGAGCCTAGGTGACTGCAGCCATGAAATTAAAAGAAGGAAATCTCCTTAGAAGAAAAGATATGACCAACCTAGACAGCATATTTAAAAGCAGAGACATTACTTTGCCAACAAAGGTCCATCTAGTCAAAGCTATGGTTTTTCCATTAGTCACGTATGGAAGTGAGAGTTGGACCGTAAAGAAAGCTGAGCACCGAAGAATTGATGCTTTTGAACTGTTGTGTTGGAGAAAACTCTTGAGAGTCCCTTGGACTTCAAGGAGAACCAACCAGTCCACCCTAAAGGAAATCAGTCCTGAATATTCATTGGAAGGACTGATGCTGAAGCTCCAATACTTTGGGCACCTGATGCGAAGAACTGACTCATTTGAAAAGACCCTGATGCTGGGAAAGATTGAAGGCAGGGGGAGGACGACATCGCCGACTCAGTGGACATGAGTATGTGCAAACTCCAGGAGATAGTGAAGGACTGGGAAGCCTGGCATGCTGCAGTCCATGGGGTCGCAAAGAGTCAGACAAGGACACGACTGGGGACTAGGCTACTGAACTAAGGAGCCTCATAGCAGAACCAGGAAGGAAATTGCAAATGGAGGCCCCAGGTGGTTCTAGTGAAGGAGTCACTTAGCACTGTTTCCTGTGGAATTTGCACACACACCCCTTTTACAAAGCCCGATCCTCTGTTGGGGAAAAAAAACCTGCCCCATAGATAAAGAAGGGATGTGAGTTCCCACCCAGAGCTGAGGGGCGCGCACGGGTAAACAGGCCCAAAGGAAGGAAAGCGAGATCTTCACCCCAGGGCAGAGAGGCAGGGTCGGCTCCTCTCGCTTCCAAAATCTGTCCTCTGGGAGTTCCATTGTGAGGCCTGGACTCCAGGTCCTCAGAAGGGTATGGGGAGGTTGGGCCTCTGGACACCTGGGATCCTGCGTCCTTCTGCGGCGGAGATGCTGGGTCTCAGGACCTGCGAAACCCATGAGGCCCTCGCGGCCACCCACCTCCCTTGGGAGGAAGGGATTTAATGGGGGTCAAGGGTTTGGAGCTCTGGGCAGGAAGTAGTTGTGAGCCAAAGGCAGGAAATGCTCCTCAAGAGTCATCCTCCCACAGCTAACCTCCTCGGAGGAGTCTGTTCGCCCGCACTCCCCTCCAGAAGCTGGAGGAGGGGCGACCTGGGAAGGGGAGAGAAAGTTGGGAGGAGGAAGGGGCGGGGCCTGGCACTCACTGCCCCGCCCTCTCTCCCATCTCCCCGGGAGCCTCGCACTGGCAATTTCCCCAGCCCCTCCAGACCCTCCCCAACTTTCAGTGTCTGGAGCTTCGTCCTGCCAAGAGCCTTTGGCCTCAGTCAAAGGCCCCCGCAGTCTGAGGTCTCCTGGCCTTCGCTTCCACTGCTTATCCCCGGAGCATGAGCTGCCCCAGCCTCCCTGTCTGACTTGCTGTTCCGGCTGCTTGGCTGCTTTGGCCTTTGCAGTCCCCACCGCTCCTCTCTCCAGGACTTTGGGAAGTCTGACTCAAAGCTACCTCCACGCTGAAAGCGGCCCTGGGCTCCTTTCACACCACCTTGTTCTCACTTGTCATAACACAAGCCGCATTTTCCCGTATTTTAGAACTGAGAGCCTGTCTGTCTTTCCACCCAGGTGAGAGTTCCTAGAGCTCTTTTGTTTCCCACGGAGATAAAAGGTGAGCCACCTATGCCATTTAAAAAGTTCTTTAAAAAATTAATAAAACATAGTTCTAGTAGTCACATTAAAAAGAATAAAAAGAAACAGGTGAAATTAATTTTGATAATAGATTTTAACTCAATAGATTCAAAATATCATTTCCACATGCAATCAGTATTAAAATTATTATTGTTATATATTATATACATATGTATTTCAAGCTAAGTCTTTGGAATTCAGTGTGTGTTTAACACTCACAGCACCTCTCAATTTAGATTTGCTCAGTATTCACGTGGCTAGTGTTTACAATACTGGATATCCATACTGGGTAGCACAGTTTTGGAAATCAGGGATGGAGCCCCAAGTCTAAGCTAAAGGTTCAGATAACATCTTGTTTAAGAAGCCAGGCTGTCTGAAATAGACTTCCAGGCTTTGACTACCAGCTCAGCTATTAGCTATATGATCTTAGATATGCCCCTGAACCATGCTGTGCCTCAACTGTCTCATCTGTAGAATGGATCTAACAAGCCTCATAGGATTATATGAAGTGCTTAGAACAATATATGGCACAGTAGTAGTTGCTCTATAAAGATTAGACATCTTCATTTCTGCAGGAGGCTAACTTTGCCCCCAAACAATTGTTAAGCCAAAAGACAGAATGAAAAAAAAAAAAAAAAAGTCCTTTGCCTTGCAGCAAATTGAGGCAGAAGTAAGCTGGGTGGGGTGAGTGAGTTTTTTCTTGAGAAGTTGGAATAGGATGGAAAAGGACAAGGCTGTGGGTGGCTGGCAGAAGGCTCCTTCGAGGCCCAGACCGAGGTTTACGGCTGTGCTGTCATGGAATTTGCAAACAGGGCTGGGATGATTCACTGCTGAAATGAAGCTTCAGGGGTTCAAACAAGGGAGGTCTGGAGGGCTGCAGCCTTGAGTAAACGCTTCAAAGAGCAGCGTGAAGTCTGGAAAACCAGCTGGTGGTGGGTGCCAGAGAGTTTGCCCAGTGCGCGGTGAAAGGGACTAGCTGGGACAAAGGGTCTGGCTGGAGTCAGGCCCACCGCCTGTCAGGTACTCTCCCTCCCTAGCTGGAGGCTTCCTAGGAAACGGAAGCGCCTGCCGGTTGCATTTTGAGGCCATAGCGCCCTCTGCTGGACACGGGGACCTGGGGCAGCGGTAGCCGTGTGAAGTGCTGGAAATAAGGGGTTGGGAAATAAGGGGTTGCTGTTTAGTCGCCAGGTCGTGTGAGATGAACTACAGCCCACCAAGCTCCTCTGTCCATGGGACTTCCCAAGCAAGAGTACTGGAGTGGGTTGCCATTTCCTTCTCCAGGGGATCTTCCCGACTCAGGGATCGAACTCGCGTCTCCTGCATTGGCAGGCGGATTCTTTACCAGGGATAAAGGGAGGGGAAAGTTCTATGCTGGATAGGGTCCTTCCTGATCCCCAGACATCACTGAGGCAATCACACAAACGGAACCCTTTGACAAGAATATAGGAAGCTTAAGCAAAATGAGCATCTCCCAAGGTGTAATTGTCTATTGGATCATCTTTCTTTGCTCAGTTGGTGTAGATAAATGTATACATACTAATTTCACCTCCTAATGCTTTGGAGTTGGAGAGCTATGTGTCACAGGCAAATCGTAGTAATAATAGCCATTAATGCATATATATATACACACACACATACACTAATGCTTATATAATGCTTGTATAGCCCTAATAAGTGCCAGGTGTCCTTCTTTTTTTTTTTTTAATTTTAATTTTTTCAGGTGCCATTTTTTTTATTGTTCTACAGGTGAGGCACAGAAAGTTTTGTCACCTGCTTGATGTGACACAGCTGACAAATGGCAGGGCCAGGCTGAGCTCAGCAGTCTGGCTCCAAAGTGTGTTGCTGAACCGTCATGCTACCTACATGCGTGCATGCTCAGTTGCTTTGGTCATGTTTGACTCTGCGACCCCCGTGGACTGTAACCCACCAGCTTCCTCTGTCCATGGGTTCTCCAGGCAAGAATACTGGAGTGGGATGCCATGCTCTCCTCCAGGGGATCTTCCTGACCCAGGGATTGAACCTGCAGCTCCTTTGTCTCCTGCATTGCAGGCAGATTCTCTACCCACCAAGTCACCTGAGAAGCCCCATACTACCTACTGCTTCTCTTAAGTGCTCAGGACTGTTTTCCCCCTTTCTTGAGATATGATAAGTCTGTGTGCTCTATGAATCTGAACCTTCTGAGTTTGTCTCTGAGTCTCTGACCACTGCAAACTGATGTTGAAAAATCAGGCCTAACATTTATTGATTTGTTGTGTGCTAAATACATGCCAGGCCCCGTGCTAAGGACGCTGTTGGCTTATCTCACTGAAGCTCCATAATGGCTCAATGAGATGACTACTATAATCTCTCCTCTTTTACAGATGGGGAAGTGTATTAGTTTTCTATTGCTACATGACAAATTGTCACAAACCTCATGGCTTAAAACAACACATATCAGAAGTCTGAGAGTTTGATTTCTGATCGGGGAACTAAGATCCCACATGCTATGCAGCACAGCAAAAAAGAAGTCGAGGCATGGTTTAGTGGGTGGGCCCTCTGCTCAAGGTCTCACGAGGCTGCAGTCAAGGTATCAGTTGGACTGTGTTCCTATCTGGAGGTTTGACTGGAGAAGACTCTGTTTCCAAATTCCATCAGGTTTTTGGCAAAATTCATTTCCTCCAGGTTATACTGACCGTCTCAGTTTCTTGTCTGTTGTTGGCTGAAGGCAGTTCCTTTCCACAAGGGGTTTCCCAATGTATCAGCCAGTGTCCTCCAGAGAAAAAGCACCAGTAGGATGTGTATGTGGGTATAAACATATTTATTCCAAGGAGTTAGCTTATATCCAAAAGGGGGCTGGCAAGTATGAAATTCATAGGGCAGATCAGCAGGGTAGAAACAATCAGGCAGGAGCTAAAGCTGCAGTCTTATGGCAGAATTTCTTTATTCCTCAGAGAAACTTCAGTTTTGTTATTCTTCTTTTTCTTGTTTTCTTGTTTGGCACAGCTTGCATGGAACCTCTGTCCCCTGCAGTGTAAGCCCAGGGTTCTAACCCACTGGACTGCCAGGAAACTCCCCAGTTTTGTTCTTAAAGATTTTTGATTGTTTGGATGAGGCCAGGTGGCACAAGTGGTTAAAGAACTTGCCTGCCAATGCAGGAGACATAGGAGATGCAGGTTCGATCTCTGGGTGGGGAAGATCCCCTGGAGGAGGGCATACAAACCCACTCCAGTACTCTTGCCTGGTGAATCCCAAGGACAGAGGAGCCTGGCAGGTTACAGTCCATGGGGTTGCGAAGAATCGGACACGTCCAGGCGACTTAGCATGCAGCACACACCCACATTACCAGGAATAACCTCCTTTACTTAGAGTCAACTGTAATATTCACCACATCTACAAATTAGTTCCATGGAAACATCTAGATAAGTGGATGGGATTGAATAACGGGGTACTAGAGCCTGGCCAAGCTGACATGTGACACTCGCCGTCACACTTTTCATGGCCTCTTGCTTCCCCAAGACAGCAAGCAGCTTCTCTCCAGTGAGCTGTCTAACAAGGAGTCATATATAAATCGTATCTAAATGTAACCAATCATGGGCCAGACATCCTATCCCCTCTGCCAGATTCTACAAAATTAGAAGCAACTAGAGGGCTCTTCCCACAAGCCAGGAAAAGGGATCGCAGAAGAACATAAACCCCAGGAGATGGGGACATCTTAGAGTCTGTCCACCACAGAAGCAGAGGCTAGGGAGAGGCCTGGGATGCCACAGTGGTAAAGCCTGGGGTCTGTTAAGGGCTATGCTGGAAGCCCCCGACCCTGCTGTCTGCTAGTTCCACGTCCACGGGCTAGCCCAGCTGTGCGCTGTGCTTCTCATCTTTCCCTCATGCTCTTTCCCCAGACAGCTCGGCCTCCTGTAGGTTCAACTGTCACTCGCAGGCTGAGGATGCCAAATCCGGGTTTCCTGGCTCCTGACCGTCCGCTTCTCATGGGCCTGTGCTTCCACACGGGTGTTAGCGTGTCTCTAACGCTACATGCTACATTGTGGTGAAGAGACCCTGGTCCAGTCTCAGCCTGGGCTCAGCCACCAGCACTTTGAGCATCCTGGGAAGTGCCCGGACCTCTGCCTCTCAGTTTCCTGGACTCCTCTTCTCCCCCCTCCCCCTGCCCCCCAGTCCTCTCCATTTACTCTCTCACGTCTGCCCAGTGCACCCCATTCTCGCTGTCTCTCAGTGAGATCTCTGGTATGGCTCCCCTCACGTCTCCTCCCAAGTCATTCTGCACCCCAGCTGGCATGATCACATCATCCACTCCCAAAACCTCCTCAATGACTTTCCACTGCCCTTGGCATCAGTGGTGAGCTCCTTGCTCTGATCTTCCAGTTTCTGTGCGGCATAGTTTGCCACACAACTTTGGCACAGAGCCACCAGCTTCCTCTCCGGGACCTACGGTTCCATGAAAGCCGAGTTCAGGCACCACTGTGGCCCCAGCGCTGCTCAACACCATGCCTGGAACCTCGGATGAACCACCACACACCTGGTCATGTGAAAAGAGGGGAGAATCAGACAACCCTTCAGGTCCTGCTTGTGATTCCTCCAATCTCTGTCCGCTCCAACCAGTAACAGTAGTCCCGGGCAGCCAGGTGTTATTGTGAATAGATGGATCCCCAGTTGGCCACATTGCCATTTGCATGCCTTTGTTTCTATTCCTTTATTGGTGATTCTATAAAATTATATAATTATATAGAGGGCATATTGTTTTGGCCTGTACCCTAAACACTACACTGTGCATCAAAGTCTAAAGCTAATCAATATATTTACTTGCTGTCCTCCTGGACCAAAGAACTCTTTAACATAATTTATCATTTATGTTGTACATTTTAATTCTCTTCTTTAAACTCACTGGACATTATTATTATTATTTATATCATCAGTACTTATTTAGATTTACGTACATATCTTTTCACTTCTTAAAAAATTTCTTTAAATTGAGATAGAGTTCATCATTTTAAGTGTACAGTTCAGTGGTTTTTAATACAGTCACAGATTGTACATTCATCACCACTAGACAGTTTCATAACATTTTTATCACCCCAAAATAAATCCTGTACTCATTAGTAATCATCCCCATTACTTTCTTACCCTCGTCTGGGCAACTGCTAATCTACCTTCTGTCTTTATGGACTTCCCCACCTTGGACATTTCATATAAAGAGAATCACTCAGTATGTGACCTTTTATGTCTGACTTCTTTTATTTAACTTAATGTTTTAAAGATTCATACGTATCACAACATATGTCAATACCTTATTCCTTTTAATGACTGAATAACATTCCATGGATGGAAGTTCCACTTCTGTTTATCCGTTCATCTGTTGATAGATGTTTGGGTTGTTTCTGTTTTTGTATACAAGTCTTCATTCCTTCCTGCATCTTAGACCTTCCCTTTGGCATCACTCTCCTTCTGCTTGAATTGCAACCTTTAGAATTTCCTTCACTGAGGCTCTGCTGAGCAAACTTTCTTAGTTTTACTAGTTTTCTTGGAAAATTCACTCTTGAATTCTAGGTCAGAAGTTATTTTCTTCCAGCATGTTCAAGGTATCATTCATTCCACAGTCTTCTGGATTCCATTATTGGGTTGAGAAGACTACTCTGAAGATTTTCTTTCTAGATTTGGCATTCTGAAGTTTCCTCTGTGATGTATCTACATGCAGGTTCTGTTTTATGTATCCTGTTTGGGTATTTGGACTCCTAGAACTTGTGGATTGATGCCTTATCAATACTGGAAAATTTGTAGTCATTATTTCAAATCTCACCCTTGCCACACTCTCTTGTCTTTTTCTTCTAGAACTCTGATTAATCTATGATTGACTTTTTAAAATTTATCCTCCATGTCTGTCAGTCTCCTTTCTCTTTTTGCCCTCTTTTCTGCACTCTGGGTAATTTCTTCTGCTCCATCTTCCAGTGCCTTTCTGGGATCCCACTTCACCTTAGGCTTCACCTGGAAATTCATTAACTCTCTTGTCAAATATCTGTGATATTGTTGAGGAGAGTTAAAAAATTTTTTACGCAGCATTTGCAGTTGTTTTCAGTGGGAAGTTTGGTTTAACAGTAGCCCATTATTACTGGAAATGGAAGTCCTTTATCCTCATTCCTCCTGTTTGTCATATATTCTCCCTTCCCTGCTGCCCCAAATTGGAGCCATTCTCCGAAGACTGGCTCCCTTCCACCAGCCATTTCCCTTCCTGCCCTTTAGAACTCTCCTACCGCAGAACTAGAACTGACCGTACCCCACTCAGCGGCAGCACCCTGGGACTTGTCTTGCATGATTCACTTATCAAACAATTTGGGGAATGACTTATTATCTCCCCCACTAGATGATCATCTCACGGAAGGCAGGAAAAGAACCTACCAGTGGCTTCAAATCCTAGCAAATCAGAAGATGTGGGGATGGGGGAGATTCGAGTTCAGTAAGTTTGAAGCCGTTTTTGGGTCTGACTAGATCACACACACACACACACACACACACACACAGTGGATCATCTGCCCAGAGCCGAAAGCTTCTGGGAGAGATTGTCTGGTCTGGACCCGCCTGGTCTAGTTTATCTCCATGAGTCGGGCAAGGAGGCTCGTCTGCACTGCCTATAGTCGACAGTAGGTGGCAGCGCACACATTCTCATTGCAGCCCTGCAGCTGTTCGCGGACTTCCGGGTGGGGCTAGGACAGAACAGAGCATGAAGGAATGTGACTGCCCCAAGTTGGACCTCCTTTTAGTCCCCGGTGTCCAAAACAGAATACAGTAAACAAGTTCTCCTCCAACCCTCTCCCTGTCTCCTCTCCCCTAAGGCTTAGAGCTACGGCGATCCGCACCAAATTCCCGTCTCCTGTCCAGTCCTGGTTTTTTCCCCTACTTAATTCTGTCCTTGCTGTCTTCTCAAATGCTCACTCTTTCGATCCACTGTCTTAACCATTCTAAGTTCAAAAAAAATTTTTTTTAATTGATTACCATGATCTTAAACTTTACAGATGATAATGAGTGCCAAGAAAAACTGTGAAAATGAATAGAATGAAAGAGGTCTTGCCTTACAGACTACGAAGCCTCCAGAGTTAAACCGACATAGTACTCTTGCCTGGAAAATCCCATGGACAGAGGAGCCTGGCAGGCTGCAGTCCATGGGGTCGCTAAGAGTCGGACACGGCTGAGCTACTTGCCTTTCACTTCACTTTCATGCCCTGGAGAAGGAAATGACAACCCACTCCAGTGTTCTTGCCTGGAGAATCCCAGGGACGGAGGAGCCTGGTGGGCTTCTGTCTATGGGGTCGCACAGAGTCGGACACGACTGAAGTGACTTAGCAGCAGCAGCAGCAGTAGCATTACTGTGGGAATAGACAAACAGATCAGAACAAAGAATCCAGAAATAAGTCCTACTACCCAGGTTCGATCCCTGGGTTGGGAGATCCCCTGGAGAAGGGACTGGCAACCCACTCCAGTACTCTTGCCTGGAGAATTCCAGAACAGAGGGGCCTGGCGGGCTATAGTCCATGGGGTCGCAAAGAGTCTGACAGGACTGAACGACTAACACACACACACACGAGTTTCTAAGATATAACATAGGGGGTTGTTAAGTTAACCAGGGGAAAAAAAATGAAAGTGATTTTGCAAAAGCAGGCTTTCCAAATGAAAGAAAATAAAACTAGAGCTTTATCTTTCACCAAATGCAAAACAGAACTTTAGATGCATTAAAATTTTTAATAAAAAAGTTACTTATTTTACCACTAGTGGATAGATAAGTTCTGGAGATCTAATTCACAACATAGTGATTATATGCAATAATACTGTATTATAAACTTCAAAAATGCTGAGAGACTAAATCTCAACTATTCTCAACACACAAAAAATGGAATGATAAATATGATGGAGGTTTTAGCTAACACTACTGTAGTGATCATATTGCTATATGTAAAGGTATCAAACCAATACATTGTACACCTTAATGTTATATGTCAATTGTATCTCGAAATAATTTTGTAAAATCTTGTATGAAAATCTAGAAGCCTACATGTACATGTAAGAATGAGAATATCTTAACCAAGACTAAAAACCCCAAAGCTGTAACAGAACTATATATGTTAAAACAATCATTTTGCAATATACACATCTATCAAATGATGTACACCTTAAACTTACACAATGTTATATGTCAATTATATCTCAGTAAAGCTGAAAAAGGGCTTCCCTGGTAGCTCAGCTGGTAAAGAATCCACCTGCAATGCAGGAGACCCCAGTTCGATTCCTGGGTCGGGAAGATCCCCTGGAGAAGGGAACAACTACCCACTCCAGTGTTCTGGCCTGGAGAATTTCATGGACTGTATAGTCCATGGGGTCCATAGAGTTGGAAAGAGTCAGACACAACTGAGCAACTTTCACTAAAACTGAAAAAAGTTCCATTTTTGGATGGAAAAATAGACCATAAACACAGTTGTTTAGATTTTTTTCTAAATGTGCAAAACAGTTGGGAAATCATAGGTTAACAGCTTTACCATACAGAAAATTCTTACAAATTCAAGACAACCCCACAAAAAAAAGGCAAGGTCATGCTCGTGCTCAGTCATGTCCAATTCTTTGTGACCCTTTGGACTATAGCCTGCCAGGCTCCCCGTCCATGGGATTTTTCAGCCAGGAATACTGGAGTGGGTTGCCATTTCCTTCTCCAGGGGATCTTTCCAACCAGAGATCAAACCTGCATCTCCTGCACTGCAGGCAGATTCTTTACCCGCTGAGCCATTGAAATTCATGGAAGAATTACTTGAAATTCATAAGTAGACAGAGAAATGGAAAATCGAATAGCAAAATAACATGTCACTTTGTACCCATCAGACTGACCAAAATCGAAGGATGCCAAGTCACCACTTTCTGGAAGGAATATGGAGAAAGTTGTACTCTAGGATGTTATCAGGTATCGTTGAGGGAAGGAGGTGGTGCCACCTCTCTGAAAAGTAACCTGACAATATCTATTAAAATTTAAAACCCTTATACTCTTTAACTGAGCAATCCCACTCTTGTGAATTTATCTCATGAAAATGAAACCACCACTACACACGGACCAGTGTACAAAGATGCTCAGTGTAGCGTTAATAACAAAGATACTGGAAACAGTGAACACCCATCAGTGAGTGGTGGAATAAAGGTTGACACACAATGGAATATTATGCAGTTTTTTTAAAAGAATGAGAGCTGTACCAGTTGTCCTGGAGCAATCCTCATGAGGAATGGTTGAATAAGAAAAGCAAGATGCAGGAAAGTGTGAATAATGTGAACATGTATTTTTAAGGCTAATAACAAAAATATTTCACATACATGTGTATATATATGTGTGTAAGTATACAATTATATGAATGTTTTTCTTTTTTAAATGAATGAATACATGGAATTCCCTGGAGGTCTCAGTGCTTTTACTGCCGTGGACCTGGGTTCAGTCTCTGGCTAGGGAACTAAGATCCCACAAACAGTGCAGTGTGGCCAAAAGAAAGAAAAAAAAAGAATAAATACAAACTGGGGTTGTAGATGTGGATTAGCTGGTCAGGCAAGTAGGAGAGGGAAAACCAAGTTATTTTTTTAAGAAGACTACTTTAAAAATTTGGGGGAAGATTACACTTGTATGTGTAGATTAAATTATTTATGCTGATATGTGGAAAAAATAAACACATTTGACAAGAATAAAATTGGAAAATATCTATTTCAGACCTTCATCATGTTCTATTATGTCTTTTCATATTAAAAGGAGTTGACATTCCCAGATTTCAGCACCAAAAAAACCCCAAACCCAAAAAACAAAACAAAGTAACAACAACCATAGCTGACTTTTCCTCTGAAACCACACCGTGCCCCTTACAAACTCGTTCCTATCCCTACACCTGGCCTGGGGACATTAAGAATTATATCTAAATCACGTTTGTCTCCCACAAAGTTTGGGAGTCATGGGCCATTATTTTCACAGTTCAGTTCAGTTCAGTTCAGTTGCTCAGTCACTCAGTTCAGACTCTGTGACCCCATGGACTGCAGCTGGCCAGGCCTCCCTGTCCATCACCAACTCCTGGAGTTTACTCAAACTCATGTCCACTGAGTCGGTGATGCCATCCAACCATCTCATCCTCTGTTGTCCCCTTCTCCTCCTGCCTTCAATCTTTCCCAGCACACAGGTCACACAGGTCAGCCAAAGGTTAAATATTCAGTAAGTCTCCCTAAGTGCCTGGTTCATTGCTCAGCCTGAAGAATCTGCAGAAAGGAAGTAGATGCTATGGCCTCTGGCCTCATAGAATCTCTTATAGAGTAGCAGGCTTCAGATTTTCATGGTCATCAGAATCATGTTTTGGGGGGTAGAGGTGCTGTTCGGATTTGGCAGAACGGGAGACAGGGGACACCGTAATCTGCATTTTAAACAGCACTCTTGCATTATTCTGACCCCATTTTGAGAATCTCCTCTAAACTCAAGATCCACATAGACAATTTCTTTTCATCTCCATTTTAATTCTTAGAGACATCTCAGGCTTATCACATCCAAAATGCAACTCTTGATACCCTCTAAATTTGTCTGCCACCCACCCAACCTTCCCAATCTCAGCAAATGACTCCACATTCCATTGGTTATTCATACCAGGAAACTGGAAGCCATTCTTGATTCCCTCCTTTTCTTATTAGCAACATCTAATCCATTATCTTACCAAATCTTTCTTCAAAATGCACCTTAAGTTGCCTTCTCTCCATATCTGTTGTTCTGTCAGTTGCTCAGTCGTGTCTGACTCTTTGCAACCCCAAGGACCGCAACTGGCACCTTAGTCCAGGCCATCACCATGTATCATCGCTCATGGAATTTACTGCAGTAGATGCATTTCTGTTCTTCCCACTTCCATTCTTGCCCCCTTACAAGCCATACTCCTTACAGGCAATGACGGAGCTTTTGAAAATGTCAATAGGGTCACACTGCTTTTTCCCTCCAGATCTGTCAAAGACCCTGCCCCATGTGGAGCTCCAGCTTCTTGCCATGACTTTGAGGTCCTCCTAGGTAAGACAGTCCCTGCCTCCCTTTCTGTTAAGAGGACCCTTGACTGAAACCACTGCCTTGGCCAGGCTTGATGATAACCACTTGCTTGAGTTGTCTCACAATTAGAGGTTTCTCCTTCCCTGGTGGCCCAGGCAGTAAAGAATCTGCCTGCAGTGCAGGAGATGTGGGTTTGATCCCTGGGTTGGGAAGATTCTCTGGAGAAGGGAATGACAACCCACTCCAATATTCTTGCCTGAGAAATCCCATGGACAGAGGAGCCTGGCAGGCTATAGTCCATGGGGTCACAAAGAGTCGGAAACGACTGAGCGACTCTTTCACTTCACATAAGTAACGTGGTGCTGCCACCCGAAACTAACCAGGAGGACTTGGGAGGGGCCCAAAGGAGGGAGCCCATAATATTGTCCTACCAACCTCCCAGACTCCTTTGTGCTGGAATCCATGTTGGCTGAGAGATATGCACACCACCAGGAAGGACCCTGAGTCAGACCAATATGGGCCAAGTGAGATGACTGGCCAGAGACAACCCAGAAACTAATGCCATTACCATAAAACCTCAGACTGTGAGCCATGTGGCAGAGCAGTTCACCTGGGTTCCCTTACCTTTCTGCTCGCTGCCTGGGAGCCTCTTCCCAATAGTCTTTTGCTTTATCAGCATGTGTGTCTCCTTGGACAGTTCATTTCTGAGTGTAAAACAAGAGTCTGTTCTTGAGCCTGGGGTCCCCCTTCCTGCCACATTTCCATTTCACCTCTGAAACCTGTTTCCCCACTTCTTGCAGTACCTCTAACCAGCCCTGGCTAGCTAACATGCAGGGCCCAGTGAAAAATGAAAATGTAGGGCCCTTATTTAAAAATTGTTAAGAATTTCAAGATGTGTTAGCAGAGCATTAAACCAAGCAAAGAGCCCTTCTGAGTACAGATCCTTGTGCGACTGGCCCTGTCTCTGTCTGGAACTGTCTGCCCCAGTTTATAACAGCCAGCTCTCAGCTCAAATGTCACCTCATCAGAGGTGTCACCTGATTGTCACTGAATTTAAAGTAGGCTCATCCAGTTCTTCTCTATCACATCACTGGGTATAATTTTCTTCCCAGCACCTGGCCATATCTGAAATGATCTCATTTGTTTACTTGAGTATTGTCTGTCTCTCCCCACCTTCTCCCCATGACCAGAATATAAGGTCAATGAAGGATCTTTCCTGCTGCACTCAGCTCTGCGTCTCCAGCAGATAGAGCAGGGCTACTTCAGACTAGGTACAGGATAAATATTTGATGAATAAAGGAATGAATATGCTAAGACACTCCAGGAAGCTGGTCTAGCATTGACCACCTATCATGGGGGAATCCAAAGGCCAACAGTGTTTCTTTATATATATATTTATATACATATATATATATAAATACATACACACACACATATATATATATAATTTTATTTATTTATATATTTTTGGCTGTGCTGGGTCTGTTTTGCTGCACAGGCTTTTCTCTGGTTGTGGAGAGCAGGGGGCCACTCTCGAGTTGTGATGCGTGGGCTTCTCATTGTGATGGCTTCCCTTGTTATGGAGCACAGGTCCTAGGGTTCATGAGCCTAAGTAGTTGTGACTCCAAGACTCTAGAGCACAGGCTCAATAGTTGTAGTGCACCAGCTTAGTTGCTCCGCAACATGTGGGATCTTCCTGGATCAGGGATCGAACCCGTGTCTCCTGCCTTGGCAGGTGGATTCTTTACCACTGAGCCATCAGGGAAGCCCCCGGCGTTTTCTTTTTATCCTTTGGGTATTGCGAATACCATAGGCTCTTTTTCTCCCACTGCCTTAATTCTATCCCAAGTCTCACACTTACGTTCCTATCTTTCCTCTGAGTGAGCAGGGATGAACAGACTGTGTTTGAATCTGATTAGCTGTGAGACCAAGAACAAATGATTTGACCTTTCTGAGCCTTGCCTTTTCATCCACCCAATGAGGATTTTGTTTTCATTTTAAAATTTTATAATATATATATAATTAAGTATAGTTGACTTACAAAGTTTCAGGTGTACACAAAGGTGATTCAGTTATACATATACATATATATAATTTTTCAGATTATTTTCCATTATAGGTTATTACAAGATATTGACTATAGTTCATAGTTCCCTGTGCTACACAGTACATCTTTGTTGCTTGTTGCATATATATTTATTAAATTAAAAATCTAGCATTCTACTCATGCTAAGTCAAACAAGTAGAGTCAAAATATCATAAAGTTTTCTAAGATGTATAATATGCATACTATTTATATTATGTACACAAAACTTTTCTACTATGCTTGATAAAGGCTTGAGAAAGAATTTTTTAAAAAAAGAAGAGATGGAGAAATTGGAAAGCAAACTAAATGAAATGGGAGCACTGAATATGAAATAGAAAAAATGGAACAAACTAGATAAAAGTAAACGATCATCATACAGTCCAGTTGTTTTTAAACATGGCTGCTCATTAGAAATATATCTGGAACTCTGGAGGAAAAAAGCAATAATTGAGCATTTGTATTTTTAAAAAAATTTCAAGGTAATTCTGATATGCATCTGGATTTTCAAAAGTGATTACAGGTTTTTCTATTAGATCCTAGTTTTGGTGCTATAGGGGCTTCCCAGGTGACGCTAGTGGTAAAGAACCTGCCTGCCAACGCAGGAGATGTGAGAGACACAGGTTCGATCCCTGGGTCAGGAAGATCCCCTGGAGGAGGGCATGGCAACCCACTCCAGTGTTCCTGGGCTTCCCTGGTGGCTCAGGCAGTAAAGAATCTGCCTGCAATGCAGGAGACCTGGGTTCGATCCCTGGGTTGGGAAGATGCCCTGGAGAAAGGAACAGATACCCATGCAGTATTCTTGCCAGGAGAATTCCATGGACAAAGGAGCCTGGCAGGTTACAGTCCATGGGGTCGCAAAGAGTCAGGCATGACTGAACAACTTTCACTTCACTTGTTGATACAGAGTTCTATCATTCTTCTGTTGACCAATCATGATACAATGGTATTAAGTGAGTAATAGTCACATAATCACAATAGTAAAAGATGTTTGCCAGTTTTCACAATCAGTAGCCAGACCCCCCCCCAAAAAAAAAGATAATTACAGTTGCAAGCCATAATGGGAACATGATTAACCTAACAATATAAAGTAATTACATACTTGGGGGCGTCAAGCAGAGTGATGTAGTAAGTGGAAGTGCATACAGGCACATGTTTTCATTTGCCCAGCCAGTCTATGTCTTTTGGTTGGTGCATTTAACCCATTTACATTTAAGGTAATTATCAATATGTAAATTCTCCAAGCCAGGCTTCAACAATATGTGAACTTCCAGATGTTCAAGCTGGTTTTAGAAAAGGCAGAGGAACCAGAGATCAAATTCCCAACATCTGTTGGATCATCGAAAAAGCAAGAGAGAGAGTTCCAGAAAAACATCTATTTCTGTTTTATTGACTATGCCAAAGCCTTTGACTGTGTGGATCACAGTAAACTGTAGAAAATTCTGAAAGAGATGGGAATACCAGATCACCTGACCTGCCTCGAGAAATCTGTATGCAGGTCAGGAAGCAACAGTTAGAACACGACATGGAAAAACAGACTGGTTCCAAACTGGGAAAGGAGTACGTCAAGGCTATATATTGTCACCCTGCTTAGTTAACTTATATGCAGAGTACATCATGAGAAACGCTGGGCTGGATGAAACACAAGCTGGAATCAAGATTTCTGGGAGAAATATCGATAACCTCAGATGTGCAGATGACACCACCCTTATGGGAGAAAGTGAAGAACTAAAGAGCCTCTTGATGAAAGTGAAAGAGGAGAGTGAAAAAGTTGACTTAAAACTCAACATTCAGAAAACTAAGATCATGGCATCCGGTCCCATCACTTCATGGCAAATAGATGGGGAAACAGTGGAAACAGTGGCTGACTTCGTTTTTTTGGGGCTCCAAAATCACTGCAGATGGTGATTACAGCCATGAAATTAAATGACGCTTACTGCAGTCCATGAGGTCGCAAAGAGTCGGACACGACTGAGCGACTTCACTTTCACTACTCCTTGGAAGGAAAGTTATGACCAACCTAAACAGCATATTAAAAAGCAGAGGCATTATTTTGCCAATAATGTTTGTCAATATTTTGACTAGCTTTGCTAGTCAAAGCTATGGTTTTTCCAGCAGTCATGTATGGATGTGAAAGTTGGACTATAAAGAAAGCTGAGCGCCAAAGAACTGATGCTTTTGAACTGGGTTGTTGGAGAAGACTCTTGAGAGTCCTTTGGACTGCAAGGAGATCCAACCAGTCCATCCTAAAGGAGATCAGTCCTGAGTGTTCATTGGAAGGACTAATGTTGAAGCTGAAACTCCAATACTTTGGTCACCAGATGCGAAGAACTGACTCATTTGAAAAGACCCTGATGCTGGGAAAGATTGAAGACAGGAGGAGAAGGGGATGACAGAGGATGAGATGGTTGGATGGCATCCCGGACTCAATGGACATGAGTTTAAGTAAACTCCGGGAGTTGGTGATGGACAGGGAGGCCTGGTGTGCTGCAGTCCATGCGATCACAAAGAGTTGGACATGACTGAGTGAATGAACTGAAACTGAACTGAACTGATGGTCCTGTTACCATTTTCTTAATTGTTTTGGGTTTGTTTTCTGTGGGTCTTTTCTTTGTCTTGTGTTTCCTGCCTAGAGAAGTTCCTTTGGCATTTGTTGTAAAGCTGGTTTGGTGGTGCCGAATTCTCTTAACTTTCGCTTGTCTGGAAAGCTTTTGATTTCTTCATCAGATTTGAATGAGAGTCTTGCTGGGTAGAGTATCCTTGGCTGTAGGTTCTTCCCTTTCATCACTTTAAGTATATCATGCCATTCTCTTCTGGCTTGTTGAGTTTCTGTTGAGAAATCAGCCGATAACCTGATGGGAGTTCCTTGGTATGTTATTTGTCGTTTTTCCCTTGTTGCTTTTTATATTTTATCTTTGTCTTTAATTTTTGTCAGTTTGATTACTATGTATCTTGGGGGGGTTCCTCCTTGCATTTATCCTGCCTGGAACTCTCTGTGCTTTCTGGACTTGAAGGACTATTTCCTTTTCCATGTTAGGGAAGTTTTCAATTATTATCTCTTTGAATATTTTCTCAGGTCCTTTCTCTCTTCTCCTTCTGGGACTCCTATAATGCGATTTTTGGTGTGTTTAGTGTTGTCCCAGAGGTTTCTTAGGCTGTCTTCATTTTTTTTCATTCTTTTTTTCTATATTCTGTCCTACAGAAGTGATTTCTACCATTGTTTCCTCCAGGTCATTTATCTGTTCTTCTACTTCTGTTATTCTGCTATTGATTCCTTATAGTGTATTATTCATCTGTTCTTTTGTTCTTATAGGTCTTTGGTAAACATTTCTTGCATCTTCTCCATTGTTTTCCCAAGATCCTGGATCATCTTTACTATCATTGTTCTAAATTCTTTTTCTGGAAGGTTACTATCTCCACTTCATTTAGTTGTTTTTCAGAGGTTTTACCTTGTCCCTTCATCTGGGTCATAACTTTCTGCTTTTTCATCCCGATTAACTTTCTGTAATGTGGTTTTTGTTCTAGATGTGAGATTGTGGTTCTTCTTGCTTCTTCTCTCTGCCCTCTAAAGAAGGAGGCTAAGAGGCTTGTGTAAGCTTCCTGATTGGAGGGACTGGCAGTGGGAAACCTAGGTTTTGCTCTGGTGAGCAGGGCCTTGCTTGGTAAAGCTTTAATCCAATTATCTGCTGATGGGTGGGGTGGCATTCCCTCCCTATTTTTTGGCCTGAGGTCACCCAGCCCTGGGGTCTATAGGTTCTATAGTAGGGTTAAAGGCAACCTCCAAGAGGGCTTATGCCAAAAGGGGCCTTCCAGGACTGCTGCCGCCAGTGCCACTGTCCCTGTGGTGAGCCCCTGCCAACCCTCACCTCCACAGGAGACCCTCCAACACTAGTAGGTAGTTTTGGTTCAGTCTCCTGTGGGGTCACTGCTCCTTTCCTCTGGGTCTTGGCATACACAAGATTTCGTTTGTGCACTCCACGACTGGAGTCTCTGTTACCCAGAGTCCTGTGGAAGTCCTATAATCAAATCCTGCTGACCTTCAAGGTCAGAGTCCCTGGGGATTCCCAGGCCCTTTGTCAGATCTCCAGGTTGGGAAGCCTGATGTGGGGTTCAGAATCTTCACAACAGTGGGAGAACTTCTTTGGTATTATTGTTCTCCAGTTTGTGGGCCACCCATCCAGCGGGTAAGGGGTTTGATTTTATTGTGACTGTGCTCCTCCTACCATCACTGCAGGTTCTTCTCTGTCTTTGGATGTGGGATATCTTTTTTTGGTAGGTTCCAGCATCCTTCTGTTGATGGTTATTCAACAGCTAGTTGCAATCTTGGTGCTGATATTTATGTTATCAGCTATTTAGATGATTTTGAGATTAAATGTGTGAAAATTAATGAAAGGTTGTTGTTATTGTGCAGTTGGTAAGTCATGTCTGAGTCTTTGCAACCCCATGGACTGCAGCACTCCAGACTTCCCTGTCCTTCACTATCTCTCATTGTTTTCTCAGACTCACGTCCATTGTGTCAATGATGCCATCCAACCACCTCATCCTGTCACCCCCTCCTCCTGCTCTCATTCTTTCCAGCATCACGGTCTTTTCCAGTGAGTCGGCTCTTTGAATCAGGTAGCCAAATACTGGAGCTTCAGTTTCAGCATCAGTCCTTCCAAAGAATACTCAGGGTTGATTTCCTTTAGAACTGACTGGTTTGATCTCCTGGCAGTCCAAGGGTGCAGTCTCCAGCACCACAATTTGAAAGCATCAATTCTTCGGTGCTCAACCTTTTTATGGTCCAACTCTCACATCAGTACATGACTATTGGAAAAACCATAGCTTTGACTATATGGACCTTTGTCAGCAAAGTGATACTTCTGCTTTTTAGTAAGCTGTCTAGATTTGTCACAGCTTTTCTTCCAAGGAGAAAGCATCTTTCAAGTTCATGGCTGCAGTCTCCATCCACAGTGATTTTGGAGTCCAGGAAAATAAAGTCTGTCACTGTTTCCATTTTTTCCCCATCCATTTGCCATGAAGTGATGGGACCACATGCCATGATCTTCAGTTTTTTGAATGTTGAGTTTTAAGCCAGCTTTTTTACTCTCTTCTTTCACCCTCATCAAGAGGTTCTTTAGTTCCTCTTGGTTTTCTGCTGTTAAAGTGGTATCATCTGCATATCTGAGGTTGTTGGTACTTCTCCTGACAATCTTGATTCCAGCTTCAGATTCATCCAGCCTGGCATTTTGTATGATGTATTCTGCATATAAGTTAAATTAGCAGGGTGACAATACACAGCCTTGATGAACTCTTTTCTCCATTTTCCATGTTTCCAATTGCCCACTGTTCCATGTCTGGTTCTAATTGTTGCTTCTTGACCTGCACACAGGTTTCTCAGGAGACAGATAACATGGTCTGGTATTCCCATCTCTTTAAGAATTTTCCAGTTTGTTGTGATCCACACAGTCAGAGGCTTTAGCACAGTCACTGAAGCAGAAGCAGATGTTTTCCTAGAATTCTCTTACTTTCTCTACAATCCAATGGATGTTGGCAATTTGATTTCTGGTTCCTCTGTCTTTTCTAAATCCCTTCAGGGCTCACCTAGGGGGGATGTAGTGGCTTGAGGGCTGCATTATCTTTTACCTGATATGGCAGGCAACGTTTTTCATTCACAATATGAACAAGGATCCCAACAGGAAGAGATGTACAGTAAACAAAGGATGTTGCATCCGTCAAGCCCACATTATAACCCCTAACAGTGAGCCCTAAGGGAATTCATGTTGTAACAGAATGTCCATGGCTGCAGCCATGCCCAAGGGTTCACCCTCAGGAAACTCAGGATGAGAAAGCACAGGATACTGGTGCCAGAAAGCTGAGGTGCATTATCAGTGAGCCCAGACTCTAGCATCTTCCCATACAAAGAAAAGTGCTAAATTCTTTAACTTGAGATATCTGGTTTTCTTTAATTAATGGTAATCTTTTGATGTCCTGACCACCTGGTCTTTACTGCAAAAACTTCTATAGATCCTGGCTCCTCCCTTCCCCCTCTCTTCAGAGAAGTTCCTCAGAGTGACCTGAGAGTCTTATCTCCCAGGCTTGAAGTCCTCAGAATATCTGCTGAAAAAAACACGCTGTGCTTGGTTACTCAGTTGTGTCTGACTGTTTGTGACCATAGATCATAGACCATAGACCATGGACCATAGCACGCCATGTTCCTCTGTCCATCGGGATTCTCCAGGCAAGAATACTGGAGTGGGTTGCCATGCCCTCCTCCAGAGGATCTTCCCAACCCAGGGAGCGAACACAGGTCTCCCACAATGCAGGCAGATTCTTTACCCTCTGAGCCACCAGGGAAGCCAGAATAAAGCATTAACTCTTAACTTTTAGGCTGTGCTTTTTTTTTTTTTCCAGCCTACAGATGGTATAGTCTCTCACTGGGAGAAGCCCAACTCTGTGATCAGAATGTTGCCATCTACCAAAACTTCCCATTTTCAGCATATCTCACTCTTTTGCTATCACATGAAGCCTCACTGGTTCAGTCTTTTCAGAGAAGAACCCTCCAGTTGTTACCTGGGTGGGAAAGGGATTTACAGTCTAACTGCTCCCTGAACTGCTTTGTAACCAGTCCTCTTGTTTTTAACCCCATTTACGCCCTCACCTTCAGTGGTACCTGGCAATTCCAATTCTTGAGCTTTTCTGCTACACCTTAGCCTCAATCAATTTGTTTCATTACTTCCCTACTCCAGGACTTTGTTTTCTCCATTCTGCTAAAGCCATTTCCATTTATCTATGCTCTCCAGCTTCCAAATGTTGTTGACATCGCTTGCTTGTTATTGTCCCTTCTTCAGATCTGTTTGTTCGTGGGAGCTTATGCCCTTCTCATCCTTTTAACTGTCATTTCAGTGGGGTTGGCAGAGGGAGAAGAGGTAAATGTGTCTTGTGACTGCATGAAATTCAATCTACCCTATTTACCCTCAAGTCTCTATAAACTTTCAGTTACGTGTGTTCTGCCTCTCCTTAAATAGGGAGCTCTTTTCACTGCTTAGCACTGTATTCTGCTTGGACTGGGGGTAACGTGAGGCAGAGGGTAATAACAAAGGAATAGAAGATACACACGTTCTCAAAACATTTCATTTGACTCTCTCAGGGTAGGGTAAGAGCCATTTTTCCAACGTGTGGTTTCTGTCAACTACTCTTTTCAAGGTGGCGCTAGTGGTAAAGACCCTGCCTGCCAATGCAAGAGATGTGGGTTCTATCCCTGGGTCGGGAAGATCCCATGCAGGAGGGTACTGGCAACCCACTCCTGTATTCTTGCCTGGAGAATCTCATGGGCATAGCAGCCTGGCAGGCTACAATCCATAGGGTTGCACAGAGTTGGACAAAACTAAAGCGACTTAGCACATCACACTCTTCTTTTAAAAGTCCTGCCACCTCTCCTGTTTTATGTATTTTGGTTAAGGGGGCTGGAGGCCTAGGTGGGGTGCTCAGGAAGTTCAAAGGATGGAAAAATCTGATTCATGAACCATACAAAGTCAGTGCTGGGCAGGGGCAGTAGAGATTACCGAATTCAATTTCCTTATTGTTTTTTCTTATAGATTTATTCATTTTAATTGGAGGCTAATTACAATATTGTAGTGGTTTTGCCATATATTGCCATGAATCAGCCATGGGTGTACATGTGTTCCCCATCCTGAACTCCCCTCCCACCTCCCTCCCCATCCCATGCCTCTGGGTCATTCCAGTGCACCAGCCCCAAGCACCCTAATTTCCTTATTTTTAAAAACGAAGTCCAGAGAGCTGTAGTTTATTTGGATCAACTGTGGTCTCTTGAGAAATACTCTCAAGCGATCGCTTGAAAATGCCAATGTTATTAGCAGTCTTGGTCCCAAAGTAGCAGGTCCCTTGCTGCTTCTTGGATCAAAGGTCGTTTCAGAGGTCGTTGCTCTCAACACCCTGTTCTTGTTTTTTTTTCCCCTAACACTCGTTAATTTTTAAAATTATGTAATTATTTTATTATTTATCTCATTTCCCAACTGGAATGTAGCCCTTGTGAAAAAAGGGATTTTTCCTGTCGCCTTCGACGATTAATCTTCAAGATAAACCAGGATTCTAAACTAAGAAGTCTGGCTCCAAAATCTGCGCTTTCGGCCACTACATTATGCTGTTGTTTGGTGAAGAAAGCAGTGGGTGGGCTTCTGTGTATTCAGGCAAACAAGCGGACAAAAAGGGATAAACCAGTAACAGAAGCGAGCTGAAGGAAAACATCCGGATCCAGGCGCTCAGCGTCCCCTGGTGACCTTTCTCTCCGGAAGCGCTTGCGGCCCTCTAGCGCGAGTACGCATGCGCGGCGCCGGGGTCGCTTTGGGTCGCGCGCGAAGCCGAGACGCGAGGGAAGGTTCCGCCTCCAGGACAGAAAGGCGCCTGCGCCGTCTGGGCTCTGGTCGGGATACGCATTCTCGCTTCCTCCCTCCCTCGCCTGCGCGCGCGGGTGGGCGTGGGAGGAGGCGGGGAACACAGAAGGAGAGCGAGGGGGCGGGTGTCGCGGGAGGGAAGGAACGAACCGGAGAGCGTCGTTCTGAGAGGAGTGAAGGCGGCAAAATGGCGGACCGCTTCTCCCGCTTCAACGAGGACCGAGACTTTCAGGTAAACACGGGCGTCGCCGAGGTCCGGGGAAGGCGCTGGCCGAACCAGAACCTCCTCATTCCCCACTCCCAGTTCTCTTTCTCTCGGGGCTCTGCTGTGGCTTCCGAACCTGCTCCCTTTTCTCCCGCCTCCGATTCCTCTAGGGGCCTCCGGGTTTGAGGCGAGGCCGCATCTTTTCTCACTCTATATCTTACGTCTTTACCTCAGGCCGCTGGGTTTGCGGCCTCGTCTTGTTTGGTCCGCGGCTTTGGGAGCCCCAGCCTGGCCGCTGGGTGGGGTGGCTGTGCTGCCCTCGGGTGTGCCCAGCGTGTGCGGGCGCTGGGCTGGCTCCCAGGGGAAAGCGGGGCGGAGGGGGGGGGCGGGGTGGGAGGTTTGGGGGCGAGTGTTGCTGAGACTGGGGCTCCTAAACCCCTGGATTTTGCTCGCACGGCTCTAAATGGGGTCCTTCTCCCTCTTTGCTCACTGTAACAAATCGCTTTCATTGTCTGTTTTTCCATTTCCTCACCCGGAAAAAGGGGGCTTTAGTTATCAGACGCCTCCATGGTTAGTCAAACATTTGAGATTTCCCTCAGCGTAAATGTTGCTGTTGTCATTACGTCGTTAAATGGGCTTGGAAAAAACAGTAAGTTACAGGAGGATGGTCGCTGTAAGCTTAGCCCCAAATCCTACCTTGAGAGCTTTGTAAAAAGCATCATGATAATGGACTTTACAAGCAGGTGATGACTGCTACCAACAGCTTGATTTTTCTTTCTTCAGTTGCAAACGTTTTATGGAAAAATGTCCTTGCCGTGGCCAGCATGATTGAGGAAAAAATTAAGGCCAAATTAGAACAACACGTCTTTCGGCTGTTTCGAGTACCTTCCTGTTGAGCATTGTTACCGCAGAAATCTCAGCGACTAAAAGGGATTTAGTAGAAATGGGCTATTTCTAGGGTAAAGGACGTCCTTAGTCTCAAAGAAACCCCAGCATTACTACCGCAGACCCTGGCAACAGCAGTTTAGGTCAAGGGATGAACGTCCGAACTCAAGTTATTATCCCGCTGCAGCTCTTTCTCAAAGTTACATAGGAATACTCTAGATAGGTTTAGGAAGGCAGTTTGAAGGTTTTGAATTCCCCTGGATGTTTGGTTTGGTAACTAAACAGGTAAAGCATTGAAGGCAACAATGTAACAATCTAGCACCTAGAACGCTGAAGAGAAGTTTTGCCAACAGACGATCCTAAGGCTGCTGAAAAGCCTTGTGATCATGCGCCTGCTGAATAGCTGCAGCACAATACAGGTTCTCAAGGTGTTTAAGGATAGAATGCAGGTCCTGGGAAGTTTAAAGTAGTTCTTATTAGCTATTTGATCCTTGGGAAAGGTGAAGTTTTTTCGTTTGTTTTTTAGGGAGCACTATAAAATAATACTAGGCTGCAAAATGGGGTTTTATTGGTAGTTTTTAAGGAAACGTTGATAATTAAAATCTAGTGCTTTTCAGAGAGAATTTGAAAGTCACTTAAATTTGAAAATAGATAATACGGACAAATAAGTTTTGTGGGAAAATGTTAACCACAGGATGTCAGCAGTGTTGAACAGGCAGGATTTTCAGGACCTTAAAAGATTTGAAAACGAGAGCAGAAGATGAATGCAGTCACCTGAATAAATTGAGGAAAACTCCTTTTTCAAGTAAAATGACTTTCTCTTCTCATGCTTTAGTTGTGTATATGATGTGCTTTTGGTTGCTTGGTAGGCCTTTGAAGACATTACCTATGTTTTACCTACTGCTTCTATATTGGTACAGCCAATTTCTGCTGTATTGTGTCAGCCAGGTAAATGTCCCAGCATTATGGATAAATAGGATATTAGTAATAAAAACCTATTAGACAATTACAGGATGTTAGAACTTCTGTAAATTATTGTGCTAACATTTTTTTAAATTATTCGTTTTAAAATATTTTAAGTACTATTTTTTCTGGGCGTTTCAGTAAAGGGGAAAATGTAGTTGAATTTTCATTAATGGTGTCATTTGATTTAAAGTTATTGGAGAGAAAACGCCCTAGGAAACCCCTGCATATAGCATATCTGAAACATTGTTCAAGGTCAGGTTATTCAAAATTAACTTGGCCTTTTAAGGCTTTAAGTGATAAATGAGGTGAAGCTACTGAGTGCTCTTGAAAACAAATCCAAAGTAGGTTTCCAGATACAGTACATAGATCCTGTTTCTTTAAACAGATCTAGCAGTGGAAATTTTTCTGTGCACCTTCTCTGGTAAGTTCTAGATGACTATCATTTTCTTTGCCTTTAATTTGGCAAGAGAATTTAGAGTTGTAGAATTTCATTCTTTACCAATTTACCATTAGGTGCAAATTTGGGGGCGTTTAAGTGTTGTCTCTTGAATGTAGTATGGAGTCAGAGGAGGCTTCACTATTAGATTTTGTGAACACTTAAAAGTTTCAAAGGTGTTTTATATAATATAGAGAGGAGCCTAATTGGCATATTACTTGAAGCACTTATGAATATAAAGAGTAATCATTATTATCAGGGACATGTTTGAAAACATTTGATAACTTTGTTTTAATGATAAACAGGTACTATTCTGTGGACTTTATATGTCTTGTCTCCTCATCTTCCAGTAACTCTATGAGGTGCGTAGTGTTACTCTTAGACTTTCAAATGAGGCAGCTCAGGTAAGATAGTTAAATAACTTGGCCAAGTATCCGCAGCTGGGAATGGCAGAAGCAGGATTTAGACTCCTGCTTTTTGACTTTTGAACCTGTGCTCATGACCAGTAACTTTACTGGCCATTGTATATTTTATATAACTGTAACTGAGTCATCAAATATGGGGGATAAACTTATAGGTCACAGAGAATAACAGAGGTTTCAGAGAGGTGATAAAATTACAGTTTCTACTCTGTTGCAGATTGTCCAGATCTGTTTCTTGTTGGTCTCCCAAGGGCTTCTAGGGAGGCTTCTGACAGTGATAAGTTACCCTTTGTCATAGAGGATATATTGTTAACTCTTAGTTCTGACATTATTTTAAAATACCCTCTTTAAGTGGTGTTTTATCTTTGGAAATCTTTGTGGTTTGGGCTCATGTATTTATTTTTAAAAGGTTTTAAGAGTTTTAACTACTTCTTTAAGAATCTGACCTCAATTTCTGAATGAGACATGACTTCTGCCTACATTTACCAGATTAAGGCATATTTGTTCACAGATTGAAATGTTACAGAAAGTAGTGGAAAATAGCATGATATAATTTGCAAATACAGATATATTTTCAACACTCTGAATTCCAAGTTCACCAAAGAAAGTATTTTTTTGTACTGTGATGTTCAGCGATGAGGTATATATACACACTGCTTAGCATTTAGTGGTTGCGCAGCTATTAATGATGATGCAGCTGAATGTTAGTGAGGAAATGTTCTTTAGCTTATGTGCTTGCAGAGGACTGGTGATTTTGAGTAGCTTCTCATTTCCTCTTGTTCTGAATGCATTCTGCCTGAGATTGCTAATGAAAAGGAGCTACAGTAATAGATCAGTGAGTGATAAAGTAATGAAAAAAACTATCTTAAAGGTCATAATAAAAGTGTAAAAATTACCCAAGAACTTTCTGTAACATATATAGTAATCATAGTGGTACACAGCAATAAGCTGTATTACTTTTATGTAGTATGTTTCTTATCTTTCATATGTGACACCAGGATGTGACTTTCAGATAATTCTTAATTGAGACCATTGTCAGGAGGTTTACAGTTTTAAAATATTTAGGTCATAGAAGTATATTAATATATTTTCTATGTGGGACTGTGTAATACAGTTGGCATTCTAATGCAGACATGCCAGAGATCACACATGGGCAAATGTTCTAACCTCTGTTTCCTATCATCTGAAAGATACCACTAGCTGTGAAAATCATTGTCAGCTTTGCTTAGAATATTGAAACTTACACAAAATCATTACTGTTTTGATTCCCATACACATGATGATAGGTGGAAAGGACTGGAATCAAGGCTGTACAAACTTCAGTGTACTCATGATGAATTGGTATGGTTATTAGCAAATGCACAATTACTGGTTAGTATATTCTCAAGGGATTAAGAGTGACCAAAGTCAAGTCAACATAAAGGAAGTCTCCCTGCTTGTGATTTGAAGGGTACAGGGTATATATTTAAGGCAAAAGGCATTTAAAAACATGAGACATATTAAGAAATAACATTTCTTAATGTTATTTCTCTTCTTAATAAGAGACATTGATTATAACCTGCCTCGAAGGGAGGATGGGGTTGGCAAGAACTGTGATCATAGGGCTTCATTTGATGGCAGCCTTACTTACTTCATTTTAAAGTAGGTATGGAAGACCAAGAAGAAAGAGACCTGGATAAATATATCATTAGGCTGAGTGCCAATAAAATTATGGAAAAATAAGTGTTCCTGGTGTAGTCCTTCCTTTTATTCTGTATGTGTCACAAAATTCTCATTAAAGTACTGCTAGAGATTTTTTTATCACATTTTCTCAAGTCTGTTTATAAGTTGAATAACCAGAACTATGTTTGTGACTTAAAACAATTTTAAAAGCATATATAACTGGCTACCTCTATTGTGCTGCTTCATCGCTGGGATAATTTACATATCAATTCAATCTATTTGGATAACATGATAAAATGAATAAAGGACAGTTTGTTTTCTTGATGTGGTCAAGATTACCATTTTCGGAAAAAAAGCAAAAGTTCATGAAATCTTGAACCCCCCCCCCCCCCCCCCAGTAGAGGTTTCACCTTTGCTCTTGTGACTTTAGAAGTTTTAGTATTTTATTAATGAAAATGAATTCCAGTTTGGGGTAGACATCCAGTTCTTGGATTCTGTTAAAATTCCTTCCCTGAAACTGCTTGATCCTTGTATGTCTGGCATTCTCTTTTCATACTAGCATTGCCATTTAGTGCTAAGTGAAAGCTGACTCATGGCAGTTACCAAAGGCAGTACAAATGACCACCACAAATACTGAAAGAAGGCATTGATTTGATATTGCAGTGAATACCAGAAGATGTTGTAATGATTTTCCAGTTATAAAAAGTGAATTGTCCATTTAACTGTGGAAGGCTAACCAGATGTGCTTAATACATATTGTATTAATCAGTGCAAAAATTAAATATGCCAAAGCTGAATATACTGTATTGTTATGCCTATACAAAATGATTTCTTTGAGATTGAACATACACTTAGTATTTTATATCTAATTTAAGAATGTGTGAAAAAAAAGTATAACTAAAGTTACTTTGGCATTGTACACAAGTTAATAGCACGTAATGTTTTAGTAAGTGCCATAGTGAGTAAGAAATTAAAATTTGAGCCCCAGAGTTTCCTGTTATTTGCCTTAATTCTTTTTACCAACAGTGTTAGAGTAGGGTACATCTTGTATTTTGTGTCACTCAAGCGACCAGAAAGTTACCTTTGTAATACTATGTTTACTCTTGCTTCATGAGTTTCCAATTATTTTCCTGATCCTTGCTAAAGCAATTACATTGATTTCAAGGAGGGATTTCAATTTATGTCTCTGTTTATTAGAACTGGAATACAAAATAGCTCTCCAGGTTTAAAGTTGTTATAGAGAAAAGTCATTGATCATGTTTTGTATCTGACATTTTAAATAATGATTGTTGGAAAAGTCAGTATTCCTATCTCATGGTTCATTCGATATTATTTTTCCAGAGCTGATGAGAGAGAGAGGCTTAATTTTTCACCCTTTTTATAGGCAGTACTGATAAAATCAATAAATTATTTTGATACTTTAGGTCTTGACTATAGAAGAAACTAAAGCTGATGCTTGTGGATTATATGCTGTAGTGTCAATAATTTATCTTGTTGCTATGAGTAAAATTATGGAGTATAAAAGGGACAAAAGTAGTTGAAAATCTAATTAATACTACTTTAGGGATTCATCTGCACAAGAAATACAAAAAGGTATATTTACTTCAGAAATATTTTTTAGAATATAAGTTAATTTTTTGAAAAGTTGTTAAAACAGTATTTGAAGTGTTTGTTTTAAGAATAGTATGTATGATTATGTCTCTGGGGGAGTTGATTAGGAAGTGGTGTTTTTCAGGGAGCTATTGTTAAAGCTGGAGAGATACCAAAAGTAAAAACAGTATGTATTATACACAAGACTAACATGATTATCAGGTAAATAGTATTACAGTAAATAAATGCAAAACCCTAAGGGAGAAAGAAAACCCTTAAAGTGGGATGAATAAGTGTGCCTTTAAGAAACATTTAAACTGGGTCTTGAAAGTTGGGTTTGCATCCTTGCAAAGGAAAAGATTGGGAGGCATTCAGCTGGAGAAAATAGCCAGGGTAAAAGTGTAGAGGTGAAACTAGCAGAATTGGTTGTGGTGGGGTTTTTTTTGTTTTTTTTTTAAAGGACAATGAATAAACCATTGGGAACAGGAAAAGGAAAAACTAGGGCTGCAAAAGTTTTATTTTAATGCTGTAAGCAGGCATGTACTAGCTATTTAAGGTGTTAAGCAGGGGAATAGACGTAGGAAGACTGATTTAGATACAGTTGTGTTCGATATGCTACACATACAGTTAAAGCTGTGATGACCGGTCTCTATTAATCAGAATTAATGTGAATGGGGGCAAGGGAGTAGAGTAGAGGGTGTATACAAGGGAATGATTATAATAGTGGGCTATGTGATTTTAAGCTTGGCAGAGAGACAAGTGAGGCCTTTGAGGGTGAAGGGTAGAGAAAGTTGGATCAATGGGTTGTAGGTTCTGATGAGCCTGAAGGATTCTTGGAGTGGAGGTTCTAGAGGAATTGAGTTGGAAAGACAGAAGGTTGTGGCTAGAGAGCACAGTGTTTGAAATAGAGATAACGGAGGAGTTGAAATCATGACCATGAGAGTGAAATGGCTACAGTAGAATGGTGGTCAGGATCAATTTAGGAAAGGAAGTTAGGAAACTGAGGCACCAGGATGTTGTAAAATCATGTAACTTGAATATTAGAATGGTAATATTGTGTATTAGCATACTGTCATGACAGTTTAATAACTTAATAACTGCCCTTGTATTCAGTCTTGTCTAATTCTCCCAGTAATTCAGCAAGGTAAATAGAGTAGGTAGTAAGTCTTTTATAGATGAGGAAACTGAGACTAAATTTAGTATTTGTCTAGTACAGACCTGAGTTTTGAACTTTAATCTTCTGATTTCTTTTGTAGCATTCTTTCTGCTGTTACTTATAGATTGGCCTCTTTGAGGTGATGAGTGTTGGTATCGTCTACATTATGCAAAGCATTGTTACTCTTTAACACTTGGCAACATTTTCTATCAGTTAACTAACTGGTAGGAAATAGTTGGTATGCTTATCGTTAATTTTTCCCCCCCAGGAATATCTCACCTTTATAAGCTTAATTGGTCATTTATGACTTTTTGCCTGCCTTTTTGCAAGAAATTACATTCCATCTCCCAATCATTTATTGAGTTCCTGTTTGTTGGCACAGCATCATAAAATATAAGAAAGGATAAGAAAAGGTTTTTAAAAAATTAGCCTCTTTTTTCATTTATTCCAGTAGAAGAGTAGATGGCAGAGAAGAGTGGTACTTCTACTGGATACTGTCAAAATAAGGTGTCAAAACATATCCATGACCATTATAGCATCAGAAGTTGACTGCTGTGGAAACTATCAGCTCCTGTTTGTTGAATAGTATTAAATGACATGCTGTGTGCCAAGGTGTTTTGGAGATATTTATCTAAGTACCATCCTAGCGAGGTGGTAGTATCCTTCACTTACAGAAAAGAAAACAGGAATTGAGGCCACACAGTAAACTCAGATTTGAACCTTGTTCTCTCCTAAAATATGACTTTTCCTGTAGTTCCTGATTGTTTCAAGAATAAAATCCAAATGCACTAACTTGGCTTTTGAGATTGTTAAGCATCTGGTGCCATTGTAACAGATGTATTTCTTTTCTTGCCCTGTCATTGTCTTGCCATCGTGTAGATTCTGTTTTTATCTGGACCTGCTAGGCTTTTTTGTTGTTTTTGTTTTTGCGTATGCTCCTACTTGTCTGGAATTCTTACACTCATTCTTCAAGACTCAATTTGTTGTGTCTCTGACGTCTTACCTAGGCAGTTAGTTGCTTATTTTCTTTGGTCATATTTCAGTAACAGCACTTTTATTAGTAATAGTAGCAGCTAACAGTACAGAGTGCTCTCTGTTGGGCACTGTTATGCTTATTATCTCATCCCAGTTAGGTAGGTTCTATTTTTATCCCCATTTTATAAATGAAAAACTTACCCACTTCACACAGCTAGTGAGTCAAAGAGATAGCTTTCAAGTAGTTTGGACAAGTCTCAGCCTTTAACCACTGTATTGTTTTTCTCTCTCCTACTGTATACTTTATGGTACTTATTATTTTATTATAATACTTAATAATTTATCTCATCTCCCTGAATGTAGAACTCCTTGAATGCAGATTCTTTCTTGTTTTATTCATTTTTCTAGAATTGGTTCAGGGTCTGGCATCTACAAGTTGCTCAGATACTTGAATGGTTAAGTAGAGGCACATATGTAGGAAGGAAAGACTTTGTAGAGTCTGAGGATTATGTCCATCTTGGGGAATCAACTTCCTGCTGTGCTGTGGATTATCTAGGTTGAGCTGTTCTGTGATATCCTGTAAAGCCAATTGAAGGATATTTCAGGAATGGAGGTTGTCTTATGGAGAGTTGTAATCTCACTTTATTTTATATTGTATATATTATAGCAGTCTTAGTTGTCAGTTTTCTTTTGTGTGACATATTGTATATACACATTATTTTTCTGTGGACTAGTGCAGAATTTTTGTCACACATCTAAATAGACATTTATCATACCAGTGAGTGGTGAAAGAAATAATAAGCATTTATGTGGATCCCACAGGACTTCTTAACTACTGTCTCCATATCTTTTTTTTTTTTTCTTTGTCTCCATATCTTTTGAACGCCTCAGAAATTGTTTCCTGATTTTGCTTGCATTTCTGAAAAAGGTCGATTTCTCCTGTGGGGTTTTTAAAAGTTACTAATTTTTCAGTGTAGTGAGTTTTTGGAAACCAGTCCTTTCTTGGTTTAGTCCAATTATCCACAAAATTTGATATGTCAAACAGATGTACATGTATTTTTAGACGAGGGTGTGATAAGCTCATACCCTTGACTCAGTGTAATGTGTTTTCAGGTTCTTAGATACTTACTGAGACTGCTTAGCCAATTATCTCTCCTACCAAATTACATAGAATTAAATTTAGTAAGTGGATTTATTTTTCTGGGTTACTGACTGGCCTCAACAATGTCTTGAAATAATAATTAATTACCTTTTTTTTTAACTCTTTAAATCTTAAAACCTGTGTAGTAATACTGTAGTGTCATCATCTGGATTTGATAGCTGGTGAAATAGGCCTAAGCCCAGGGAGTGGTTTGGTAATCTGCCTAAGGTTATAGATGGCTCAGCAGGTAAAGAATCTGCCTGCAATGCAGGAGGCAGAAGAGACACAAGTTCAATTCCTGGGTTGGGAAGATCCCCTGGAGAAGGAAAATGGCAACACTCTCCAGTATTTTTGCCTTAAAAAGCCCATGAGCAGAGGGGCCTGGTGGGCTACAGCCCAGGGTCACATAATTGGGCACAACTGAGTGACCACGTACGCACACACACACACACACACACACACACACACACACACACACACACCCCTAGCACATAATTGGGCACAACTGAGTGACCATGTACGCAGACACACACACACACACACACACACACACACACACACACACACACCCCTAGCACATAATTGGGCACAACTGAGTGACCACGTACGCAGACACACACACACACACACACACACACACACCCCTAGCACATAATTGGGCACAACTGAGTGACCACGTACGCACACACACACACACACACCCCTAGCACATAATTGGGCACAACTGAGTGACCACGTACGCAGACACACACACACACACACACACACACACACACACCCCTAGCACATAATTGGGCACAACTGAGTGACCACGTACGCAGACACACACACACACACACACACACACACACACACACACCCCTAGCACATAATTGGGCACAACTGAGTGACCACGTACGCAGACACACACACACACACACACACACACACACACCCCTAGCACATAATTGGGCACAACTGAGTGACCACGTACGCAGACACACACACACACACACACACACACACACCCCTAGCACATAATTGGGCACAACTGAGTGACCACGTACGCAGACACACACACACACACACACACACACACCCCTAGCACAACTGAGTGACCACGTACACACACACACACACACACACACACACCCCTAGCACATAATTGGGCACAACTGAGTGACCACGTACGCAGACACACACACACACACACACACCCCTAGCACAACTGAGTGACCACGTACACACACACACACACACACACACACACACACACACACACACACACACACACACACACACACACCAGCAGACAGTAATGATTTGTTTTCTGGTGTCTCTGACTTCAGAGATCTTTGGCTTTATAGTAATGTACTGAATGAAGGTCATTGGAAATCATACTATATGATGATGAAAACAATAGTGAAGAATTTGGGTTTTTGAGGAATTGACCACAGTGGTGTTTCTAAATTTAAATATAACTTTATTATACTAATAAAATGACATCAGTAATCCCCGAGGATGTTCATTTCCATGTAGCTTGTGGGATCTTAGTTCCCCGACCAGTGATTGAACCTGGGCCCTCAGCAGTGAAAGCCAGGGTCCTGACTACTGGACCACTAAGGGTTTCCCTGAATGTCTGTTACTTTTTGGGTATGTTTTTCATCCTGAGATGTTTTCTTTCTGATTTGAGACTATACTAGAATTAGTTTATTTGGCAGGGGTAAGGGAGAGGGAGACAGATGAATTCTCATTATTTGTTGTCAGAGGAGGATGGGTTTTGTTTATAGGCGAGATATGAAGCTGTTCTGTATGGCTCTATATGCTAAACAAAACCATTTTTAATCCATGGCAGGTGAAAGCAGCATCATTATATGTTTTGAATTTAGAAAGCCCATATTATAAACAAGTATATTATCTGAGTTGTGACGTAGGGCTATGATTAATGTGTCCACTTTGTGACTTTAGACATTCTCTAAGGGGGAAATGGTAAATACAGTAGAAAAGATAAATTTTGATTGCAGAGATTTGGAGCAGAGACAGGAACATCTACAATAGGCAGCTTAATAGCCAGAGCCAAGTGCTAAGATGGGTTTGCATGAGTGGTACAATAAAGCTGACAAAGATAAAACTTTAAACTTGGCTCATACCTAGTTTAGATAGGAAAGCCAGACAATATTTAAATTTTCAGTCTATATAATCCTCCTGTTAATAATGGATTTGATTCAAATTGGGAACTTTGGATATGCCGACTTTTACTATGAGTAATATTTTTTCATCAAAAAAAAAAATTTTTTTTTAGAAATGGTATGAAATTTTAATAACTATAGGAAGATGGAAGAAGTTCACCTCTTCAGGGTCTTAAATATTTTGTTTTGCTATTTGAAATTATGGGTTGTTGGTTGTGATCCTTAAAGAATGGTCCCACGCTTTTATTTCTCATTTTCCGTATTAATTACCATGTAGTTAATTACTGGAAAAGCTGTGGGATCATGTAGATTCCAAAATTAGCACTGCTTAGCAAATAACAAGATTCATTTATATGGATAAATTTAGAGTAACCTTTGTCTCTATTTATATTGAAATGATCACTACAGCTAAATTTGTAATAGAAAATTTCCACCTTTGTTCTGTGCTTGGAAGCAGAATCCTTGACCTGTAAGGAACTAGAGCTACTGTGTACTTCAGTAATAATGCAGGTCAGCCAGGTTCTATTTATTTGTAGTTAAGACCTACCCCAAGTTGATCCTTTTTTGAGAGAAGAGGCAGTTAAAAGAAAGTCAGCTGGCTGTATGTATACGTGGGTGTGCGTTTAAAAGTCTTTGACACATTGTGTGTGTGTCTTGACCTTTTTGAACTTATATTTCTGATCAGCATAAATGAAAAGCTATATTTCACTCTAAAAGATAATATTTAGAAAGAAAGAATTGATTTGGACAATGGAATAACTGTTCAAAGCAGTGATCATTGAAATCAAATTTTAAGAATGCCTTAATATTCACAGGATCTGTGGCTTTTCACCAGGATGACTGTGTGTTTAGTTTATACCTCTTGTCTAGGGGTAATTATGATGAGCACACCCTCTTCTCTCAGTGTGCCCTGGTTTGTATGATACAGTCATCCTAGGTCTAATGGGATTTCAGAGATCTAAATGTGGTTTTGAAAGCAGGGTAAAGCAGAAAAAATGACTTCTCTTCAAATCTCTGTTGAGGCCATCAGATAATCAGATGCTTTGCTGATTATTTTTAGAAAGAAGAATCTTACTAAATTCATCAGAATGACTTGAAAAAAATTTTTGTGGGGGAGAACAGCAAGAAATATTTTCATCAAAAAAAATAACAACAACAAAAAAAGAAATATTTTCATCATCACCACCGCTGCTGCTGCTATAGTTTGTGCCCTGGGAGTTTGAAATCACTTTTTATATTCCACCCTTCTTCATTTTGCTTTTCTAGTACAACATTCAGAAGGGACAGAAGGATTCAGAGTGAAAAGTTAAACCACTTCTTCTCAAAGACAACCACTGTTTAATTATACGTGGATTCTTTCAGAGTTAATATATACAAGCAGTCTCCATTCTACCTTTCCAAAGGTACATTTTTTAGCTCTTTGATTTTTTTCTCATAATATGCTTTCAATAATAATGATAACTAAAAGGTTTTTGTTTTTACTTTTAACTAATTTTAGACCTACAGAATAGTCCCCAAAATAGTGTAGAGGGTTTTGGTATACTACACACTCAAATTCTTCTGCTATAATATTTGTATAATAACCATAACATAATTATCAAAACTAGGAAATTATCATTGGTAAGATAATATTAACTAAACCATAGACCTTATTTGAATTTTACCAGTTTTTCCACTGATGTCCTTTTTCTGTTCCAGGATCCCATCCAAGTCTCCACATTGTTTACATTTAGCTGCTGCTTGGTTGTCTTCTCTCATCTGTAATACATCCTCAGTCTTTCCATGTCTTTTATGATAACTAAATTTTTAAAAATTTATTGGAGTATAGTTGACTTACAGTGTTGTTGGTTTCAAATGTACAGCAAAGTGAGCCAGTTATATATATATATCTCCCTCCACTGTTTTTTTTTTTTAAAGATTTCTTTTCCCATATAGGCCATTGCAAAGTATTGAATAGAGTTCCCTATGCTGTACATCCATCCATCTATACAGCAGGTTATTAGTTATCTGTTTTATATATTGATACTAAGTTTTGACTGTTTATGCTTTCTATAGAGAATATCATTTCAGAATTATGGAGGCAAGGTTATTGTTTTTTTAATCTTTGGGTTTTGTATAGTAGAATACAGTGGCAGGAATATGGGACTAAGAAGCCTTTGTGAATTTGTGACAATCTCTGTATCAGTTTCTGTATCAGTTCTCTTGTTTGTAAAATAGAGATGATAAAAAAAAAAAATCCCCTAAATTCAACTGGTGCCCAAATCCTGTATTGATTATAACAAGAGCTTATTAGGGTAAGGTTTCAGGATTTTATAAAGCTAAAGAAAGCTGTACATGTCTCTGTGTGTGGAATGGTATTGATCCTTCCCAAAACTTTAAAAAATAAACCTTTTATTTTAGAACAGTTTTAGATTTACAGAAAGTTTGCTAAGGTAGTACAGAGTTTCTTTTATACACCATACCTCTCATATACTCTGTGCCTGTTTCCCCCCTTATTAACATCTTACATTAGTACGGCACATTTATTTCTGCATTAATGAATGTCTGTCTAATCACCATGACCATCATGATGAATTTTGCCTTATGCCTTGACCCCTGCCATTTCCCATGAGATTAATACTGTGATTCTTTCCCTTTGTATTTTCTTGATAAGCCTTTACTGATCCATTTGCTATGAACCTTTTGTAATTTCCATGTGTCAGATGTTACCAGCTTCTAATTGGACATTGCCTTGGTACCCAGTCTAGGTTTCTGTCAACAGTATAGCTTCACCCGTTTGCATAGAAAAATGTAAAGTTAAAGCAATTAAAAAGCAAAAAGCAGAAAAAAACCCCCACTAGAACAAAGCAAGTAGTACAAATATAAAAGTGGATATTGTTAAAAGTTCAGGGTACATTGTAACAAAGGAAAAAGTGAAAGTGCTAACTTTATTTCATTTCTTAGAAATAATCATTGTTATCAATTTTACAATTTTGTAGTCAAGTTTTAAAATGAACACATTATTTTGAAGAAATGCCTTGGAAATTTCAACTACGGGTTCACTCAGATTATTAACTTTTTTGTTGTTTACTTTTTAAAAAATACATAGGTTTTATTTTTTAGGTCAATTTTAACTTGAGGTCAGCGTTCAGTTTCCATACATCCATTCCCTCCTTCACATCAACTGTAATCAACAATTCCCACCAGAGTGGTACATTTGTTACAAGAGGTGAACCAGCATTGACACCTAATTACCACCCCAGGTCCTAGTGTATCTTAGGCTTCCCTCTTGGTGCAGTTCTGTAGTTTTGACAAATGTAGTACAATGACATGTATCTGCCATCACAGCATCATAGAGGATAGCTGACTGTCCTAAACCTCTGTGTTCCATCGTTTGTCCCTGTTTTACTTTAAGCCCAACAGTCACACACTGTATGTGTATGTACCTGTAACTGTTGCCATTGTATTGCTTCTTCCAGAGTGTTGCTCACTTGGAGTCAAAATATGTTATCTTTTCACATTGACATCTCTCACTTAGTAATATGTTTTCAGGACTCCTCTGTGTCTTTCTGTGACTTGCTAGCTCATCTTTTTAGTGCTGAATAATATTCTGTTGCATAGATGTATCATGGTCAGTTAATCTGTTCATCTCTTCAGCATCTTGGTTGTTTCCAAATTCTAGCAGTTGTGAATAAAACTACTGTAACTGTCATGTACAAGATTTTGTTTGATGTAAATTTTAAACTCATTTGGATAAATACCAAGGAATTCAATTGCTGGATGGTATGGTAAGAGTATGTTTAGTATTGCAAGAAACTGCAAAACTGTCTTCAGAAGCAGTATTTTGCTTTCCCACCAGCAGTGAGTGAGAATTCCTGTTGCTTCCACATCCTTGCTCGCATTTGATGATGTCAGTATCTTGGATGTTAACTATTCTCATATGTAGTGGCATTTCATTTTAACTTGCAGTTCTCTAATGAAATAAATTGTTGAGCATCTTTTCATATAGTATGCGTTAACATGTATATTTTCTTTGGTGAGGTGTAAGTTTAGATCTTTTGCCCATTTTTAAATTGAGTTGTTTGTTTTCTTATTGTTTGAGTTCTTTGTGTATTTTAGATAACAGCTGTTTGTCCAATGTGGTTTTTTGCAATATTTTCTCCTGATTTGTGGCTTATCCTCTTATTCTCTTGACAGTGACTTTCACAGAGCAGAAGTTTTACATTTTAATAAAGTCCTTAGCAATTATTTTTTTTATGCATCATGCCTTTTGTGTACTGTGCTGTGCTAAGTCACTTCAGTCATGTCCGACTGTGACCCTGTGGACCATAGCATGCCAGGCTCCTGTCTATAGGATTGATTCTCCAGGCAAGAATACTGGAATGGGTTGCCATTTCCTCCTCTAGGGAATCTTCCCTACCCAGGGATCAAACCCATGTCTCCTGCATTGGCAAGTGGGTTCCTTACCACTAGTGCCACCTGGGAAGTCCCATGCCTTTTGGTATTGTATCTGAAAAGTCAGCACCAAACCCAGGGTCGCTTAGTTTATTTATTGCTTGCTTTTACTAGATTTTCATGTCATTATATTTATTTTGGTGTAGATGAAAAATGTTTTATGCTTTACCACTAGGGATTATTAGCTTTGTGGTTAACATTTTACTTTTGATAGTAATTAGGTGTTTGTAGTGGCAAATTTTAAATGTCAGTTTTTTTTTTCCCCTGTAGGATACGTTTAATTCACTTTAAATCTGCAAATTCATAGAATTTTAGGCCAAGAAATGACATGAGTGTCTAGTTCATTTTGTAAATTAGTACAGAGTGGATGAAAACTATAACATTTGTATGAGGCCAAATAGCAAGATAGTGATAAAAACAGGACGCTAATTGTTTGGTTTATTATGGCAAATCAGATACTCAGAATGTTGAGAAGTGATCTCTCTCAATTCTCTTAAGTTAGTTATGATAATTTGTAGGATATTTCTTTTCAGGCTGTTTAAATTCAAGTGCTATCACTAAAGTCAGCAGATACTTAAAAAAAAAAAAAAAACAACTAAAAACTTTAGATGTTGGTTGGGAGAAGGCAATGGCAACCCACTCCAGTTCTCTTGCCTGGAAAATCTCATGGACAGAGGAACCTGGTGGGCTGCAGTCCATGGGGTCGCTAAGAGTCGGACATGACTGAGCGACTTCACTTTCACTTTTCACTTTCATGCATTGGAGAAGGAAATGGCAACCCACTCCAGTATTCTTGCCTGGAGAATCCCAGGGATGGGGGAGCCCACTGGGCTGCTGTCTGTGGGGTTGCACAGAGTCAGACACGACTGAAGCGACTTAGCAGCATCAGATGTTGGTTAGTTTTTTTTTTTCCCAGAAATATTTGCCAGCTCCTGTCACATTTACATAACATTGCTTGTTTAATTTTTGTCCACATAGTTTCACACAATCTTTGTGAGTTCTTCCCTCCCATTTAACTTCAAGTTAATATACTTTTACATAGTTTTAAAACTTTTAAATGACTCCCTAATTGCATTAATAAAATAGAATTAAACTCTTCCCCTGTTGGACATTGGTCTCTACTTTTTAAAACAAAAGAGAAATGCTGCAGTATCATCTGCATTTTAAATTTGTAATAGCTGTGGAAAATGTGATATTCTTCTCTCAGTGTTCCCCCCATTACCTTTTACTTCTGGGAGAAAAACTCCCAAAGTAACACAGCATAATACGTAACTGTGTATTTTTGAATCAACACCATTTAAAATTTCTGGGGAAATATTTTAAAATTTAAAGTGATGTTGATTCGAAAATACATACAGTTTTCATTTTAAATATTCAGAGATAAAACACAAAGTGATTGTGATTTCTATTAGGATATTTGAGTATTGGGTAGTTAAGTATAAAATTCAAAAGAAAAAAGCATGTGCAGTTAAAAATGGCCTCCGTCTCATCTTTTGTCTCTTAAACAGTTAGGTTTCTGAGTTAACTTCTAGAATCAACCAGTTTTTAGGGGGCTGAAAAAACAACTAGTTGGTGTTTTCCTTTAGTTTTGCTTTTTTCGGAATGCTATGTAAATAGGATCAGGTAACTTCTTCAGCATGACTTCTTTCACGTAGCATAATGTGTTTGAAATTCATACATATGTTGCTTATATGAGTAGTTTATTCCTTTTATTGCTGAATATTTGTCCATGTGTGGGTGTACTATAGTTTTTAAATTCCTTTCCCAGTTGAGGGACATTTGAGTAATTTCCAAACATTAACAGGCAGGTTTTGCTTGAACATAAGTTTTTCGTTTTACTTGTGTGAATACCTAGTGACAGTATTGATGAGTTATTTGGATAAGTGTGTGTAAAGAAACTGCCAGACTATTTTCTTAAGTGGCTGTACAATTTTACATTCCTACCAACAAACTTTTGCCTACTTTAGAACTAGGTTTTCTTAATATTGTGTTTTGTGACTTCTTTATATATTTTGGATACAAATCTTTTGAGATTTGTGAATATTTTCTCTCAATTTTTCAATTTTTTCTTTTGTAAGTTGTGCTTTTAGGGTTGTATCTTAAATCCTTGTCTCACCCAAGGTCTAATTTTAGGTCTGTGATACTTTTTTTGAGTTATATTTTTATTATGGTGTACAGTGTGGATTGAGACTTTTTTGCATATGAGTACCTAGTTCTAGCGCCATATATTGAAAATACTTATTTCTCTAGTTGTTTTTGAACCTTTGTTGAAGGTCAGTTAATCGGTTGTCCTAAGTTAAAGATTTAGCTGCTTTAAAAAATAGTAGCCAACTATTGAAATTATTCTTTTATAATTAAATTATATCAAGCTATAGAGTAAAAGGACCCACTCAATGAACATGAGTTTGAGTAAACTCCGGGAGTTTGTGATGGACAGGGAGGCCTGGCGTGCTGCAGTCTATGGGGTCGCAAAGAGTCAGACACATCTGAGTGACTGAACTGACTGACTGACAGAGTAAAAGAGTATTATGAAATTTGGCCGGACATTGGTGTCCTATGGGCTTCCCTTGTAGCTCAGCTGGTAAAGAATCCGCCTGCAATGTGGGAGACTGTGTTCGATCCCTGGGTTGGGAAGATACCCTGGAGGAGGGAAAACTACACACTCCAGTATTCTGGCCTGGAGAATTGCATGGACTTTATAGTCCGTGGGGACGCAAAGAGTTGAACACAACTGAGCGACTGTCACTTTCACTTTGGTGTCCTATACTGTGAGATTTGGGTTAATCTAGTTTATCCGAATATTTATTATTTAGTAATTTAGATGTAGTTTGCAGTTAACAACTTTTAAGTAGCTGTTAAACTTAAAAAATAAATTTATTTATTTATTTATTTTTGCCTGTGCTGAGTCTTTGTTCGTGCGCAGTTTTCTCTAGTTGCTGTGTGTGGGCTTTAGTAGTTGTGGTGCTTGGGCTCAGTAGTTGTGGTTCCTAGGCTTACTTGCTCTGCAGCATGTGAGGTCTTCCCAGATCAGGGATCAGACCTGTGTCTTCTGCATTGGCAGGTGGATTCCTTACCAGTGAACCACCAAGGAAACCCCAACTATTAAACTTTTAAATGCTAGAGTAGAAGTTAAATGCCAAGAGGCAGGTGTTACTTTAAAGAGACCATTGGACGAAATATTGGAAATTAAGACAGACTGAAGATTAATGGCTATTTTTTTTTACATTATTTGTTGATGGTGGTTTTTTCTTCTTTTTTTGATGGTTGTTTTTTCATCATTCTGGGAAGGGAGAGTGGTAGTGTTCGTTGCTTAGTCGTGTCCTACTCTTTGTGACCCCATGGACTGTATGTAGCCTACCAGGCTCCTTCGTCCATGGGATTCTCCAGTCAAGAATAGTGGAGTGGGTTGCCATTCCCTTCTCAAGGGGATCTTTCCAACCCAGGAGTCGAAAGCAGGTCTCCTGCATCGCAGGCGGATCCTTTTACCATCTGAGCCCCATTGCTCTTAAATCCTGTTCCATTTTTAAGATTAGCTTTTATCTTTGGAAACCCCACTCCTATCCTATTACTCCTTTCTTCTTTCGGATAGACTCTGCCATACAGTTTTCTTATCTTTAACCTGGTAAAAACAAATAACATAACATTTTTCATTTTAATTAAAGCGCATAGTCCAGTGGCGTTAAATACATGGCCAGTGTTACACAGCCGTTATCACCACTGTCTAGGTCAGAACTTTTCGTCACCACGAGACCCATTCTAGTCCTTAAGGACTTCACAGTCTGGGGAGGAAACAGGCGGCCTAATGTTTACCATGTGGCGTGGCCGGTTACACGTCAGAGCTTGCTGTAATTAAGCTGTATTCGTTCAGCTAAAATTTTACTTTGAAAGAGCAAAGGAATTTTTGGTTAGGTTAACATCCAGGTTGTCCTACCACTCCATACCTGAATTAAATTTAGGCTAGACTGAAATCTTTAGTTTTTTTGGCTTAAATAAATTCAGGACGCACAAATCCTTGTGCCCTCTACTTTGTAAGATCATTTGAGGAATAGCTCTATTTGGGATGGTGAAAGAATTTGCCTGCAGTGCAGGAGACCCAGTTACTTTGTAACAAGAAGGAAACTGAAAAATTGATACTCTGATTTAAAGCTAAATTATGAACTCTTCCTTTTCTCATGGAGCAGAAAAAAACAGAATTAGAACTTTCTAGTTATCTGTTTCTATCCTCAATTGAGCTGTTTTGACTTAATCTAGTTGTAGTGACAGCTTCCTTGATTATGGTCAAATATGGCATTATACAGGCATGCTTGTGTCTATTGGCAGATCATTTGAGGAATAGCTGTATTTAGGATACTGTGTCAAGAGATTGTGTTTCTGAACTCCTTGAAGCTTTGGAGTTGGAAATTGATGATTTAAAGTTGAATATTTTAGCAGTGTTAGTGAAAGACAGTGTTAGCGACATTGAACAGTGTTGTAATACAGATTTTATTTGCATTCTGCTGTCAGGGTTTGTTTGCTGTAGCACAAGGTTGTTTTGGAAAAATAAAACACAATACAGCCCTTTGTTTTTAAGATTCTTCTGTCTTCCTAATATAGTCAGTCTCAGAAAGAGTTGCTATGCCAAATGATGGTTAATGTTTTAGTTAGCAATTTCAGTGTTTATCATAGGAAAACAAGTTCATATTACTAGATCTAGACTTCTAATAAATTGTGTTTACAGATTTAAGAAAGCCTGAATTTGTGACAGTTTTTGTTTTTTATTCAAAAAGAAGGAAAAATTAAAAACAACCCCCTAGTTTGATTAGTTTTACTAATAATTCTGGCATTTGCTTTCAGGAAAAATAACTGTAGTCTTGTTTTTTCAGGGTAATCACTTTGATCAATATGAAGAAGGACATTTGGAAATTGAACAAGCATCCCTTGACAAGCCTATAGAATCGGTAAGATCAGTGCTTAATTTGGGGTCATAGATAGATAGATAGGTAGTGTTCGTGTGACACTTGATGTGAATGAAGTTAAACTTATTAATTAACTTACAGTACAGTTTAGAGCTGTTTTCTTGCATGCCCTACAGTAATCAAGTAGAGTTTGAGTTGTAATCTAATATTCAATATGTTAGGAAATCAGTGAAAAAAATCTAGAAACATTTTTGAATTTGATGGAAAAATATCATTTTTGGCCCATACTGATATTTTGTTAAAGATAACAAGTTTAAGTTTAGTTGAAGTTTCTGTATAAATTGAATAAAGGAGTAAAATGTATTTTGATCCTTTAAAAAACCTTCACCTTTCCTGGCAACACAATCATGTGCGAAATGTTCCATTAGGAACAGTTAGGGGCTAATGTTTTTATTTACCAGACTCTTGTGAGACATGGTAACTTCGATCTCTATGGTTTAAGAGATGTCTGGTTTTTGTCAAAAGTTGATTGTATCTATTCACATGACTTAATTTTAAATATTGATACAACACAACAAAGAGATTTGTTTTCCTGACTCTCAATTTTTTGAACATTATTTTTATTTTGAAAAGCCCTTTATTTTCAGATTACACAGTCCATTGTTAAAATGTCTAAATTTGTCAGTATTGTCAGTATTTAATATTTGTTCCTAAGTGTATGTATGGAGTCATCGGAGAGAGAGTCTCTATAACAGTCAAAAGACGTTCCCCTTCTCCCTTTAAGAAATACTAGCTGCTTCTCCTCCCTCAGGAAAATAAGGCAATTTAGAGAATACAGATATTTTAACTTATAGCTTTTATTTTTATAGCTGTAGCATAGTAAAGGATCAACATATATTTATGTTCCTAACTAGGTTGGTGTTGTGTGTGTTTGTGTGTGTGTTTAGATGTTTACAGAAATTTACACAACTTGGGGTGTTCGACATTTTTCTTCCACAGCAGTTGGCCCATATTAGCTAAGCAGCCATGATCTGGTTTGTATTGCACGGTCTGCCTTTTTTTAATTTCTTCTCTAGGGTTTCTTTCTCCCCCACCTCCCCTTCTTATTTCTGTTCTTCTGGTCCAGTGAACACTGCATATAGTACCTTCTGTCTTAATGTGCTGGCATGATGCTAGACTTAGGCATGGCAGTAATTGATGACGCATGTGATAATGCTGCAGAGGGAGAATTCACATCTGATGTTGTGCTGAAAGCCCAGTCTTGTGTTTTGACTTAAGGATGAAATGCCAGGCCCACTTTGATGAGTTAAAAAATCTTTGAAGTTTTTGTCTTATTTTATATCGTCTTGGGAATTATCACAAGGTGGAATTTTACAGTGAAATCTATGGGCTAGCTAGGTCAGTATTTTATACTTGAAAAAGAACTTTTCCATATCATTTAAATGTTTCTTTGGGTCAGAGTTTAAGAATAGATAGCTGTCAGCAGAAAGACCCAGGTGGCATATTCTACAAGGTACAAGGTTGATTAATATTATACAAGCTATAATTCAGTGGGTACTCTGACTCAACAGTAGCAGGAAATTTAGCTGAACTAAATTTGCGGCCTAGTATTCATTATGACTATACTCAAGAAAGTTTTAATAAAAGCACGAAATTAAATGATATTTAACATTTTAAAAGCCTTCTTTTAGGACTGCATTTAAAGGTTTTTGGAAAGTTTGTTCCTTTGGCATGTGGGACTAGTGCTCTTTTTCCTCTCACAATGTCCAGGAATTTTCCCAGCATATATCATTGAGAGAACACTGTCAGAAGGCAGTCTGACTGAGTAATCTCAGCGAGTAGGAGTGGAATTGATATATGCCTTACTTATTAAATAGTATTATCTTCTCCACTAAAAATAGCAAGTGTCCTCGGACTGGATATTTAATTTTTTATGAATAAGTATATATTAAGAGATGTATAGTAGTAAATTGTACTTCTAGTGAACATTTACTCCTGAAACACATTAAAATATGCATTATTTGTGATGTGGTAGTTTAGGTAGTAATAGTAAGGTGCTTCATAGCCAACGTGGTGTTAGAAGTGGGGCGAAAAGAGAGGGGTTTTATTTCTGTTCCCCAGTCATTTGGGGGTAAATTTAAAGTTTTAAAAGAAACTAAATGCCTAAAATGATTGGCATAAAAATGGTGTAGTAACTTCCAAGAGCCCTATCACCTTGGGAATGCCCACCAAGTAAGTGTATATTAGTTACACGGCTGGCTGGCTATCTTGTTGAGCTATTGAGCTATCTTATTCTTAGGGGGAAATAGCAGTTGCTTCTAACACACAGAAAGAGTCTCTGCTGAATTAAAATCTTTCTCTGCAGCAATATCTATTGAGAGGTGCTGACTGTTTTGCTACAGCATGCAACTCAAAAGTGGCTGGAAATATGCAGCTTTGGGAGTCTACAGATCATTGCAGGAGCTAAAGGTCTAGTCATTTTTTTTTTTAAACAAAGGTAATCTGCAGCAGCTGGTAACCGAGGAAGTCTCTGCACAGGTTTGTGCCAAGAATATGCCCATGTGAAGGGTTATTGTGAGTATAGGATTAAGGGCTTTTTGTTTTGTAACAGGGTTAATGTGTTGCAAACTAGCAAGATGGGAAATGAGATACAAAGATGTGATAATACATTATGATTTTGATAAACTTGCGAAGCTTAGATTTGTTCCTGAGATGATACAGGTACTTCAGTTTCAATCTGGAAATGTTGAAAATACATCAAAATCCAACATTAATGAAATAGTTGGTTATCTTTGGTATAAATTTTTATTTTCCCTGGTTTATTTCAACCAACCAGATATCTTTCAGTGAAGTTTCTGGTCGACAATAAAAAACTGTTCCAAGAAAATTATTAAAGAATTGCCAGATAACTTGTTATCTGAATTAAAGAGAAGGTGGAAAGTATAAACATTTTGCTCTTATTACAAAAAACTTTTTAAAATTTATGTTTTAATGTAGCTGCTTTATGAGATTTTTAGGTCCCAGCTATAATTATGATCTCCACTTTATACTGAAAAATAAAGCATTTAAAAAACAAAAATCTTAAAACCATGACCCAGTCTAGAATTCCACCATAGATCCAAAAATTGGTTGATCTGACTTAAGGTATATGGTTCTTTGTGATCTTTACCATAGAAAGAAGATGAGAAATCAGATGGGAGAGTGATTATAAGCTATACAAAGGCAAAATCCCTGCACCATAGACTTAAAATATGTTGTCATTGTTGCAGTTGGAAGTGAAACTGCCCGTCAGCCAGTACTTGGTCTTTGTTCTACCTGACTGATTAAAATTCTGTCTTTATAGTTGTCAGGTTGACTGAGCAGTTTTAAAAAATTAATGTAAGTTTTCAAATTCCAGTTGCTGATGTTTACTTTGCATATCTAAGGATTTAGAAGTATATGTATAAGTGGGTTTTGTTATGTTGCATATCTGTTTAGATCTGTGGACTCCACTAGTTCCAAACTGTAATTCTATAAGACTGCTGATTTGATATTTAGCAGTGACCATATGTGGACTGCACTATAAATAATGTGCTTCTTGGAGCTGAATGGTGTAGCATTACTATATGGCTTTTCTCTCTAGTCTTCATTGTGTCATCTGTAGTGAGCTATAGATTTTTTTGTTTGGGGAATTTTTACAACTTGTTGTTTGCATGGGTTCACCTAGTAGCACTTGGTTTTTGCTTATAGAGTCTTTAATACACAATCAGCAAAGCTTACAATCCACTCAAGAGATTTGCCATTTTTGTCACTGTTGAAAATGAGCTAAATGGTGTAAATTGAATGTGGCTGTCGACTAAAAGAAAATTCAGTGTGGAATTAGTATTCATCTAGTCACTGCCATAATTGTAGTATAGTTTTCTCTTGAGACTTGGTATTCTGTTTCCTACTATTAAAAAACTTAGAATCAACCCCACACAATGAAGTGAATTTTAGTCTATATTTTGGCAGACTCCCATTATACAGATTGGTGGGGCTGTTTCCCAAATTGTTATTGTTTCTTTGACGGTATACAGTTTCAGGGAACAGAGGGAAGTTCCTAGGAAAGTTTTCTACTTGGTATTTAATTAAATTGTTGAGGAATGGCTGAAACAATAATGAGATGGTTTTTTGTTTTTGTGTTTTGGCTGGTATTGTGTTTTTAGCATATTGGTAGTTGTTTCTAATACACATTTCTTGCTATTACTGATGTTCCCATTTAAAAATTATATCCTCCTTTCTTGCACATTTAGTACAGAAGATTAAAATATAGCACTTTAATTTACATTTAAGTTTAGAAATAGAAAAACCATAAAGGCCAATTTAGGTAATCTAGATGAAAAAAGTTTTGAGTTTTTAGCTCAGCTTCATAGTTTAACCAGAATTAAGAAGAACTTCATTCCTAACCAAATAAAATGCCAGACTGCCACCATTTTTGAATGTTAAGGACAGAGAGTAATAAATAGGTCATGGGAAGAATTCCCTGGCAGTCCAGTGGTTAGGACTGCACTTTAACTGCCAAGAACTCAGGTTCAATCCCTCATCAGGGTACTGACACCCCACAGGCCGTGTGGCTCGGCCAAACAACAACAACAAATGGGTTGTGGGAACTCTTTATAAATGATCTGGAAAACCACCTTTTTGCTTACCTCCCTTGGGCAAAGTTAGTTGCTTTATTAATTGTTTAAAATTAGTGTTTTCCTGCATTTCTTCCATGTGTATTTAAATTATAAACAGCCTATCTCACTATACATGCCCCTTTTGTCAGTCACAAACCAGTCTGTGTTAAAAAAAATACATTTTCAGTTCTATAAGATTATAACTAAACTTCAAATGATTTATTTTGCTTAAAAATAAAAATGAAGTTTTTTTAAGTAACCATAATAATAAATTGTTATTTCAGGAGTTAAATAGTGCTCATTGCCCTTGTTATGTCTAGATTACCAGTTGAGGCTACAGATTACTGCAGCTTACTGTTACAAATGACATTTAGTTCTGTTAATACTTTGTTATGAGGTATTTTGACGTGCCTTTCTTGTGTTACCCATCATCCTTAAGCCTACTGGATTTTTGACTAGTCTTTATAAAACTTTTTTCTTTTGGTAGGAAAAGGTACCATAGTGAATACTAGTCCTTTCTGCAGAGTTGCAGAACTGCCATTTTTCCTCCAAAAACAGATATAATCTGAAATTATAGGAAAGGTTCAGATTTTCTGTAATCTAGGAGGTTCGTGAGTGGAAGACTTTCTGGGAGATATGCCTATTATTTTTGTTGCTTTTTGTTATAATTGCAAGGACATGGAGTGGCATATTAATAATATTAATACATAACCACTGACATTTCATTCCCTGTTCATACTTGGGGAAAGTGAAAGAAAGTGAAGTCACTCAAGTTGTCTCCGACTCTTTGCGACCCCATGGACTACCAGGTTCCTCTGTCCATGGGATTTTCCAGGCAAGAGTACTAGAGTGAGTTGCCATTTCCTTCTCCAGGAGATCTTCCCAACCCAGGGATTGAACCTGGGTCTTCCGCATTGTAGGCAGACGCTTTACTGTCTCAACCACCAGGGAAGTAGATTTAATTAAAGAACAGTTTTCGTTTAAAGATTTAGAAGAGAAGTACCACTGCCATTTTGTATCAATAGCTTTTTTTGAGAAGGTGACAGCCATCTTGAGTGGTTTTGTAAAAGTGATGCTAATGTGTATAACCCTAAATTTTTCTTTTTTCTCCCTCTCCCTTTAACATTTGCTTTTCCTTTCACTGTTGTCAGTCACAACACGCTGCTCTTGAATCTCTCAGCTGGTCTTGACTCGTGAATTTACTTATGCTTTCACTCTTCTTTAATAAATACATTAATTGCAAGCAGTGAATTGAAAACAAGACAAAAAAAAAAAACGACCATTAGTGATTGGACAGTTTCTTACTTTGTGTTACATTTAACTGTTCTTTTGACAGCCCAGTTTTTAAAGCCAGGTTCGTATGGAAATGCTTTCACTCCACTTGCACTGCTTTTGGAAATAGCATACTGCTTCATCTGTCTGTTTATTTTAGTGCATTCATAATATAACACTGTCAGCATAATGTCTCATCTCCACTTAGCCAAAAGATAGTTTTCTTAATTTAAAAAAAGGGACAACAGTTTTTGTCAGCATGGTTTTAATACCCTAAATCTGTGCCTAGTCATAAAATTAGCCTATTAAAAGATTTAACAATACTTTATTCAGCTACATAATCTTAGAGTCATTCTGCTATCCTTGTCCTTTCTGTAGTTAATTTAGTTGTAGGAGTTATGATATAAAACAAGGATTTTATGTACAGGTAAGTTTATTTCCACAGTAGTACTATAAAGGCCTCTCTCTTGATCTTCATTTTCTGCTAACATTAGTTGTATTAAGACTTAACAAAAGTGTTGTTTTTTTTGTTTTTACAATAAAGTTATTTATAAATAGTTAGGCATTCAGTACTTGGATTACATATAACCATAGCATTTTCTCATTCTCTCAATTCCTAGCAAAAAATAATCTCTAGTGACCTTTTGTGCACAGTAGTTACTGTGTATATGTATGTTTAAAATAATTGCATGTTTTGTTATAGAAACAGTTTTCATTATCATTTGCCCCATTTTTTCAAGTATCCTGATCTCCATTCCTCTAATCAATAAAATAATAAGCTGCTCAGTCCAGTTTTCTAGTTGGCATCCTGTCATAAACTCATAGAAGGAAGTTGAGCCTTTTTTTTTTTTTAAGCAGAGCATTGAAGAGACCTAATCTTCCTCTTGTAACTTACTATCAGAGAATATACTAGTAACATAATTTTTTCTATAATTCTAGAGCATTTTACCATTGAATATGTAGCTGGAAGATAAAAATCAATTTAATCTGAGATGTTTGTTTTTAATTCAGAAATTTATGGTTTAGTTGACTTCATAATTTCATTTCGAGAAATATGAGATTATTTTCAAGTGGTGATACACAATTAATATTATAAATTACATCTTAATGCATACAGAACACTTTCTGTTTACAATTTTTAAATGTTTTCCTTTTGATAAGTAACATCATTTTATCAGGTACAGTTAAGTGATTATTTTAGTGTTCTTTCTGTATTTGTAAAAAGCAAAGAACTGGACAAAGGTCTGCAGAGGTTTCTAAGATCTTGAAACCTTATGCAAAAGCTGACATTTAATTGTTGTTTCTAGTGTCTTTACATGTGGTTTCCATTGAAAGATCTTTTCCACTGTGCTCCTAGGAAGATGAGACATTATGTATATTGGTTTTTTTCCCCTACATGCACTAATGGTTCTTTACTGTTAACTTATTGCTAGGCCTGTTTCATTCTAACATTTTAGCATTTTTGTTAGATTACATGTTGAAATGCATCACTCAGTCTGTGCTTGAGCTCATTTTATTTTTCTGTTTAATCAATTTAATTTCTTGTTTTACTAACCTCACTGTTTTTTCAGTTTAATATTGGCTGCATGCTAGTTAAATATTTATATTTTATATATATGTATTAAAAAACCAATCAAGTCTAGCCTGGATTTTGCTCTGATTGTGTTTTCGTTTCTAGTGGTGGGGCAGTCTTACACTTACAACTTACTTTATATCATGAAAGCCTGACACATAAGCAAAATAACTAAACAGAATGTAGATTTTCTTTAAAAAAAAACAAACTCTTAAAGTGGTGCTGTCTAGGTGGTGGATATGATTGTATAAGTACTTTGATTTTATGCTTTTTAATGTTAGTTTTAAACTTCATAAGTGTATTCTTCCCCCTTTCCCCTTCCCTTTTTTCTCTTTTTAAAAGTGTTGTGTATAAAAATTGCCCAACACACCATCAGAAAGGACCCTTACCCTCTTTGGTCTTCTGTATAAAATACTAGCCAGTATTTCTTTTTACATTGATGCCCCCTTTATTGGGCACAGTTCCCCTATTAGCACCTTTTTTGCATGCATATATGTAGAATTATCTCTTGTTCATCACCTGTTAAATATCACTAGGAAGGGAAGAATATATTATTGGAATATTTTTGGTTTGTCTCTCTGTTCTGTCTGTCAGGATAATATTGGACATCGCTTACTCCAGAAACATGGGTGGAAGCTGGGCCAGGGATTGGGAAAATCTCTTCAGGGTAAGTTTTTTAAATATACCAAGAAAAAAGAAAGAAAAAATGTTTCTGATGCAGATCTTATGTCTGAATATATTTGTTGTCTTTCTTTAAAAAGTGTTTGGGCTCCCCCCCCCCCTTTTATCCCCTAGAGTAGTCTGTTTTTCCTATAACTGTATGTGAAATCACTATTAAGCTAATAATTTGCAAGAGTAAGCTGCTGTGTCATGAATACTTTCAGGTCAAACATACTGTGTATGGCTCAATCTGTTTTTAATTTCTTTTGGTGGAAGTGATGGGTGGGTAAAGTAAATGAAATACATAGTATCAGAATGTACTTTCTTTGTATCACTTAGTGATGTATTGTGGCTGCTGTATTTTAAAGAGGATTAATTTCAACAGCAGAGTTTAATTTTTGCCCTCCTGAATTCTTCCTGAAGCTGGTGATTGCCCTGGTTCTTTGTCTCTAATCAGACTCCATGCAATAGTAGAGAGAATAATTAATCTATATGAAACATAAAATGGAAACAGAGATTTCCTAGGGTTCTCTGAGAGGCCATTTCTCAAGTTCAGGTCAGTCTGTGGGAAATGTATGGTTTAAAGTTTACATTGCATGAATTTTTTTCTTTTTAACTATACTAATCATTTGGATAACAAACAATGTTAACATTTCTGCTTCTGAGTTCTTGCTAGTTGAAAACCAGTCAACCAACTCCATTCACTTATTAGCTCCCTCGTATTCAAGGGCTGCTGTTATCTGCAAATGTGAACAGTACCTCAGAAACGATGGAAATCATTGTACGTCTACATTTGGTCATGAAGGGTCTTGTTGTATAAAGGGATCTTTGGGGAGAGGTGCACTACTGTTGACTTAATTTTTTGAATTTGGGAAATGAATTTCCATAATACGAGTGGGCAGTCTATAATCAGTTCAAGTGTCTGTATTAACGGGCACAACAGGACGGGGCAAGAAACAGGATGTTTCAGTCTTTACATCCTTTGCTTTTTAAAGTATACATCCGCAGATTCTATTCAGTGCTGACATGAGAAATGCTCAGAAATACATTTCAAATTAATATTTATTACTAAGCATTAACCTGTCCTTTGGGGAGGTAGAAAGATTTGATCACCACTAAACTTGTTTTCCACTGGTGCAAGAACTCATTGTACACAGTATAAAGAATACTCAACAACTGAGAGCAATTTATATGGCATAGACCATAGATTTTGTAAGAGACCAGAAAAGAGCAGGGGTCATCAGGACTAAAGTAGAAATGACTTCTTGAGAGATTTAGTCCCAGTGGTTTGCACAGTTAAATGTTGGGTTGGGTTGAATGGAGGTAATAGTTCAGAATAAGGTCTGAAGATTGGATTTGATCTTTCCCCCTACTATTTGAAACCTCTCTTCCTATTCAGAGATTCCCAGGAGCATTGTTGATTGTTACTGTTTTTGTTCAGGTACACAGGGGAGTAGAATTTGGGGACATCACATGGGGGCTAGCAAATCTGTTTGAATCCCAGAGTTTTGCATTGTAAGCATTGGAGACTTCAGAGTTCAACTAGAACTGGCAGAGAATAAGAGTGAGAGAGACATATAGCAAGCGAGTTTCAGAAAGGTGCTCTGTGATGGTCTAAAGAGGTGGGATGGGGAGGGAGGTGGGAGGCCGGTTTAGGAGGGGAGGGACCTGTGTATACCTGTGACTGATTCATGTTGATGTATGGCAGAAACCATCACAATATTGTAGAGTAATTATCCTCCAATTAAAAATAAAATAAAATTTTAAAAAAGATTAGGTAAATGGGTACTTAACTATTTTTGGGTGATGGAAAATTATTGTTTCATTTTAAGAATACTTTCATTTTGGGTCTCTTTAAACTTTGAACTTCTCCTTGAAAAGAGAAATCAGATTTTATTTTTTTCTTTTTAATTGTGGCAAAGCCCACGTAACATATAATTGCCATTGTAACCATTTTTAAGTGTACATTTTGGTAGTGTTTACTAAATTCACATTGTTTTTCAAAGCCCATCTGTCTTGAATGGCTAGTACGGTCTCTACCCTTCAAAAAGAATGGGACCTTATTCTCCTGCCAGCATTAAGGGGTGACTTTAATTGTCTTGGAAATGGCTCTTTTATTTTTTTAGTGTCACATTCAACATTGTACAGACATTGAGTTGATTTCTTTTACATAGCTCTTTCTGTAATACCCACATAGTTTGACTAGAATATAGCCACATTTATGACATACTGAGATAATTCATGACAAATTTTTTTCATTGTACCAAACCTTTGCTACAAATAACCACTGAAGAAAGCCCTATTGCTTTGCAGAAAATCATAATGCCTTCTTACTACTGCATAGACTAATCACTGCAAATAATTTCTAGGTTCATGGCTTTGTAAGTTCTTTGTATTTACTTGTTTATTGTCAACTTTTAGTTGCTTTTGTTTGATTTTAGGCTCTAACATTTTTTAACATGCAGTCATCCACTGAATTTAAACCTGATCTTTTCAAGATTTTGTTAACATTTAAAAATTATTGCAAGCCCTGCGAGACTTTATAGAGTGCTAGTCTTTGGGGCTGCAGTGTATATAACTTGTCACTGGATAGGTTGGAGAATAGGGCATGCTAACTCTGAAACAGAATTCTTTGTGGCATGATAGAAAATTCAGCTTTATTAGGTGGGTTTAATTTTGTACTTGAATTTCCCTTATTCACCTTTTGTTCTCCCTTAATATTTATTAGGGCTTCCATAGTGGTGCTAGTGGTAAAAGAACCCGCCTGCCAATGTGAGTTAGACATAAGAGACACCAGTTGGATCCCTTTTGGGAAGATCCCCTAGAGAAGGGAATGGTAACCCATACTGGTATTCTTGCCTGGAGAGTCCCATGGACAGAGGAGCCTGGAGGGCTTCAGTCTATGGGGTTGCAAAGTTGGACATGACTGAAGCAATTTAGCACACATCACAGTGCTTATAAAAATATTTCAAAAGTTAAGATTTGTGTGTGGCAGATAAGTGATCGTTAGTATTAAGAAAAATAAAAGACTTGTAGGAAAGGTTTTTGACAAGATGCCTGAAGGAAACAACAATAAAGAAAGGCCTGCTGATGAGAAATACTATAAACGGTTGTGTGGTTTTTTTCTTAATGGAAGCAGAGAGTGTATTTAATTTGATAGTTGTATTTTGTGGGTGTTGAATTTGGTTCTTGAAATTGTTTTATGACCTTCTGGCAGCTTTGAAATAGAATGGAATGTAGCTCAAAATCTTTATTTTGTTATGAAATAGGTAAGTAGATGTAGCCCAGAAGTGGTTCCTAAACTTTCTTTGTTATATTGTCTAAGAGCTGTTTCATGATTTGACTGATTTTTTGTCACAAACAAAAGTTCATCCCCTGAGACAAATGAAGAGGTATGATATATTTCCTTTAGCGGGTTCAGTCAGTAACAGTCAACCAGCATTAGCTCAGCTATGAGATAATAATGTATTATTCTAGTTATACCAGTTGTAAGTCTTGCTTTTTAAACTTACGGTACACTTTTGAAGGTTTTTTGAGGCCAGGGACTGTGTTTTATATTTTTTAGTATGTGATCAATTGGATACTTAATTGACAAATGGCTTTAAGTTCCTTGAGAGTAGGGATTCTCTCTCAGATGTATAGAACAGACTTGTGGACTCTGGGAGAAGGCGAGGGTGGGATGTTTCAAGAGAACAGCATTGGAACATGTATATTATCTAGGGTGAAACAGATAACCAGCCCAGGTTGGGTACATGAGACAAGTGCTCGGGCCTGGTGCACTGGGAAGACCCAGAGGGATCGGGTGGAGAGGGAGGTGGGAGGGGGGACTGGGATGGGGAATACATGTAAATCCATGGCTAATTCATTTCAATGTATAACAAAAACTACTGTAATGATGTAAAGTAATTAGCCTCCAACTAATAAAAATTTAAAAAAAAAAGAGAGAGAGTAGGGATTCTCTTATTTTTGTTTAGAAGCACTTGGTATAGGGTATGAAGCAGTGTGAACAGCATTTGGAAACTTAGGGTTTAGGTTTGAGTTTGTCTCTGCCACTTACTTTAAGTAAAGGGACAAGTTGAATTATTTGTTTCAGCAATAAATGAGGATTAAAATCTTTGCCTATATTCTTGCAGTGATTATGAGGATAAAGTAATTAAGTGAAGTTACTTTATGCAAACTGTAAAACACTATATAAATGCTAATTGTTATTAACACCTCAATGTATGGTGTATATTTAGACATTTAACTGAATTTGAGTTAATCTTTAGGTATTCATCAAAAGCCTAAGTGTCAGAAAAATCATAGAGAAGCCTCTATCTTACTACTCTCTATCTCCCAGAATTTGTAGCAGTGGTAGCTAAGATACTAATATGTGCTGTTATTGGTTGGGTGGCATCACCAACTCTATGGACATGAGTTTGAGCAAGCCCTGGGAGTTGGTGATGGACAGGAAAGCTTGGTGTGCTCTTCCTCAGGGTCGCAAAGAGTCAGACACGACTGAGTAACTGAACTGAACTGAATATGTGCTAGATATTTGACTCCCAGCTCTGTGCCTTTAAATGCTATGTATGTTTTAGGGTCCTAAGTCCTTAATTTTGCTATTTGTTTCAGTAATTCTGAGCTCTTCAGTTCACTTCAGTCACTCAGTCGTGTCTGACTCTTTGCGACCCCTTGAACCGCAGCACGCCAGGCCTCCCTGTCCATCACCAACTCCCGGAGTCCACCCAAACCCATGTCCATTGAGTCGGTGATGCCATCCAGCCATCTCATCCTCTGTTGTCCCCTTCTGCTCCTGCCCTCAATCTTTCCCAGCATCAGGGTCTTTTTCAAATGAGTCAGCTCTTTGCATCCAGTGGCTAAAGTATTGGAGTTTCAGCTTCAACATCAGTCCTTCCAATGAACACCCAGGATTGGTTGGATCTCCTTGTAGTCCAAGGGACTCTCAAGAGTCTTCTCCAGCACCATAGTTCAAAAGCATTAATTCTTCTGCGCTCAGCTTTCTTCACAGTCCAACTCTCACATCCATACATGACTACTGGAAAAACCATAGCCTTGACTAGCTGGACCTTTGTTGACAAAGTAATGTCTCTGCTTTTTAATATGCTGTTTAGGTTGGTCATAACTTTCCTTCCAAGGAGTAAGTGTGTCTTTTAATTTCATGGCTGCAATCTCCATCTGCAGTGATTTTGGAGCCCAGAAAAATAAAGTCAGCCACTGTTTCCACTGTTTGCCCATCTATTTCCCATGAAGTGATGGGACCAGATGCCATGATCTTAGTTTTCTGAATGTTGAGCTTTAAGCCAACTTTTTCACTCTCCTCTTTCACTTTCATCAAGAGGCCCTTTAGTTCTTCTTCACTTTCTGCCATAAGGGTGGTGTCATCTGCGTATCGGAGGTTATTGATATTTCTCCTGGCAATCCTGATTCCAGCTTGTGCTTATTTCTCATGATGATGATGTACTGAGCTCTTGAAGTGAAGTGAAGTGAAGTCACTCAGTCGTGGCCGACTCTTTGTGACCCCGTGGGTTGCAGCCTAAGAGGCTCCTCTGTCCATGGGATTTTCCGGGCGAGGATACTGGAGTGGGTTGCCATTTCCTTCTCCAGCTGAGCTCTTAGTTACATCTAAAAGAGGTCACTAAGCAGTGGGGTTGGGACAACTGTATAGTAACCTAAAAAAAGAAGTTGGATCCCCACTGTCATACCTTACCCCAAAACATATTCCAGATGAATAAAATATTTAAATGTAAAAAATAAAATCATAAAATCGTTAAGATGAACAATAGGATAATTATTAAAGATAATCTTATAATAAGGAGAACTTTTCTAAGTTCAGCTCCAAACCCAGAAATCCTTAAAAGAAGGATTAATTTGACTATATTTTATCATAATAAGGTAAAAGAACAATAACTGAGCAAACTGGGGGAAATATCTGTAATATCTCACTGTAGACAGAGGATAGATTTTTTTTATGTATTTATAGGTATGTGAAATGCTTGTAACCTAAATAGAAAGGGGGAAATGCTATGAACACTGTTTACAGAAAAGTATTGCAGATGACCTTTAGGAATATGAAAATATTCTCATTTCTGTTCATATTAGAGATAATGCATATTAAACTATGAGATATCATTTTTTTACTTGTTGGCTTGGAAAAGGCTTTAAAAAAGACTAGCCTGGGTCAGATTTGGGGAAAATGGGTTCTTATAGCCAGTGAGACTGTAAACTGATAAAACCACTATAGAGAACAATTTGAATTACTTAAAGATTAAAATGCATGTACCCTTAAATCCAATAATTCTGTTTCTGTCTAACTTATTCATGAAATGCACAAAATAATGTATGATTGAAATTATTCATTATATCACTGTGATAAAAGATTGGAAATAGTCTACCATATTTCCTTCATCCTAAGACATTTTTTCATATTTTAATAAAGGTAAAATCAGATGTACCTTATTAATGGCATTAAAGTTATAATGGCAGCTCATAAAATTTCTTAGTGGCACATAAAACAGTGTGTTTCTATTTTCCATTATTTTAAATGGAATACACATCAACCCAGCTGCTAACCAGCTTCTAAAACATAGCTGCCTGTTTATTGATTTTTTTAAAAAAATTAAGATCAAAGTGTACATTTCTTCCTGATTACCAAATAATTACTATGGTTCTTGACAGTTGCTTTCTCTGTTGTAACATGTCCGTAGCTTTTGTTGATACTTAACGCAACTTTCCCAAGGTCCTACTAGTTGTATGTGAAATGTATTATATCTCCAGGTTTCTCACATATCTTTTTCTTTAAAATGTTGAATTAGATTTTTGAGACTGAAGCATAAAAATTTGATTGTATGAAATTGTTGGCTGGAAAATGTGTCAAGAAAGATGAACTGAAGCATTTCACTGTGAAACATTAAAAGGGTACATTCTGTGGGGTTTGTGCATATATTTGTTTCTTATTTGCTTGACTGTGCAGAGAAAAATCATTGTTAAGGCAGACTGTGAAGGGAAAGTGAGTTGCTTTTTACTGTATCCCTTTTAAAATTTGATATGATATACTATTATTACTTAAAAAAATGTAGAAAGAAAAGAATTGTTTTGAAAAAGACTCACAGTAGACAGAATTCAAGCAAAGTAGAGTTGGTTTCTTTAGTGTTTCTTTGGTTTTATGTATGTATCCCTCCTCCCACTCTAGTTTCAGTTAGCAAACAAATGGTAAATATTGTTGGGTAAACCCTGCATTAGATAAGCCCCAGCAGTGCTTATATTAATACATTTTATGACTAAAGAAAAGCTAGATTTGAATTCCATACAGTAGAAATATGTAGTGTTAAAGTTTGGGCTTTATTGTTAAGTTAGAATGTTGATTTTTAAAACCATACTAACTTCTAAGAAAAATCATTCTTTGGCTGGAGAAAAATAGGTTTCCTTTAATACTATGGTGACATAGATAAATGTTCTGGATAGGATATTTGTAAAAAGCTGAGTTGTTCTACTTCCTTAGTTTCCCTTTGAAATTTGTTTTCATGGATTATGTGCCAAGTCTAGAATCCAAACATTCTGCATGTCATTATGGATTGTCAGAAAGGCTTAGTTACACTTGCTGGTCTAGCTGAAGGAGCCTGGAATGATCTTTGTTCCCTGGTTATTAAATGAGCTGTGCAGTCTTTATGCGTTTCCAAAGGTAAGCATAATTTTTGTAATTCAGGTATCAAATTTAGTAAGATAGAGATTATATATAACCTCTGACTATCTTAATGGAATTTAGTTAATATAAACAAATGAGTTGAATCCAGTTAGTAAACAAAATTAGAATTGACAGTCTGTAGTAAAAAGTCTAGATTTTAGGGCTAGAGTAGAAATGAAAAGGGATTGGGGGAGATGAGAAGGGGAAATGGTGAACTCACATGCTGTATAGACTACTTGTTTCTCAGTATAGAGATTGTTGCATTTAAAGACAGACATTAAATATATGTTAAGGTGTTGTTTAATCAGAAGACATTAAATATATATCAAGTTCATGCAAAATAATTAGGAAGTAGCAAATTTTTCTAAATTTAGATCAGATTTTTTTTTTTTACTAAGAAAAGAGTAGACCAGTTATAGAAGCAGTTTGGACATTATCAAGGTAGATTACTTTAAAAGAAGCACTCAATAGTTGCACTTTTATTAAATACTATGTTCAGGAGAACATAATAAAGAGTATACATGCCATTGTGAGATACTACCCTTACTCTCATGAGTTTGCCATTTATTTTAGGAGATAAGTGGAAGAAACTGTAAGAGTAAATAAACTCTAAGGATAAATGACTAGGGAAGACCTCACAATGAAGTCTTAAGGAGGGAGGAATAGGTATTACCAAAGAAAGAGATACTGATATATACAAGGTGATTACAGTTGACGAAGAGTAGGCGTGGCTGGCTAGAGCAGAAAATGTCCATTGGGCAGTGAATGTCACACTTTAAACGCAGAAGAACTTATCAAGATACATATTTTTTAAATGTTGAACTTTAATATATAAAAGAAAGGATGGAAAAAACCACAATTATTTGGTTGAAGCAGGGTTCTGGGTGTCCAAGAGCAGTTGAGAAACCATAACTAGAAAGCAGTAATGGGAAATTGGTTCATACAGGCACACATCTAATATTATCTTAACTTAATAACTCATTTAATTCTTTTTTAAAATATTTTTAATTGGAGGATAATTGCTTTACTATGTTATGGTGGCTTCTGCCATACAACAACATGAATCAGCCACAAGTATATGTATGTCCCCTCCCTCCTGAATCTCCTCCCACTGCCTACCTCATCCCACCCCTCTAGTTTGTCACAGAGCATTGGGTTGAGTTTCCTGTCCCCATATAGCAGCTTCTCCCATTGTCTGTCTGTTTAACACATTTAATTCTTAAAGCAGGACTAGGTTATTCTGGCTTTGCAGAGGAAGAAACTGAGGCTTAAAGAAGTTGAGCAAGCTGCTCAAGAATAAACCGTCAGTAAATGACAATATCAAAATTCAAACCTTGGTCTTTCTGACTCCAAAACCCATGCTGCTAACTAACTGCCACACTGAATGTAGAAGGCTGCTCCAGTTTGGAACTTTATTTTGCAAACCAAAGGCAGTTTTTGATAAGAAGAGAGGTATAGACTTATCTAGCAGATAGAAATATTAAAGCTAATTTAATCAGAAATTCATTTTACAGATGAAGATATATAGGTTTAGGGTTCCACAATGTTGAAAGGCAGTCCCTAGTTCTCTTGATTTGTGATCTATTTTTCTTTCCATTATACCAGTTAGCACCTTGGTGGTAGAAGTTAAGTACGAATCTAGCCAAAGTATGACTGAAGATGAAGATGTAAAACCATTTAGAAAGTTGTCTAGATATGAGTTGATAAGGGCATAGAATAAAATGATAGCAGTGGAACTGGAAAGGAAAGTGTAGTTATGAAGGATGATAAATTAACTATGAAGCATAATATACAGTTGATTCATGTGTCTTGCTAGCAAGCCTTTGTTTACTGGATTTAGTGTTAATCCTTTATAATAGCTAGCACTTAAGTGTTTACAAAGTGCTTGCCACATGTATAGTCTAATTTAAGTCCTCTCTGGGGTAGTTACTCCTTTTTTACAGATAAGGAGATTGACATTTTAAGCAATTCTTTGCCCAGAATCTTACAGCACATAAGTAGTAGAATCATGTTGCCAAAAACCTATGCTTCTAATCAGTATGCTATCTGTAATGTACTTAAATGCTGTGTGGTGGCTTACTTCTGTCTTCTGGAGAAATGTGATGGTGGTGAGAAATAGTGTACTGCATAATTGAAATGTACAGTTGTTACTCTGGTTGGAAAAAAAGTAGGTAGCTTTGAATGTGATATTTTTTCTTAGAGCACTTGAAGTGGTCATTTATCTTCTTGATGATAAAATATAAATTTGTGTAAATTCACTGGAAACTTGAGGCTAGATGGAGTAGTAAGAACCTTGGCCACAGTTTTAAGAGTGATACATATTGATCTCCAAGGGTAAAGAGAATACTGTAATTTCTTGTCTCATACTATAATTTCCCCCTTTATTTTTTCTTACTATATTTCTCTTGTGGTATTTTTAACATTCTACCTTGAATAATTTGTATTTATGTGTCTCTTAACTCTCGTTAGACTATAAACTCCTAAATGATAACAATTACTAGGCATTTATGTGTTTTCTGTTGTTGCTTTTCAGTATGTTTTTTTATTCTGTATACAGTTAACTGAATCTGTAGAATGTGCCAGATCTGTACTGTCTTAAGAGTTAAGGAATGAATAAGATGTAGTTCTTGTCTCCAGAGGTTTATGTCTAATACAGACACAAGTGTAACAAATAAATGTAGTGCAGTATAATACCGTAGTTGTGAAGTTAAAGGTACAGTGGGGGCTTAATAGAGAATGAAAAACGTAACTTAGAATTTTAACTTATTTCTTGAATGATTTAATAAGTGAAAGATCTCATTGTGAAAATAAGGAGGCAAACAACTGTATTAGCATCTGCCCAACTATACTTGTTAGTTAATTGATACATGGAATCATCACATTCTTCCATAAGAAGCACTGGTATTTAAAAGTAGGACCAAATATAAACATGATAAGGACACAAAGTTTAAAAGTACAATTTGTGAGAAATATATTTTGATAAAGAAAAAAGCTAAAAACAAAAATATTTATTAAAATGGCTACCAAAATTTGAAGTAATGGATTGTACATTTAGAAAAGGGAACAAAATAATATTATCTTACATGTATAAATGTGGTTTATTAATTCAAAATTCAGCCTTTTCTATCTTACTGAGTCTTTTGAAATCTGTGATGTAGATAACTCTGTAACCAAATAAGTTAGAGAGAAAATCTAGCTGGAGCTTTGAAGGAAAGAGCAGAGGACAGTCTCAGGAGTAGGACTTGGAAGCTCCGATGCCTGTTGGGGCCAGGTGGTGACACACGCAGTTGAAGCCCACTGAACTTGAGACAGTAGGTAGGAAGTAGTGTGAGTTGTGCCGTGTCTGGAGGGGAATAACCACCACTCAGCTAGACCCTGCTCGTTGTTACTGTGTAGGAATATAGTCTCATGTGTTGCCAGACCTGAATAGGGCAAAACCAGAAATCCAGATATTCTGGTGAAACTTAATAATTGATAAATGTTGGCTCAAAGTTTAAAATAATCTGAGATAAGCAAACATATGTAAGGCCTGTATTTGATTCACAGGTTACTACTTTATTACCTCATTTGAAATTTGACCTGGGTTTAAATTCAAGCTCTGCAATCAGTAAGTGGTGTGACCTTTCCTCAGTATACTCAAATCTTTAAAAGATTTCAGAATTATTTGGGGAATTAAACATGATAGCATATAAGCTTTATACCTGTATCTTATCTCATTTTCCTCTCCAATAGTAGGGTGGGAGATAATGCCACTTTAAATAGATTGAGAAACTTAAGTGTTTATGCATAGTCAAACTGCTGAGGATAGTAGCTGTGTTTATAACATAAATCTTCTGACCTCTACTCTAGTACTTTTACCATTAGACTGGTGATTCTCAAGCTTTAGTGAGCAGTAGAATCACTTTGGGTGCTTGTTAAAAATGTAGATTCCCAACCAGTACAACTCAGCAGATCTGCAGTAGGGTTCAGGAAATTACATTTTAAATAAGCTCCCCAAGTAATTTGCTTTAGATCATATGAATAAAATAAGCTTCTGAGAATGTTACCCTCACTGTGCCAAGTAGGGGTAGACAATTGGTTCTTCTGCTCATCCAAAATAGATTAGTGATTTTTAGTCTGATTTAGTAAAATGCTATTTATTTTTCTTATAATCTTATCTTTATCCTGATTTACACTGTTTCCTACATTATTATTTATGGACTTCTTGCCCTAGATTAGTTTGCATGATTAAAATGAAACTGGTTTGTGTGGAAACTGGTTTCTCATATTTCTTACGAGAGTGGCATGTCCTAGAAACTTAAAATTAGCAATATATAAAATATACCAATATATAAAATTAGTATATAATCATCATGATTTCATTGTAATTAGAGTAGTCCAATCAGGTGGAAACAGTTGAAAAATATAAAATTTCACTGGTTAGCCAATATTTGAAAAATCAAAACTAAGAGGAGACAAAAATGCCTTTGAAGTTGTGTGGATTCATAGACTTTAGAACTGGAAAAGAAAATTTCTATGGATAACCTAGGATCTCTGGACTGTTTAGAAGAGACTCCAGAGGAAATAAAGGAGATTTTTCAGTAATTTCAATCTGTTTAACTTTCTGAATTTACTTCTACATTCAATGTGGACTTCATCTATTACAAATTTGGCATACAGTGGATTAATAACTTACTATTCAGTACACATTCATAGGTGTCAGTGTATTTCTTGGGTGACAGAAATAGTAAAGTAGTAATCATTTTGACAGTGTTCAAGTTTTTCTGTTTTGTTTAGGCTTAATTAATTTTCTTAGGTGATTTGTACCTAAGAAAATTGTTTGTACCTGATAAATGTACCTGAGAAATTTCTTAGGTGATCTGTTTTAATTTGGAGAAAGTCTTGCTAAAGTGTACTTGGTTCTTTTGCTGCTGCTGCCAAGTTGCCTCAGTCGTGTCCGACTCTGTGCAACCCCGTAGACGGCAGCCCACCAGGCTCCCCCGCCCCTGGGATTCTCCAGGCAAGAACACTGGAGTGGGTTGCCATTTCCTTCTCCAATGCATGAAAGTGAAAAGTGAAAGTGAAGTCACTCAGTCGTGTCCGACTCTTAGCGACCCCATGGACTGCAGCCCACCAGGCTCCTCTGTCCATGGGATTTTCCCAGGCAGGAGTACTGGAGTGGGTTGCCATTGCCTTCTCTGTCATTATTTTGGCTTAGATTTAGTATTTGTGTAATCTTTTCAAACTCAGTGGTCTCTCTTGTTAATGGAATGATAATATGGGAAGGATTTGGGGTAGATGATAATTTTCTCCTTCAGTAAATAGGACTGTTTCATTATCACCAAGTTGTTGGTAGAACATTAGAATCTACCACAGTTTCTTAGAGTATTTTTAATTTTAAGGTATTTTAAACTGCCAGTTTTGGAAATGAAAGAACAAATTGATTTTTTAATTTTCTGAGGCCTTAAGACAACAGTGTTAGAGTTTAGCAGCATCATAGTGAAATGTTAGGGTTTACAAAGCATCTTCTATTTGTTGTCTGTTTTGATCTACATGCCAGTCCTGAAAGTGGAGATAATGTCTCCATTTTGCTGGAGAGGCTGCAGAGACTCACGGGCTAGTTGTCCAGAGTGACACAAGTGTTTAGAAGTTACCTCTTACTAGAGAACTGAGATTTCGTAGCCACCTTTTTTAGGGACTACCTAGAAAAATATAGAAAGAAAATAAAAGTGAGTTGAGAAGGGTTTGAGGTGTATGGTTAAGGAAGAGCAGTTTAAATGGAGCTGGAAAACATTTTGGGGTTTAAGAGTGATCTTGGAATATTAAGGAATTCTCAGTGTAGTTATCTAATAACTTAATAAAGTGAATACAACTCTAAGAAAACACTGGGTTGTTGGATTATTACAATACCATAGGACTTGCTACTATACTATCTACATTGTTGTTTAGCCACTGAGTTGTGTCTGACTCTTTTGTGACCCCATGGACTATAGCCCGCCAAGCTTCTCTGTCCATGGGATTTACCAGGCAAAAATACTGGAGTGGGTTGCCATTTCCTTCTTCAGAGGATCTTCGTGACCCAGGGATCAAACCTACGTCTCCTGCATTGGCAGGCAGATTCTTTACCATTGAGCCACCAGGGGATTGTTTTGAGGCCCTGTCAACTGATAAAACAATGAAATAAATATATGTATGCTTAACCAAGAGAAGCAAAACAAAACTAACCTTTTCTTAATATATTAGATTACATGATTAAAATTGAACTACTTTGTCCTAGAAAGTAGCTCTGATTCTTTGGGAAGATGGAAGGATTTTTAGGTCATAGTTTTTTAAACTTGTGCCCTTAAAAAAAAAAACACCTGTGCCTGAAAATAAAAAAACCTGGTTGTTGTATACATCATTAAACAGTCTGTGGCAAGAATATGGTTAGTTTTTGTAGCACTAGAGAATTTGGATTCTATTTTGAGTAGAAATTCTTTAAAAAAAAAAACTTAAAGGGTATATTCATAGGGTATAATTAATATACTTGGTGTTTACTAAGAAGTAGGTATCTAAGTGATGCTGAAAGTGATCATTATTTTTATGCTGCTGAAGACTTATTTTAAGGAGAAATTTGCAGAAGTAAACCTTTGGTTCGGAAATAATATACCACTTTTTACCCAGGAAGTATTTCTGAAAGTTGTATGTAATCACTGTTTTTTTAAATGAATGAAATTATATTTAAACACACTAACATAGCTTACTATAGAGTCTTTTTTGAGTAGTTTTACAAATTAGAAAATAGTCACCATCCTAATTTTGTATTATTCTTGATTTTCACATATATATTTGAGTTGCTTAAAGTAAGAAATAAATTTAAGATGTTGGGTCAGATTCTTGGCTTTTATCAATTTAGTGGCCTTTTAGAAATAGAACTTGTGACTTTCTGATGGCTTTTATATTTACTTCTGCCTTATTAGGGTCAGTCTTTAAAAACAATTTTAGATTTCTTTGAAAGACATTAGACATTTTAAAGCTTTTTGAACCATACATGCATTGGGTCCACAATGTTATTTTCTACTCCCTCATGCCATAAGTTTATATTGGTAAGATTATCTTGCCTAATTATAGATAATCCATGGGGTATAGGACTTTGTTTTAACTACTGTCATAAAAATATGCCCAAAGCCTTCCAGTAATGCCTGGTATGTAGAAACAACTCAATAATTATTTGTTGTTGGATGAATCTCAGCAAAGGAACAGGCAGCAGAGGTAAATTGTAGCGTTATCTTATCTGCTGACTGTCCAGAAACGGTTTTAATCACTTTGGAAGCTTCTTCATTTCTAATTTGTTTCTGTAGAGAAGTCATGTGTCTTCTGTTTGTGAAATGTGCTGTTTACCAGATTATGGTTCTTCAATATTTTTACCCAGTTGTCCTTTTCCTGGAGTTTGTTTAAAAAAAAAGAAAGAAAATTTTCTCTATAGCCCAGTTCTTTGGGCCAGTTTTGTAGATTGGAGTATCCTAAAGTGTTTCAAAATCAAAACTGATTAATGGAAGGGCTCATTCTCAGAAACTGTGGTTGTAAGCAATCAGTGAATTTTCATATTTGGCCTTATTCTCTCTTCAGTTAAGATAAGTTATAATACTTTTACGTTTTAGCAAGAGATGTGTACATGAGTATTTTAGCACATGTGTCATTGTAGAAGTAAGCCTACCTTCTAAAATATAGAGTGTACAGTACCATTTGATCAATGAAACCTCATTAAAAGTTTTTTCCATCTCTTCAAAAAAATTTTTATTGAGGTGCAGTTGATATAGAATATTATTTTGGTTTCAGGTATACAGCATAATGATTCAATACTTGTATATATATATATTTAAAGTTTTTATTTAGAAAATATGAATATCAATTTTCCCCCCTCACATGAATACATTGATAGTAGAATTTTATATGAGTAATATGTTTTTTCTCCCACCCATGTCCCCTGTCAGCTAGATCAGTCAGAGTATCTATATATAGATCTTTGGCTGAAGAGGACAGTTTCTTCTAAGGAAAGTATTTAGTGTTCTGGTTGAAGTTGCTTCCTTTGAAATGAAATAAACAACAAAATGTTCTTATTTTAATGTATTTTAAGAAATACTTGTCCCTGTTAAGAGAAACCAAGAAATAAGAGAAACTGGATTTAGTTCAATTTGTATTAAAAAAGAAGTTGAGTTTTCTAGGGGATTATTAAATTAGCAAACATTCTTCTGCTCTTTACCATTGAAAGTCACCAGTATAGGTTGTTACTCAGGTATTCCACAGTAGTGTTCTTTATGATAGGATTTATCATTGGTCACAAATGAATAAATGAGGGGTTTTTTGTTTTTTAATACTGCAGCCTCTTCATGTATGTATTCTTCAGTATCTTTTCCCAGTGGGATTTTTCCTTGGTCTGGAACCTCTAATGAAAAAAAATTACTACTTGGCAGAAGCAGCAATGTTACCTTCAGATTGTTTTTAAAGCCAGACTTTTCTCTGAGTGGACTAATTGTAAATGTGACAGGCCTTTCGATGTCAATTTCTCTGGAGTTCTGGTGTTTTTCAAAGTTTGGCTTTATTGTGTGCAGAAAGATGTTGGTGGGCTTGGGAAGAGTTCGTTAAAAGGAAACTTAGTTCTAAGGAAGTCTACCTCAGAAGTTTTATTCATTCATAACAGAACTCAAATGTGCATGTTTTCCAAGCACTGAAAATCTAAGGTTATTTTCCAGACCTTTTATTTATTATAGTGAGGTCTTGATGATCCCCTCCACGAGACAGTCCTCTTAGAGTTCTTTTAGTGCAGCCAATGACTTGATAATCACTTGATGATCTGTTTTTGATGTTATTTCCTTAAGGATCAAGTCCCACCTTGGGCCTTGAGTATTGATTTAACAGAATGAGTAGTTAAATGAGAGATTGGAAGCGAGAGATAGTTCTCTCACTTTCTCCCACCTTCCCCCCAACCCCTGCATTGTTGTAGAAGAGGTTGTTCATGTTCTCAAGTAGCAGTACAAAAATCTCATACCCTGATTCAACAGGTTTGAAAATTGCGGTAGCACAAAGTGTCCTTCTTGCGTCCCCAGCTGAAATTGGGGGAGGGACAAAGCCCAATTTGTTACTTTACCCCATCCTGTCTGCCTGCTAGAAGGCCTGTTTCCTACCCTAATGGTTTCTGCCTAACAAATGGTGTTTCTTTTTTACAGCATTATGATCCTGGACTTGTTGTGGTGATGGTAAACTTAGCAGTGGTAATTTTTTATTTTCAGACTGAATTACTCCTTTGTCATCAGTGCACCAATATGTTAGGCTTACTTTCTCTGTTGTAGCCTTCATCCTTCTGCTTGGTCTTTTTCATTTTCCTTTCCTTTCCTTATGCAACTTGTCTGATCCTTGTTCATTAAAGGGTAATGTTAAGAAGGGATGTATCTGTTTGTGTTAGAATTGCCAAAAAAAAAAAAAAAAAATCAGTTAAAACATTAAATTCTGATACTGTAAAAACTTGATTTCCCCACAATATAATGGGCACTAGCACTTGCTACTGCAATTTATAAATAAATTAAAACAAACTTTGACTGCCTTAGAAGGCAAAAGTACTAATGCAGAGTTTATAACAGGGGTTTACAGAGGTAATGAATTTCTACCAAAATTTTCTTGATTCTTAAAGCAAATTCTGACAGATCAAAAAATATATCAAAACAAAAAAATAACTTTGACATTTCTTTTCAATTCTTTCATTGGACTGTTTGTTTTTACCAGTAAATCCCTGATTGAGACGTTATGAAAGTGATATTGCACCTAGGAAGTCATTTTTATAACCTGTCTTAATTTGGTCCTTTTGCTAAAGATTGCAGTCACTGCTTATTTATTATACCATTGGGCATAAGGTAGTAGTGCATTTTTATTTTGTTTAACTGGCAGTTTTCGATAGTATCTGAAATAAGACTGTTTACAACTTTGTTCTCTTTTCTCGTGTGAGATGTTCTTTATTTAGTTAAATTTTTTTTATGTGATAATTCTCGATTAGCTGCTTATTGTTTAAAAGCAATAATGGGAGATTGGTGATAAGTAATTAAACTTCTGAATTTGTTCTTCATTTCTTTTTGAAACAAAAATCAATCCCACAAATACAGAGCAACTGGATTCAAGTGGTTGCTGGTCACTTTGGAAACAGTTTTTTTTCCCTCTGGGACTAATCCTAGTCATGGGTGTGGCATTTACTGCTTTTTTTTTTTTACCCCCCAAATTCAGTTTTGCTAATATCTCAGATTTAGCCTGACAAAACTCAACTTTTAGCCCAAAGGTATAATATATATGTGTGTATAACCCAAAAAAAAACCAAAAATAAAAAAACAATTGTTTACACCAGCCTGAGTGAAATGATGAGGGAAGTAAACATTGTGTTTTTTCACTAAAGGTATGCAACGGATAAGGTAAGTCCTCTTTTCAGTGGGCTTACATCACAATAAACAGCGCAAGTTGTGATGTAAAACAGCTGTGGTAGTAAAGTGCTTGTCTGCCCCATTTTGCTTTGTTTGGCTGGTTATGAGTGGATTAAATATACATTTTAAAAAATCTCCAGCATAGATCAATTAGTTGAAAGTCAATTTTCTTCGCAACTAGTCCTTTTCACAGCTTACTGATTGCGCAGTCAGTGTTAAATCCACTCTGGAAAAATGGGACCTTAGAGCACCAGTTTAAAAGTAAAACTATTTTTTCCTCAGGGCAACTAACTGTTGCGTTCCTTTTAATTATTTTCACCCCTTCATTTAATTGTAAAGCATCTTTTGAATACAAAGAAATATTAAACACGCTGAGTTGCAGTTATTGAATTTTCCTGTGTCATATTTGAAACTATCCTCTTCCGATTTAAACATGTCAGTTGACATATTTATTACCAGTTTTAAAAGTGTGTGTGGGAAAATGTCAGTGAACAGTAAGCGTGAAGGGATTCTTGATGGAAAGTTATTTGGGAGTCTTTTTAAAAAGGAATTTCAGGTGTTTTTTATTTTAAATTTCCTGGTGCCGTTGCGTAGAAATGCTTTGCATTACTTATTTAATTTTGCTTTAGTAATCTGGAATCATCCCCCACTGGAAGGTCAGCCAAGATTCTTAGTTGGGCTTAAACTGGAGAGGTAGGTTTGGTTGTAAGCTGTGAGAATGGCTTGTGTTTGGTTCACTGTAGCTTTCTGGTCTCTGCACTCCAAGGCAAGATCTCTAACCACCCAAACCCAATGTGTAAAGTGAAATGTTGGCTTAGCCTTACATCTCACCTTGATTATATGTTCCTGTTACAGGGAGAACAGATCCCATTCCAATCGTCGTCAAGTATGATGTCATGGGCATGGGTCGCATGGAAATGGAGGTAAATTGATCTCATTGGTTGACTTGTTTTATGGGGTATTTAAAATGGATACTAATTCCAAAATTCAGGTGCAATATTAATATTTTTGAGGGAAAATTAAGATTTATTTTATATTCTCATGTAGTGCTGTCTTTGAGGTAGGTAGGTGGCAAATAATGCCCCTCTTATAAAGAAGTGAGTGATTGCCCCAGCATTATGCCACAGGACAAGATCAGACTTAAACCCAGGCCCTTATGCTCATTTCAGTAGGCTCTGTAGCTCAAATCTTAAAATATTTGTTGTGGTAGAAGCTTTGTCCCTACAGAGCTGTGTCAACAACCTCAGATACGCAGATGATACCACTCTAGTGGCAGAATGGAAGAGGAACTAAAGAGCCTTTTGATGAAGGTGAAAGAGGAGAGTGAAAAAGCTGGCTTAAAACTCACAGTCAAAAAACTTAAGATCATGGCATCTGGTCCCATCACTTCATGGCAAATAGATGGGGAAAAAATGGAAACAGTGGCAGATTTTATTTTCAGTGGGCGGTGACGGCAGCCATGAAGTTAAGAGAAGCTTGCTCCTTGAAAGGAAAGCTATGACAAACCTAAACAGCATATTAAAAAGAAGAGACATCACTTTGCCAACAAAGGTGCATGTAGTCAAAGTTATAGTTTTTCCTGTAGTCATGTAAAGATGTGAGCTGGACCATGAAGAAGGCTGCACGCTGAAGAATTGATGCTTTCCAACTGTGGTGCTGGACTCTTGAGAGTCCCTTGAACAGCACGGAGATCAAACCAACCAATCCTAAAGGATATCAACCCTGAATATTCATTGGAAGGACTGATGCTGAAGCTCCAGTACTTTGGCCATCTGATGTGAAGAGCCGACTCATTGGAAAAGACCCTGATGCTGAGAAAGATTGAGGGCAAAGGGAGAAGAGGGCGACAGAGGGTGGGATGGTTGGATGACATCATCAACTCAGTGGACATGAGTTGGAGCAAACTCGGGGAGATAGGGAAGGACAAGAAAGCCTGGCTTGCTGCAGTTCTTGGGGTTGCAAAGAGTTGGACAATGCTTAGTGATTGAACAACAATAGAGCTGTGTACTGCTCTCATCTGTGATACCTTCTTTTCATTGCTTGAAATATGCTCCATTTACTGCTAAGTCTTTGGCATTGAACGTTGAAGTAAAGTCTGTTATTATCAACTATGCCTGTTGAGAACCACCAGCATGAAAGGATTAATGAACTATTTTGCATGTTTTTTCTCTGTGGTGTGACAATAAAGCAAGAGGTAGTTGAGCAAATTGCAGTTTTTTATTTGCATATAGTACTGTAGTTGTATAAATGACTTTTTTATGGCTAGATGGGAGTACTGTGGCAATTAAGACTAATTGTACCTACTTTTGTTAAGCTTGATTATGCTGAAGATGCTACCGAACGGCGCCGTGTCCTAGAAGTAGAAAAAGAAGACACGGAAGAACTGAGGCAGAAGTACAAGGTACTTAAATGAAACCATTCTTGCCAGTGGGGCTTTCGCACTGAGATACTCATTTTGGTGAAAACAGTCCTTTGACAACAATATTTGTTTGCCATTTGGTATTGATTAGCCTTAGTCCTCAGGTTTCTGTTATTTATTGCTTCTGTAAAAACTATAGAGATAATAATAACAACCACTTTGTATGTCTGTTGTGGAGATTACATTAGTGTTTGAAAATGCCTAGAATACATTAGGTAATAATAGTAAGAATTGGTGAGTCCTTTGAGAGCTTGGTACCTATTGATAAGCCTTTTTTTCCTTTTTTAATGGATGAGGTGTTTAAACAATAACAATTGAGAACTTTAGTATCTTCCTTTTTAAGCTGATAGTAATAGAAAACTGTAGCTTAGAATATAAGTTAGCTTTCAAAATGACTCACCAAGGCATCCCCCTTCCCTTCTCTACCAGGAGGACAGAAATTAATCACCAGAGACAATTCTAGACCATAATCAGCCCAGAGATGGGCACCAGAGAGATCTACGTAGCAAACCTCTATCGTGCTGTGTGCTCAGTTGCTTCAGTCATGTCCTACTTTGTGCAACCCTGTGGACTGTAGCCTGCTAGACTCCTCTGTCCTTGGGATTCGCCAGGCAAAGATACTGGAGTTTGTTGCCATTTTTTCCTCCAGAGGATCTTCCTGACCCAGGGACTGAACCTGCATCTCATGTCTCCTGCGTTGGCAGGCAGGTTCTTTACCACTAGCACCAACAGGGAAGCAAACCTTTACTAACCCTTATCTTCCATTAGTTCCCCCATTTGCTGCTCTAGAAACTCAAAGTCCTTTTCCTTTGTCTTCTCACTTCTCTAAAAAGTTATTGTTATTTTGTTAAGATGCATATAAGCTCAAGTTCTAACCACCTCTTTTGAGTTAGCCAGCACATGCTCGGATGTGTATGCATGATGCCCCTGGTAATAAATTTCTGATTGTTTTTCTCTTGGAAATAAAAGACCAAGGTATTTGCCTTTTAAGATGTTTTAGTAAGTTCAGTCTCTGCTATGAAATAGGTAAATTTGAAGGTAAGAAGCAGATTTAGTGACAATTAAAATATATATAAACTGATTTTGGTCTTGGTATTTAAAGTGAGCAGAAAGAAAAGAGATTCATTTTTAAAAACCTGTTCTACCATTTAATAAAGTATAAAACAAAAACTGACAGAACTACAAATAGAAATGTTAAATCTATCACAGCAATGGGAGATTTTAATATATATCTCTCAGTAATTGATAAAAGTAGAGGAAAGAAATATCTGCAAGGATGTTTGGAAGATTGGAACAACACATTTAACAAATTTCACCTAATGCTTTTATAGAGCTGTGTATCTAATCACTTTGAAAATAGCAACTTTCAAATGTATATGAAACATTTATTTAAACAAAAAAAAAATTTTCTACCATGTTTAGTGTCATAAAGTATGAACAGATTTCAGAGAACTGAAGTCAAGTTTTGTTTGTGTGTGCGCTTTTTTTCTCATGTCCAGCACTTTGTGGCCCCACAGACTGTAGCCCTCCAGGCTCTTCTCATGGAATTTTGCAGTCAGGAATACTGGAGTAGGGTGCCATTTCCTCCTCTAGGGGATCTTGTGGACCCAGGGATCAAACCCACCTCTCTTGTGTCTCCTGCATTGGCAGGTGGATTCTTTACCACTAGCACCACCTGGAAAATCAAGTTATCAAGCCACAAAACAATTAGCTTTTAAAAGTTTTTTAAAACCTTTCAAAATTAAGATACACATTTTTATTTATCCTGCCAGTAGAAGCAGCAATCACAATAGTAATTGCAAAATATTTTGGACTGAAAGATAGAAATGTTACACATCAAAATTTGTAAGGTAAGCTAAAGCAATATGATATCTTATAGCAAATACATGCCCTTAAATGCTTACCTTAGAAAAAAGAAAGGCAGGAAATAAATGAAGTAAATGTTTCTCTTGGGAGGTTAGCAAAAGAATAGCAAAATAACCCAAAGAATGTTAAAAAAAAAGAAGTAATGAAGATAATGATAAGAACAAAAAAAGAATGAAACAGAAAACAAATATACAACAAATCCAAAAGTTTGTTCTTTGACATACTTGTGGTGATATTAAGAAAGAAAAGAACATAGAAAATCAATATCAATAATGAAAAGAGAGGATATCATTGTAGATGTGGCAGGCAGTAAAACATAAAAATAGTATGGATAACTATGCTTTGAATGTAAAGATAGTTTTAAGTAGACAAATTCTTAAAATATATAACTCCCTAAAATAGACTTGAATAGAAATGGAAAACCTCAGTAATCTTATAACATGTGTAAATTATATAAGTTAAATATGTAGTGAAAAACCTTTCCATACAGCCTAAATAACCACTACTGCATTCTATCAAAAATCGTAAAAGAAATAACTTCAGCATTGAACAGCAGCTATTCCTGATCTTCCAGGGAATTGAGAATGAAGAAAAAATCCTAGCTCGTTTAATGAAAGAGACTAGTACCATAGATCCCCTGGAGAAAGAAATGGCAGTTCACTCCAGTATTCTTGCCTGGGAAATCCCATGGACAGAAGAGCCTAGCAGATTGTAGCCCATGGGGATTACAAAAGAGTCGGACATGACTTAGTGACTATAAAAAACAACAGAAAGTACCACCTTGAAGATAAATCCTGACAAGGACAGTTAATTATATGACATATAACACAAATGCAGGTTTTTTAAATTGTTTTTCTTTTTTTAAACTTTTTTTAATTGGAGGATAATTGCTTTACAGTGTTGGTTGGTTTATACCATACAACAACATGAATCAGCCATAGGTACACGTTTGTCCCCTCCCTCTTGAACCTCCCTCCTACCTCTCACCCCATCTGACACCCTCTGGTTTGTCACAAAACACTAGACTGAACTCCCTGTGATACACAGCAACTTCCCATTAGCTAGCTATTTTGCACGTGGTAGTGTTTATCCTAAAGGAAATCAGTCCAGAATGTTCATTGGAAGGACTGATGCTGAAGCTGAAACTCCAATACTTTGGCCACCTGATGTGAAGAGTTGACTCATTTGAAAAGACCCTGATGCTGGGAAAGGTTGAAGGCAGGAGGAGAAGGGGACAACAGAGGATGAGATGGTTGGATGGCATCACCGACTCAATGGACATGAGTTTAAGTAAACTCCGGAAGTTGGTGATGGACAGGGAAGCCTGGCGTGCTGCAGTCCATGGGGTCGCAAAGAGTCGGACATGACTGAGTGACTGAACTGAATTGAATGTATATATCTCAGTGTTACCCTCAACTCGTCCCACCCTCTCCTTCCTCCACTGTGTCCATAAGACTGTTCTGTATGTCTGAGTTTCTATTCCTGATTCCTGCCCTGCACATAGGTTACAGATGCATATCTTAAAATACCAGAACTAATTTAGGATTATACCATAACTAAGTTATCCCAGGAATGTGAGATTGATTTAATGTTAAAATCAGTTTATATAGTCAACCATGTTAAGTGACTAAAGAGAAAAAATTATGTTATCATCTTAATAGATCATTCGTTCATGATGTAACGTCTTGTCTACCTGACCAAGAAAGGACCTTTTTTAACCAGATGGAATGCCTACAAAAACTATACAGGAGACATCATACTTAATATTGAAAAGTTGAGAACTTTCCTTTTGAGATAGGGAAACATGACAGGGATGCCTGTTGTCATTGTTTCCATTAAATATTGTGCTTGAAGTCTTAAGCAGCAAGGCAGTAAGGCAGACAGGTAGAAACAAAGATATAAGATGAAAGGGAGAGACAACTGTCTTTTGTTTGTAGCTATGACTATATTCAGAGATATCCAAGAGAATTTACAGATGAGTTACAAATAACAGAGTTTAGCGGTGGCTTGATACAAAATCAAATTTGAATTTGCATATGGACTCTAGCCTGCCAGGCTCCTCTGTCCCTGGGACTCCCAGGCAAGAGTACTGGAGTGGGTAGCCATTTCCTTGTCCAGGGGATCTTTCCGACCCAGGGATTGAACCTGGGTCTCCTGCATTGCAGGCACATTCTTTACCAAGAATCTGAGCCACCAAGGGGTGGCATCTGTCTATCAACAATGGAGAATTAGAAGCTGGAGATAACGAAATGTCATCAATTGTAATAGCAAAGAAGTATATGAAGCATTTGAGTATAGATCTAATGAGATATGGGAGACTTAAGAGAAAAATTCTGAAGCATTATTTTCAATGAGGCATTAAAGAAAATAGATTTTAAAAATGAGATTTTTTATTATAGTCATGAATTAAAAGATCCAGTATTATAAAGGCATTTGTTTCCCCTCAATCTTCCTATATATTCAAATCAGTCAAATAGAAATCCCAACAGAATTTTGTATGGAATTTGATAAGCTGATTCCAGAATTTATATGGAAGTGTAAAGGCTCAAGAATAGTCAAAGCATTCTTAAAGTATAAAATAGAAAGCTACAGTAATTAAGATGTGATATTGGCACAAGGATAGGCCAATGGAACAGAAAAGAGAGCCCAGATGCTGACCCTTACATATTAGACCATTTAATAAGAGAAAGGTGATATTGCAAATAAGTGGGGAAAAGAATGAATTTTTCAGTAGATGATTCTGAGACAGTTGGTTATCCATATGGGAAATAGTGACTTTGAACTTCTACCCCCATCAGTGTAGTTCACTCCAGTTGCTCAGTTGTGTCTGACTCTTTGCGACCCTGTGGATTGCAGCATGCCAGGCTTGGCTTCCCTGTCCATCACCAACTCCTGGGGTTTACTCAAACTCATGTCCATTGAGTTGGTGATGCCATCCAACCATTTCATCCTCTTTCCTCTTCCCCTCCTGCCCTCAATCCTTCCCAGCATCAGGGTCTTTTCAAATGAGTCAGTTCTTTTCATCAGGTGGGCAAAGTATTGGAGTTTCAGCTTCAGCATCAGTACTTCCAATGAATAGTCAGGACTGATCCTTTTGGATAGACTGGTTGCATCTCCTTGCAGTCCAAGGGACCCTCGAAAGAGTCTTCTCCAACACCACAGTTCAAAACCATCAGTTCTTCAGTACTCAGCTTTCTTTATGTCCAACTCTCAAATCCATGCATGACCACTGGAAAAACCATAGCTTTGACTAGATGGACCTTTGTTGGCAAAGTAATGTCTCTGCTTTTTAATATGCTGTCTAGGTTGGTCATAACTTTCCTTCCAAGGAGTAAGCGTCTTCTAATTTCACGGCTGCAGTCACCATCTGCAGCGATTTTTGAGCCCAAGAAAATAAAGTCTGTCACTGTTTCCATTGTCTCCCCATCTGTTTGCCACAAAGTGATAGGACTGGATGCCATGATCTTACTTTTCTGAATGTTGAGTTCTCAAGAGGCAGGTCAGGTGGTCTGGTATTCCCATCTCTTTAAGAATTTTCCACAGTTTGTTGTGATCCACACAGTCAAAGGCTTTGGCATAGTCAATAAAGTAGAAGTAAATATTTCTCTGAAACTCTCTTGCTTTTTCGATAATCCAGCGGATGTTGGCAATTTGATCTCTGGTTCCTCTGCCTTTTCTAAATCCAGCTTGAATGTCTGAAAGTTCACAGTTCATGTACTGTTGAAGCCTGGCTTGGAGAATTTTGAGCATTAGTTAGTGTGTGAGATGAGTGCAATTGTGTGGTAGTTTGAACATTCTTTGGCATTGGCTTTCTTTGGGATTAGGATGAAAACTGACCTTTTCCAGTCTGGCCACTACTGAGTTTTCCAAATTTGCTGGCATATTGAGTGTAGCACTTGGACAGCATCATCTTTTAAGATTTGAAATAGCTCAACTGGAATTCCATCACCTCCACTAGCTTTGTTTGTAGTGATGCTTCCTAAGTCCCACTTGACTTTGCATTCCAGAATGTCTGGCTGTAGGTGAGTGATCATACCATTGTGATTATCTGAGTCATGAAGATCTTTTTTATATAGTTCTTCTGTGTATTCTTGTCACTTCTTTTTTTTTTTCCATTGGAGGCTAATTACTTTACAATGTTATAGTGGTTTTTGTCATATATTGACATGAATCAGCCATGGATTTACATGTGTTCCCCATCCCGATCCCCCCTCCCACCTCCCTCTCCACCCGATCCCTCTGGGTCTTCCCAGTTGCACCAGGCTGGAGCACTTGTCTCATGCATCCAACTTGGGCTGATGATCTGTTTCACCCTAGATAATATACATGTTTCGATGCTGTTCTCTTGAAACCTCCCACCCTCGCCTTCCCCCACAGAGTCCAAAAGTCTGTTCTGTACATCTGTGTCTCTTTTTCTGTTTTGCATATGGAGTTATCGTTACCATCTTTCTAAATTCCATATGTGTGTGTTAGTATACTGTATTGGTCTTTATCTTTCTGGCTTACTTCACTCTGTATAATGGGCTCCAGTTTCATCCATCTCATTAGAACTGATTCAAATGAATTCTTTTTAACGGCTGAGTAATATTCCATGGTGTATATGTACCACAGCTTCCTTATCCATTCGTCTGCTGATGGGCATCTAGGTTTCTTGTCACTTCTTAATGTCTTCTGCTTCTGTTAGGTCCATACCATTTCTGTCCTTTATTGTGCCCATCTTTGCATGAAATGTTCCTTTGGTATCTTTAATTTTCTTGAAGAGATCTCTAGTCTTTCCCATTCTATTGTTTTCCTCTATTTCTTTGCATTGATCGCTGAGGAAGGCTTTCTTATCTCTCTCCTCACTATTCTTTGGAACTCTGCATTCAAATGGGTATATCTTTCCTTTTCTTCTTTGCTTTTTGCTTCTGTTTTCTCAGGTATTTGTAAGGCCTCCTCAGACAGCTGTTTTGCTTTTTTGCATTTCTTTTTCTTGGGGATGGTCTTGCTCCCTGTCTCCTGTACAGTGTCACGAACCTCCGCTCCATAGTTCTTCGGGCACTCTGTCTATCAGATCTAATCCCTTGAATCTATTTCTCACTTCCGCTGTATAATCAAGGGATTTGATTTAGGTCATACCTGAATGGTCTAGTGGTTTTCCCTACTTTCTTCAATTTAAGTCTGAATTTGGAAATAAGGAATTCATGATCTGAGCCACAGTCAGCTCCCAGTCTTGTTTTTGCTGACTGTGTAGAGTTTCTCCATCTTTGGCTGCAGAGAATATAATCAGTCTGATTTTGGTGTTGGCTATCTGGTGACGTCCATGTGTAGAGTCTTCTCTTGTGTTGTTGGAAGAGGCTGTACCCCCATACTGTACAGTAATCAACTACAGATGGATTAAAGATTTAAATGTAAAAAGGGAAAAACATAGAGTTTAGAAGACAGAATAGAGGATTTTCTCTTCTAGTTATACCTAATTTATCATTTACTTATTTTTATTTCAGTGACACTTTATAATGAAAATTGTTGAGCATACAGGAAAATTGAAAGATCTCTACACTGAATACTTATATACCTACTGTGTATATTCTAAAATTAATATTTATAAATAGTTTTATTATATTTCAATGACCTCTTTAAAAACAACTGTATTGAGAATCCATGCCTTTTAAAATATCTTTTTGATTCTTCTCCCCCAAAATTGCCAATTTTTTGGAAAATGAAACTTTTGCCTTTTGGTTACTATTTTTGCCTTTTTTTCTTAAAGCATTATAAATTTTCTTTATTTTATAATTTCTTTCAAGTCTCTATTATCTGTAGTACTTCATAAATGTTTTTGTAATTTGCTGTTTCTAACTTTCTCACAGTGATTTGTTTCCTTGTGTAGTTTGCAGTTTTGATTGTCATCTCATTTGATACACTGTCAGGAATATAAACATTCTAGAGAATGCATTTTTATTGTTTTTCAAGTAAAAGTTATCAAGTAACTATTACATGAAATATCGAGTAGTACACAACCTCCTTAAATTTTACATTATATTTTGAGACTCTTTCTCTCCTGACCAAGAAATTATTTCACTTTTGAACTTTGTGGAGATAGAACAGGAATTACTTATTCTCATTTTATTGATCAGATTTTTTTTACTCAGAAATCTGATCAACTTTGAATTATACAGCTCCTGAAACCCTCTCCCTTTCTTGATGTTTCACTCCTTTATTTCATATTTGTTCTTCACCTTCACATGACCTTGGAACCTTTACTTTAATAACTTAGCCACTCCTTAGTTTATAGTTCTTGAACACCACAGATTGATTTTTACCTCCTCTCAACACTTCAATTCCAGCTTCCTTTCTTCCTAATCCTTTTTGTCATGCCTGCTTACCAAGAACCTATCTCCACTCAGTACAAATACTTGCATCCTTCATTTCTCCATTATTGCAGTAGTATAGTCTGGGACTAGTGCCAACTCAGTGGACTCTCAGAACTGCCAAGGAATCCTGTCATGCTTTATCTTCCTCTTAGTCTGTTCGACTGTCATTCTCAAACATTGATCCTCAAGCTCTCACCTTCCCTCAGCTACCCTTGTCCTTCTTGCATCTTTTCTTACCCCTAGTAGGAAGCGTAGAGACAATTTAGACTATCAAATGAGAGTGCCTTCTTCTACCTATAAATCTGCCGTCAAACTTTGGTCTATCTGCTCCCATCCTTAAATGTTTTTCCCTTGTTTTCATCGTTTGTCAAATGAAGTTCTTACCTACATCTGAATTCTGGATCCTAATCCTCTCTGTCTTATCAAGAAGTCTACATCTTTTTTCTTATGTTGGCAAACTTACTCACTCATTTCCTATCACCAGTAAACATACTCACACATTCTTAGGGGAAAGGAACCACTAAAACCAAAATAAACTTCACTCTATTGACTCTTAGTCACTGCAGCTACTATTTTTTAGTCTACACTCACTGCCTTCTATTCTTTTTTTGTGTGTGTGTGAAAGTTGTACGTAGTTTTAAAGCCAAATAGCTCTACCACATTTTAAAGCCAAATACCTCTACTACATTTCTAATGGGGAAAAAAAAATGCTGTCCTATTTTGATACCCTTAGTATCAATATTGATAAGATTTAGCAAATATGTGTAAGATATAAAAAGCAACTATAGACACTTGGGTTTAACATTCTGCTCTATTTAAGAAAAAGGACATTATCAATAACTTTATGATCCCATCCCATTTCCTTCCTCTTCCTGAGGTAAGTACTATTCTGAATTTTGTGTTTATCATTCAGTTATGTTGTTTCAGGTAGATTTTTTTTGCTGCTGTTCACCCATATGTAATATATAGTTTAGTAACTTCGCTTATTCCCAGTGTTGTACAACTATCACCATTAATTCTAGAACATTTACTTTACTCCCAAAAGAAACCTTGTATTCTTCAGCAGTCATTCCTCATTCTTCCCCCCACCCCACCAGTTCTCCTTCCCCTGGCAACAACTTTTTGTCACTATAGATTTGCCTATTCTGTTCATTTCATGTAAATTATTAATAAATCATTCATTATGTGGTCTTTTGTATCTGACTTCTTTTACTTAGCATTATGTTTCCCAAGTTCATCCATGTAAATAAATAATATATATCAAAACACCATTCCCTTTTAAATAATAAATAATAATTATTATGTTTAATATTAAATTAATAATTTAATAATTAAATTATTTGATTTAACAACAGTAAAATGTTAAATTTAATTATGACTGAATAATATTACATTGTATGAGTATACTGCAGTTTGTTTAGTTATTCATCAATTAATGGCCATATGAGTTGTTTCCACTTTTTTGGCTATTGTGATAATGCTGCTTTGAACATCTTGTACAAGTTTTTGTGTGAATATATTTTTCAATTCTCTTTTGTGTATACCTAGGAATGAAATTGTTAAATAGTAAGTCAGTGTTTAACTTTTTAAGGAACCACCACTCTTTTCCACAAATGGTTGCACCATTTTGCATTCCCACCAGTACTATGTGAGAGTTACAATTTCTCTACATTCTCTTCAACACTCATTTTCTTTTTTATTATAGTCATTGTAGCAGGTATGAAGTAGCAGTATCTTCTTGTGGTTTTGGTTGAGCACTTTTTCATGTGCTTATTGACCTTTTAATGATGTTTTTTTGAGAAATGTCTATTCATATCTTTTGTGCATTTTTTAAAAATAACACTATTTCTTAAAATTTTAAAAAAAGTGTTTAGTTTGTTTTGTTTTTGGCTGTGCTGGGTCTGAGTGGGGGCTGCTCTGTAGTTGCAGTGGAAGGGCTTCTCATTGTGGTGGCTTCTCTTGTTGTGGAGCACCAGCTCTAGGGTGTGTGAGCTTCAGTAGTTGTGCCACACAGGCTTAGTTGCCCTGTGGCATGTGGAATCTGCCTAGACCAGGAATCAAATCTGTGTTGCCTGCATTGGCAGGATTATTAATCACTGGACTACCAGGGAGGTCTGTCTTTTGACTGTGTTTTATTAATTGTCATTTTATTGTGTTATAAGAATTCTGGAATGAGACCTTTGTCACATGTATGATTTGCAGGTATTTTCTTCCTTTTTTTATTGTCATTTCACTTGATAATGTCCTTTGTTGTTCATAGTTTTAAATTGTGGTGAAGTCCATTTTATCTTTGTTTCTTCCGTTGCTTGTGTTTTTTATATCATATTTAAGAACCCATTGCCTAATCCAAGGCCATGAAAAGTTACACCTATGTTTTACACCTTCCAAGAGTTTTATAGTTTTAGCTCTTACAGCTTTGGGTCTTTGGTATATTTTGAATTAATTTTTGCATGTCGAGATTAACAGGAAAGGGTCCAAATTCAGTCTTTTGCCTGTGCCTACACAGTTGTCCCAGCATTATTTGTTGAAAAGACTATTTTTTCCCCATTGAATGGCCTTGGCACCTCATCAAAAATCAGTTGACCATAAATATATGGGGTTTTTCCTCTCAATTATATTACATTGATCTACATGCCTTTGGAGAAACACAGTTATTGCTGTTGCTTTGTAGCAAGTTTTGCAATTGAGAAGTGTCAGCCTTTCTACTTTATTCATTTTTAGGATTGTTTTGGCTGTTCTTGGTCCCTTGCAGTTCTGTGTGAATTTTAGAATAAGCTTGTCACTTTCTACAAAGAAGGCAGTTGCCGTTCTTTCATTATTTATTTATTAAATCTTTTTACTTATTCTGTTTTTGGCTGCACCTTGCAGCATGTGGCATCTTAGTTCCCTGACCATGGATTGAACCCGTGCCCCCTGCATTGGAAGTGCAGTCTTTTTTTTTTTTTTTTTTTAATTAAAAAAAATTTATTATGTGTTTATTTATGGCTGTGCTGGGTCTTCTAGTTGCGGTGTGTGGGCTTCTCATTGTGGTGGCTTCTCTTGTTTCAGACCACGGGCTCTAGGGTGCACTGGCTCCAGTAGTTGTGGCACTGACTCATGGGCCCAGTTGCCCCATAGCATGTGGAATTTTCCTGGACCAGGGATTGAACCCATGTCCCCTGCATTGGCAGGCAGATTCTTAACTGCTGGACCATCAGGGAAGTCTGGAAGCACAGAGTCTTAACCATTCGACTGCCATGGAAATCCCCCATCTGGGATTCTGATAAGGATTATGTTGAATCTGTAGATTGGTTTGGGGGGTATTGCCATCTTGACATTGCTAAGTCTTCCAATCCATGAACACAGGATGTTTTTTCATTTATTTCGATCTTCTTTCTTTCAGTTTTTAAAAACTGAAGTATAATTGCTTTATATTCCACATGTATGCACTAATATATGGTGTTTTTCTCTTTCTGATTAATTTCAGTCAGTATGACAGACTGTAGGTCCATCCACATCTCTACAGATGACTCAATTTTGTTCTTTTTTATGGCTGAGTAATATTCACTTGTATATATGTACCACCTCTTTATCCATTCATCTATCTTTGGACTTTTAGGTTGTTTCCATGTCCTGCCTGGCTTTTGTAAATAGGGCTGCAGTGAACACGTGTCACTTTGGATTTAGATTTTCTCAGGGTATATGCCTAGTAGTGGAATTGCTGGGTCATATGGTAGTTCTGTTTTTAGTCTTTTAAGGAATCTCCATACTCTTCTCCACAGAGGCTATATCAATTTACATTCCCACCAACATGTAATAGGGTTCCCTTTTCTCCACTCTCCAGCATTTATTATTTGTAGATTTTTTGATGATGGTCGTTCTGACCTGTGTGAGATGATACTTCATTGTAATTTTTATTTGTATTTGTCTAATAATTAATGATATTGAGCATCTTTTCATGTGCCTTTTGGCCATCTGTATGTCTCCCCTGGAGAGATGTCTGTTTAGGTCTTCCACTCATTTTTTGATTGGATTGTTTGTTCGTTTTTTGATATTGAGCTCCATGAGTTGCTTATGTATTTTGGAGATTAGTCCTTTGTCTGTTGCTTCATTTGGAAATATTTTCTCCCATTCTCTGGGTTGTCTTTTTGTCTTGTTTATGATTTCCTTTGTCGTGCAAAAACTTTTAAGTTTAATTAGATCCCATTTGTTTATTTTAATTTTCATTGCTTTAGGAGGTGGGTCAAAAAGGTCTTGCTGTGGTTTATGTCAAATAATGTTTTCCCTGTATTTTCCTCTAAGAGTTTTATAGTGTCTGATTTTACATTTAGGTCTTTAATCCATTTTGAGTTTATTTTTGTGTAGGGTGTTAAATAGTGTTCTTATTTCATTCTTTTACCTAGAGTCGTCCAGTTTTCCCAGCACCACTTACTGAAGAGGCTGTCTTTTCTCCCTTGTATATTCTTGCCTCCTTTGTCATAGATTAGGTGACTGTAGGTGCTTGGGTTTATCTCTGGGCTTTCTATCTTGTATCATTGATCTATATTTCTGTTTTTATGCCAGTACCATAGTGTCTTGATTACTCTAGTTTTGTAGTATAGTCTGAACTCAGGGACTCTTGATTCCTCCAGTTGTTTTTCTTTCTCAAGAGTGCTATGGCTGTTTGGGATCTTTTGTGTTTCCATACACATTCAACGTTTAAGTTCTCTGTTTGGGGTCCTTTGTGTTTCCATACAAATTCAGTGTTTTAAGTTCTTTATTTCGCTTGTTAATTTAATCCTATGTATTGTGGTTTTTTGGGCTTCCCATGTAGCTCAGCTGGTAAAGTATCTGCCTGTAACGCAGGAGACCCTGGTTTGATTCCTTGCTTGGGAAGTTTCCCTGGAGAAGGGATAGGCTACCCACTCCAGTATTCTTGGGCTTCCCTGGTGGCTAAGATGGTAAAGAATCTGCCTGCAGTGTGGGAAACCTGGGTTCAGTTCCTGGGTTGAGAAGATCCCCTGGAGGAGGGCTTGGCAACCCATTCTAATATTCTTGCCTGGAGAATCCCAATGGACAGAGGAGCCTGGTGGGCTACAGTCCATGTGGTCACAAAGAGTGGACACGACTGAGTGGCTAGGCACACACACACACATTCTAGTTTTTTATGATGTTGTTATTTTTTATGTTGATCTTGTATCCTATCTTGTATCCTACAACTTTGCTAAACTCATTTAGCAGTGAAATGGCAAAAGCAGATAACTGTCTTAGAAGGGAACAGATGTCTCTTTCCTGATTTTAGGGGGCAAGCTTTTAGTCTTTAAGTGTGATGTTAGCTGGCATTTTTCATAGATAGCGTTATCAGATTGAGGAAGTTTCCTTCTATTCATAGGGAATGCATCTTTTTTCACCCTTTTTCTGTTAACTTTTGTAATCAGTGTTTAATTAGATTATTTAGGGGTGTTTTATCTAGTCAGTTTATCTTCTAATTTCTTTTTTCCTCCTAGACTGTCTTAATTGGAATATTGAATCTAGTAATAGATAAAGTGATTTCAAGTATACTTGGATTTAAATCTGCCATCTTTTTTTTGTCTTCTCTTTTTTCCCACCTTCCCTTCCCCTACTTCTTTTCCTCTTTATAGCTGCATTCTTTTGTTGGTCTCAGCACAAAATGTTGGACTGGAGATTTATAGCATATTGATGATGTTATTGTCATGAAAATGAATTAAATACCCAGGGAGAAAGGAAAAATACAGTATCAGAGATGAAGATTGAACTTAGCAGCAGACTAAACACAGCAGAGGATACAATCTGTAAAATTGAAAGCCAGTCCGTAGAAATTATCCAAACTGAAATTGAAAGAAAACATTAAAAAAAAAAAAAAAAAACAAAACAGAGTATCTAAGATCAATGGGGTAATATCCTAACAGTTTAATGCATATTTTCAAAATCCTAATAGGAGAAAGTAGAGATAATGACTGAGAAGTTTTTTTCTTTTTTAGTGGGACATAAAATAAAAAGTGGGACATTTTGAAAACAAATGAAATAAATGATAAAGTGATCTTAGGCCCTTGGGAAGAAGAAAATTCAAACTTCTCTGGAACAACTTAGGCCTCAAAGAACTCCTGTAAAGGAATTTACCTGATGGTGCAGTGGCGCTTTCACTGCTATAACCCAGATTCAGTCCCTGAATGGGGAACTAAAATCCTGCTAGTCACACACTTGAAAAAAGAACTCCTAGATAAAGCTTCCCCAAATAAGAGATCATAGTCAGACCATAAATCCAACTGAGAAACTAGACACTGTGGGATTGAACTAATGGAGGAAAAAAGAGAGACAAGTCAGACCTCTTAAGACTTAAGATACTAAAATTGTCAGCACAGATTAAAACATGTAAGACAAGCATATTTAGTATGTTTAAGAATAAATTGGGCTCTTTAAACCATCTTGGACTCTGGAGGCTTGCTGGGAATAGGACTTCTAAAACAACAAATACGTCTGGAAGGTTGTGGTCCGAGGCCATTTTTGCTGGCTGTAAGCGGGATCTATGGAACCAGAGGGAACCACACAACTCTCCTGAAAATTGAAGGTGTATATGCTTGAGATGAAACTGAATTCTGTCTAGGCAAGAGATGTGTTTATGTGTGCAAAGCGAAGAACAACTCACTGACTCCTGGTGAAAAACCTACCAAAACCAGAGTAATCTGGGGAAGGATAACTCACGCTCAAGGAGACAGTGACATGGTTCATACCAATTCCGAAACAATCTTTCCTGCTAAGGCCATTGGATCCAGAATCAGTGTGATGCTGCTACTCTTCGAGGATTTAAACTTACTGAAAAATAAATAAAGTATGGATTTGTTTAAAAAAAATTTTTTTTTAAGGAATTGAGATTATGAATAAGGAAGGGCACAAGACTTATGGGGAAGATTTAATAGCATTTTGCACAAAGTTGAATTTTGAATTGTAACACATCTGAAGAATGTAGCAAAAAGTGGAAAGAGGGAGGGCAAGAAAAAAGAGAAATGGAAAATACATGAAAAAAATGAGTTACATGGTAAAGAATGTAAAACTAATGTGTTTAGATAGAGTTCCAGAATGAAAGAAAAATGGCAGAGGCAGTGTTCAAAGAAGAGATCCCAGAATTGGATGAAAGACACAACTTACATATTCAGGAAGCCTAATGAATCTCTCGAGCAAGATACAAAGGAAGTGTACACATAGACACATCCTGGTAAAACTGTACAATAGCAAACAAAAGACAATCTTTGAAGAACTGTTACAAGGAAATCAGAATACGGTGTCAGTTCTGTTATTGATGCAATCTAATGGAATGTTGAATATGCTCAGAACAACCATCAACCTGTAATTGTACACCCAGCAAAAATATCTTTAAGAATAAAGATTAAAAATAAATTTTCAGATTAAAAAAATCAATTTGCCAGCAAAAGACTCATCTAAAAGAAATTTCAAAGAAATTACTTAGGAAAGAAGGAATGTGGTTCCCATTGAAAGACTTGAGATACAATAAGGAATCTCTTGTAATCAATATGCTTTTGCAGCCACCATTGTTAGAAGATGGATTCCACTTGGCACTTCTTTTTGTACGGCTCACTTTTGAATCAAAGTCTCATGAAAATACATTTCACAGGAAGAGATGGTAGATCATATATCTGCACCTTAGTTTTCAGGCAAATTGGGCATCATAATGTGCCACATATTCATTTTTCAATCTTAACTAGTCTGTCCAAACTTGTTCAGTACTGGCCTTCCACAAAATACAGCAACCTTTTCTTGCTTACTAATTAAGTAGCTCAACTTGAGAAGTGGTAGAGAGATGTTAGATGATAGAGACGCTTTGAAAGTGTCCAAAAGATACTAAACTGAATAAAAAACCGATTGTAGAATCTTTGCAGTGAGATTTATCTTTAGGTCTGTTAACTAGAAGGAGCTGCTCATGAGAGTAATGGCACCTACTCTGGTATAAAAGGCTAGCAAAGCAATCATGTATCATTCCTTTCCCCTTCTCACCCTTCTGTGTTGTTCAGTTCAGTTCAGTTGCTCAGTCGTGTCCGACTCTTTGCGACCCCGTGAATCGCAGCACGCCAGGCCTCCCTGTCCATCACCAACTCCCAGAGCTTACTCAAACTCATGTCCATCGAGTCGGTGATGCCATCCAGCCATTTCATCCTCTGTCATCCCCTTCTCCTCCTGCCCCCAATCCCTCCCAACATCAGGGTCTTTTCCAATGAGTCAACTCTTCGCATGAGGTGGCCAAACTATTGGAGTTTCAGCTTCAGCATCAGTCCTTCCAATGAACACCCAGAACTGATCTCCTCTAGGATGGACTGGTTGGATCTCCTTGCAGTCCAAGGGACTCTCAAAAGAGTCTTCTCCAACACCATAGTTCAAAAGCATCATTTCTTCAGCACTCAGCTTTCTTCACAGTCCAACTCACATCCATACATGACCACTGGAAAAACCATAGCCTTGACTAGACGGACCTTTGTTGGCAAAGTAATGTCTCTGCTTTTCAATATGCTGTTTAGGTTGGTCATAACTTTCCTTCCAAGGAGTAAGCGTCTTTTAATTTCATGGCTTGCAATCACCATCTGCAGTGATTTTGGAGCCCCCAAAAATAAAGTCTGACACTGCTTCCGCTGTTTCCCTGTCTATTTTCCATAAAGTGATGGACCGGATGCCATGATCTTAGTTTTCTGAATGTTGAGCTTTAAGCCAACTTTTTCACTCTCCTCTTTCACTTTCATCAAGAGGCTTTTTAGTTCCTTTTCACTTTCTGCCATAAGGGTGGTGTCATCTGCATATCTGAGGTTATTGATATTTCTCCCAGCAATCTTGATTCCAGCTTGTGCTTCTTCCAGCCCAGCGTTTCTCATGATATACTCTGCATACAAGTTAAATAAGCAGCGTGACAACATACAGCCTTGACATACTCCTTTTCCTATTTGGAACCAGTCTGTTGGTCCATGTCCAGTTCTAACTGTTGCTTCCTGACCTGCATATAGGTTTCTCAAGAGGCAGGTCAGGTGGTCTGGTATTCCCATCTCTTTAAGAATTTTCCACAGTTTGTTGTGATCCACACAGTCAAAGGCTTTGGCATAGTCAATAAAGCAGAAGTAGATGTTTCTCTGGAGCTCTCTTGCTTTTTCGATGATTCAGCGGATGTTGGATCTTTCTAACTCCAGCTTGAACATCTGGCAGTTCATGGTTCACGTACTGTTGAAGCCTAGCTTGGAGAATGTTGAGCTTTACTTTGTTAGTGTGTGCTGCTGCTGCTGCTGCTAAGTCACTTTCGTCATGTGTGTGAGATGAATGCAGTTGTGCAATAGTTTGAACGTTCTTTGGCATTGGCTTTCTTTGGGATTAGGATGAAAACTGACCTTTTCCAGTCCTGTGGCCACTGCTGAGTTTTCCAAACTTTCTGGCATATTGAGTTGCAGCAGTTCCACAGCATGATATTTCTATTTGTTACAGTCTACTAAATCAATGTCATGACCCACTAGTGGGTCACAACCTATGATTTCGAAAATTCTGCTTTAGGAAGGTCCTTTTTAATGAATCTGTTGGTAAATTCTCTTTTTATCTAGAAATGCCTTTATGTCATCTTTTCTCAACAAATTTTCTTTTGATATACAATTAAAAATGTTTTCTCTCACACCGAAGCATACTATTTTCTATCTTTTTTTTAATTGCTTTTGAATCTGCTATCAGTCTGATTATGGGTGATCCTTAATTTTTTTCTGTGTAGTTTTATGATTTCATTGTCTTTGATCCCATAACTTACAGTTTCACTAGTGTGTATTAGGTGCTTATTTTTTATTTAACCTGTGTGATTTACCTTGTGCTTCGTGTACTTGTGAAATCCTGTTTTTTATCACTTCTGAAAAGTTTTCAGCCATTGTATCAGTTGAGATATGGTTCACCTACCATGAAACTCATCCTTTTAAAATTGTACAGTTCAGTAGTTTTTAGTATATTCCACAAGGTCATACAGCTATTGCTGCAGTCTAATTCCAAAACATTTTCACCACCCCTGCTATATCTAATTTGAGCTGTTTCTTGACTCTCTTTTAGACCATCCCCTAAATAGTTAATTCATTAAAAAACTTTTTACAATTAGGTTTTTCAGTTATAAAAGTCTCATTTGGTTCTTTCTGCAATTTGCATAGCTTTTTGGTCTTGTTTTGTTTTTTATAATAGTGTTTTTGCTCATATTTGTAATTCCATTTTATATTTTAAACATTTTATAGTTACTTTATATTCTATAATAAAATATTCCAAAATCTGAGTTCTTGGGGGCTTAAATCTGTTACTTATTTTTTGTGACTCTTGCTTGTGATAGATTTATTTCCTTTTATGTGTGTAGTAATCTTTGATTATAACTCCTGTTTTGCTGATCCTAATCTAGGGAAAAATTTGGGACCAAAATTGAAGATGCTTTCTGAGAACAATTTTTATCCCTTCTGCCAAGACCCAGAGACGCTGAAGTTTCCAGCCCACTTCCAGGTTCTTTTTCTTGTTAGTGAGGCTTCTCAGGTTTAGCTGCACCACCTTGCTCAAACCTTAAGCACCATTGTCACACATGTGTCTTAAGGCAAGCCCTTGCCCATCACAGCTCTAATTTCAGTTTCAGGTCATAGCTGATTTTTAAATTTTGTTTTGTTTTTTTTTCTTCTTTGATTGCCCCTCTTGGGATTTACTTTTCTTTCTATGGTTCCTGCAATACAGTGAAAATTGTGTTTTATAATATCTGGTTGGTTGAGGGGCTTTTAGCCAGGGATAGGAGTAGGGGATGCCACAGTATCTAGTCCACCAGACTGCCAAAAGCGAAGGTGAAGTTAAGGTCTTTCAACTTTTGTTTATTTGAAGACAGCTCTTAGTATAACCACACACTAATTACCCCACCAAATTGCTACTTGTGTTCTATCTGACTTTAACCGGTACCATTAAATGTTACGAAAAGCCCTTTTTCTCTCTTCCATTAAGATGCTTTTTTATAACATTCACCAAGTTCATTTTTTTGTTTATTTTGTGGTTCCTGTAGGATTATGTTGACAAAGAGAAGGCCATTGCCAAAGCATTGGAAGACCTTAGAGCCAACTTTTACTGTGAACTCTGTGATAAGCAGTATCAGAAACACCAGGAATTTGACAACCATATCAACTCCTATGATCATGCACACAAGCAGGTGAGGAATAGTTATGAGTATACTCCCCAAAACTTGTTGACTGTGGTTTCTTGTATCTGCCTGTCTTTATCTGAGATTGTCTGACTGACTTGAATTTTTTTCAGTGACAGAAGTCCTGACATAGACCTCATCCTTCTAAGATTGTAAAGTGAAGAATTGTGAGCTTCATGCACAGAATTTTTGGCTTTGAATGGTTTCTAAATTTGCATTTAGTTTGATAATTCAGCTGAGGATCACTGGGAGATTTGTTTCCCTTTCACCCTGTTCCTGAATTTGTTCAACTTTGAACAGTTATCTCAGGCTTTGGTCATTTCATCTTCTGTTATCTAAGAATTCATGCTGTGTTGAGTATTTCCTATCAGTAAGTCATTTTGTTACTTGGTATACCTTGTAAGATAGATAAATCTTGAGAAGGGAAATAAAGTTAGATGCTATTTTAATTTTAACAAAAAATTCTGATGCTGCATGTTGAAGAGCTTGCTGAAAAATGAATTACACCTTCTTTATGGCCTTTTTTTCTTTCTTCCCATTCATTGATTTAGAAAAGTAAATTGTTCCTAACTAGTTACCAGCATAAAGAAGGTGCAATAATTTCCTTGGAGGATTTTAGAAAGAGGAAATGAGTCTTTAAACCTGTAGGACAATTCTGGCTTATTAAAGAATTTTGAGACATTTGATCGTAGGTGACTTCAGCAGAACTTGCCAGGTCTTTGGGGGCACAGTGGTTATATTTGATAAATTTGTAAGATTTATGAGCATTGATTGCTGAAGTGCTCTTATAAGCTGGACAGTTTGAACCGTTTTTCTGATCTTTGCTTCATCTTCCAACCAACCATTTCAGTGCATGTAAAAGGAAAGTTTTGACCAAGTTTTCTTTTACTAGCATAGGAATAGTTTATAAGTTTATAATGGTTGTGGTCTTCCACTTTTTTGCAGCAATCTGTTCTATAGTTAACCACACCTAACCAGTTTAAGATTTAAGAATCTGCCATTAATAGAGTTGTATTGAAGACAACTTTTCAACTTTATATGCAACTTTGGACATTGTTTTAATATATTGTCAGCTCTGCTTGATTTGAGGAAGAGAAACAGAGAGAGCATATATATGAACAAGACATATTAGCAATTACCGTACTATTTCAAAGACTCATATATCAGGAAAGACAAATGCTACAGTGACTGTTGCATCCAATTTATTGCATCCAAATTATTGTATCCAATAGTGTTTTTTTAGCTTTTTGGTGTGTGTAAGTCAAATTTGGGAGGTTTTTTTGTTTTTGTTTCATTTTCTGGAATTAACAAAGATATTTAGCATCTAAGTATATGTCTACCATTTTGGGCTCATGAGAATTTCTTTAAGAGATTTCTTTAAGAATTGTATTTGATAAATTAAAAGAATAGTTACATGTATATGTGTAACTAAATCATTTTGCTGTATACTTAAAACTAACGCATTACAAATTAACTATATTCCAATATAAAATAAAAATTTTTTTTAAAGTTAAGACTCCAGAAGAAACTTTAGACACCAAAAGAACATTAAGAAAGGTTACATTTCTAGTTGATAAGAAGTTTCTTGACTTCCCTTTCTTAGAAAAAAATGAACGAGGAAGTGTAATTCAAACTTGAATCTTGTGTTGACTTGCTTTCAGCAGGAAAAAAATTCTGTCAGAGCAAAACAGATTGGCAAAGTAAATCTGAGAAAACTTCAAAACTAATAAAATTCACATTGACAATAATTAATGTGATGGATGATGATTTTTAGTGATATGCTCTCAGTTTGAGAGTAGTAAAATTATTATAGCTCTGGTTCATTTGAATTTCACACGTTTGTTCTCCTGTGCACCTTGTGTGGACTCAGTTCTCTCACCACTTTTCTCTTCTGTAGTGATTCTTCACCTGGGAAGGTTTTGTCTCCCAGGGGACACTTGGCAATGTCTGGAGACATCTTTGATTATCACAACCAGATAGATGGTGCTAATGGTACCTAGTGAGTAGAGACTAAGGATGCTGCTAAACATCCTATAATTCACAGAAAAGCTCCTTGCAACAAAGAGCTACCTGGCTCAGAATATTGATCAGTAGTGCTGAGATTGAGAAACTCACTTCTCTTAAAACTATTGAAAAACTTTCAAGTACCCATGAAACTGTGTGGCTTTTGTTTGCTACAGACCAGTTTCTGTCATTTTAAGCCCCCAGCTGTAAACATTTATACTGTGCTCATCTAAATGATCTCAGATATTGATGTATTACTCTGTTAGAATATCATCAAAATGAAAATAAAAAATTAAGGATTTCTTATTTGAATTACCTTATCCATTAGTATAAAATATATCTGTGATTCCTGGTCTGGCAAAAAAAAATCTTTAGCTGGTGTGATTAATGAATTCATGTAAGTTGATTTCTTCATCTTGATCAAAAGCCCATCTTAGATATTAAACAAAGAACAGATGCAGTATAAGTTTGTTATTACAGTTCTACTTTTTCCTGCCTTTAGGATTTCTAAGGAGACTTTAATTGACCTTAGTACAAAACAGCTAGATAACTTCTGAGAAGAGGAGATAGGTCCTATTTTTCATTCCTCTTTGATGGACATGAACTTACCATACAAATGGACCTACCATTTTCCAAATTTATGCTCTAAAATCATAAAGACACCCTGTCTTGTCTTCCAGGCAGGCACACAGGATTATTATGAATCTGAGATAATAGGTAAGTACATTCAACCCTATATTAGTAATCCACAGTTTGCATCTTCTATCAAAGTTTCACCATTAAAACTTTCCAGAGAAATAATCTATTATGTTAGTGGTAAACTTCCTAGTATAGGTAGGATCCTGAACACGCCCTTATCTTTATTAAGCACAAATAATTGCTAGTGGTAAAGAACCTGCCTGCCAGTGCAGGAGACATAAGAGACATGGGCTTGACCCTTGGGTTGGGAAGATCCCCTGGAGAAGAATGGCTGTCCACTCCAGTATTCTGGCCTGGAGAATCCCATGAACAGAGGAGCCTTGTGGGCTACAGTCCATAGGGTCGTGAAAAGTTGGAGATGACTGAAGCAATTTAGTGTGCACATATACAATCTCTCAAAAAGGATCTATTTGGTCACCTTCATTTGTGGTGATTTTTTTAATCTTCCCCACCTCCTTGGTGCTATGTACATCTCACTATTTACTATTCACTAGTTTTTCTCAGTTTTCTAAGATAATCTTGTGAAGAGAGTCATTAATTCGTAAGTATTAAGACCCAGCTTGATTTTCAGAGATGAAAATCCTACTTAGACATTTTGGCTGTTTTTAGCAGTTTAACACTCTTTAATAGTGATAATTTTGTACATTTTGAGATCTCCAAGGATAAGCCTTCCATTTCTCAAGAGGTAATCCAATCTGTGATTCATTTTTAGGTAAGTTAGTTTAATATGCCTGAGTGTTCAATAAACATTAGTATTCATCTTCTACCTTTGTTGGCTTAGTTGTAAAAGTTAAAGTTGACTGTGAAGCAAAACATTTCTCCATCTCTACCTCTGTATGCCTTTTTATTTTACATAGCTTTTAAAAACACATATCTGCTAATGGATATACAGTGGAAACCATTTTCTTTAGCCTTGCAAGGTTTAAATTCCAAACTCCAAAGAATAGTCTCTTTCCCAGAGGTAAATTTGTAGCAGCACAGTGGTTGGTGCATTATTTTAACACTGATGTGTTTTAGTTTTGCTTTCTTAGTGCCTTGTTACTTATTCAGGATTCTTCCAGTCTTACTCTTTTATTTGTGCCACTAAGGGGCCCTCCTCACTAGCTTCCAGTACATAAGCTAGAGATCACAAATTCCCCCAGATGCATGCACAGTTGTCCCTTGAACAGCATGGGGTTACCCTCCATGCAGTCGAAAATCTGTGTAGGATTTGTTGTTGGCCCTTCATATCTGAGATTTTTCTCCCTATCGATGGTTCCATATCTTTGGATTCAACCAACCCCAGATCTGTAGTATTTATTATTGTACTATAGTATTTGCTATTGAGGAAAATCCTGTCATATACTACTGTAGTATTTACTATTGAAAAAAATCCACGTATCAGTGTATCTGCACAATTCAAACCCATGTTATTCAAGGGTCAGCTGTGTTTTGTCTGGTATTTGTGGTGGTAGTTCTTTCTCCTTTAATTTCAGTTGATTCCCAACTTTTTAAAATGAGATGTTATATAATTCAGGTTTTGACTTATCTTGAAAAATTGAAGCTTCTGAGAACACTGGGCCTACATAATCAACATAACAGTTGGCTAAAGCTGAAAGCTTACCTTCTCTTTAGAAACGCATGTGCTCCTTCTCCAATTATATGTGGTTTCCACTTCATCTTCTCTTACCCCAACCTGTATGACTCATTATGTTACCTGCCAAATCCCTCTAAACATTTAAGTTTGTGACCCAGGCCTATACCTTTCCCTCATCTTCACACAAGCTTCCACAGGTTGTAGTTGATGCTAGGAAAAGTAGCACATTGAAAAGATGCCTGCTTGTTCCTGCTTAGTTAGTGTTGGTATAGCTTCCTTGCAGTTTCAAAACCATGCGGTAGTACAATCCAATTATCAAAATCTGGTACTGTAAAGCAGCCTTGAGAAATTCCTTTAACTTGTTCAAAGAATCAGTATCTTCATCAGAGTAAAGAATGCTTTCAGCCCGCCTCTTCTTCTTGCTAAAATAGCTTCAGTATGAAAACCCCTGTACAATTCTACTTTTTTAAAAAAAGAAATACCGAGGTCTGTTTTAGCTGTAAAAATAATGGTTTCCTGAACTTTTTAAATGACTGAACTAAATTACTAAACCATTTAAGCCTGTAACAGGTATTAGTGACTTCACTATTCTGAACTGTACAGAGTAGACTCTATAACTGCTACATGATTTAAATTAACTTTGTCTAAACTGTTGACTTTCTGACAGCAGTGCTTGTTTTTAGTTAACTAGCACCGGTAATGTGTACCAAAATACAGAAATGTTAAAAGAGTTTTCCTCATCTCTCAAAAATAAAATAGGTTCTGAATTGAAGTATTTTCTGAGAAATTGTTTGGTGATGGAAGGAATGATCATTTTTGGACTTCACATGGGCTTCATTCAAGTTTGGTATACTCTCCACTTGAAATTTCACTACTTACTGGTCCAGTTTTTGCCAAGATACATTCAATCCTCTGTGCTTGACACTTATTACATCAGGTCAGTAAGCACACCAAAGCCAGTTGAACCTCTGGCAAGACACTACAGATTTGATGAAATGTAACTGTATTCCTTTTTCAGTGCAACTTATGATATTGAATGCAGGGGTCATGGTGGATGGGACACAGAAAAGTATCAATAAAAACAAAACTAAAAAGGCAAGGTGACAAAAGATAATTCTCGGACTAAAGTAAAAAGAAAAAGATCGTTCTAAGTGAAACCACTAAGATTAGCTACCATGAAGATAATTCATAGCTGCTGTGTATTTGAAGTGTTTATAGAAAATTAATTATTATAAAAATGTGAAAAAGGTTAGGAAAATCATACAGTATTCATGAATGCCAAAGCTTTATAAATATTGACTTAAAGAGCACAGTTCACTTCTGAAGAGATTTTTCTCTGAGAAGCAAAAGCAAATGTGATGAGAGGAATATATCTCAGAACTTAAGCGTATGGTAGTTGTATTTTAATAACCTACAGCAGAGAGGTGAAAGTTTTAGGTTCAGTTGTGTATTGTACTGCTGTGGATGCCATTTTCTTTGGGACTGTTTTAGTTAATAAAAGAATGACTTCATTTGGCCAGTCTCCCCAAAATTGAGCATGATTTGAGCCTTTTCACCTGTTAAATCTTAGCCACCACCTCTGCTTTTGTTGAAAATACTTCTTAAACCCTGCTATCACAGCATAGTTAATCTTGGAAAACTCTGTGTCTCTTCAGAGAATGTATCTGCTTTTGTGATCAGGGGTAACCCTAAGCAGACCTTTTAGGAGCTAAGGTTACTGGTAAACTCTGTATTCTAATACTGTTAGTATGTATTTCTAAGTCTGTTCTTCCTTTTGGCACTCAGTTCCAAAGTGAATAGAAGTGATTCTGCCTTATTTACATTCTGTAGCTTTAAACTGGTTTTCTGCTCCTGTAAACATACATTCATCACAGTGGTGCACCATGGGAGATTCCGGCATATGAGGCTGTATGTTCTGTTGTAGTCTGAAAAGTTAAAGCAACTTTAGGAATGATAAGTTTGTGAAAAATATTACTGAAAAGAGAACACTGAACTAGGATGTTGCTGTTTCATTTGCTTTGGGCCTAACCAGCTCTTCTGAATTATGCTCCCTTCAAATTTTACATAGAGGGCAGATCTTTGTTTTCAGCTATGATCTCGAGGATTACATAGATGTTCTTAAAACTTGTTATCTGCAAAACTGCAATGGTATACCATTTCATACCTACTCAGGTTGCCGAAATGAAAGAGAGAAAGTGCTAGAGAAGATATGGAGAAATTAGAAATTTTCTACACTGCTAGAGGGGTTATAAATGGTGCAGCCCCTGTGGAAAGCGGTTGATAGTTCCTCAAAATGTTAAATATAAAGCTACCATATGACCAATACATACTCCAGAGAAATAAAATGTGCACACGAAAACTTGTACAGGTTTGTTTCCAGCAACACAACATGAGCAAAACATGGAAACAATTGAAATATCCATTAAGTGATGGATGTACAAGATATGGCACAGCCATGCAATGAAATGTTATTCAGCAATAAAATAGAATGACTTACTGATAAATACAGCATGCATGAATCTTGAAAATATGCTAAGTGGAAGAAGGCAGTCACAAAAAAACCTTATATTGTATGAGTTTGTTTATATGAGAAGTTTAGAATAAGCAAATCTATGGAGAATGTAGTTTAGGTTTCCACAGACTGGGTAGAAAGGGACAATGAGGAATGAATGCTAATGATTGGGTTTTCCTTTGGGGATAATGGAAATATTCTAAAATTCATGCTACTAGTTGCACAACTCTGAAAATATGCTAATAAACCCACTAAATTTTACACTTTAAATGGATGAATGTTATGACATGTGAAATACATATTAATAGAATTATTTTTTAAAACTTCATTATCAAAGTTAACTTTTGGTAGTGATGATGGTGACTTCATGTACATAGATGTGTGTGTTTAGGTATGGGTGTGTGGAAAATACCTTAAAGCAGTATACACATGATGCTATTAATACCATACTTTTAAGGTTTTTGCTGAATTTCAGAGCATAAATATAATGCAGTGATTTTATTACAGATTAATTTGACATTACCAAATGATATTAAGTTACTGTGTTTCAGAGTAATTGTGCACAAATTACGTATTACCATAAATGACTAATTAGAATTATTTACTTAGCCAAAAAAATGTATAGTTTCTTTCCCCTCTGATGTTTTTTCAGTATCTGTAATCAGCCTTAGTTTTAGTTTTCTGTTACAAAACATTTGGGTTTCTGTGTTACTGAATAAAACTCATTTTCATCACTTACTGATACGCACGTGCTAAAAGAAGAATTACACCTAATGCCCAGTAACTTGGATTTCCTTAACCTTTCAACTCGAATCTTTTCTCCCTGAGTGGTTTACTGCTGAGGCGCTTTATGTTCTCTGCCGGGTCTTTTCTCTTCCTCACTGCACGGTGATTTCCTGGACTGGCTTATCCAGAGGCATCACACACACTGAATCTTGAGTTGGCCAAGTAACTGCAGCATGACTGCTCCAGTTTGGGAGAGGAGAGACGTTCTTCATTAATGTTCTGTCATTGGAGAGAGGCTGGGAACAGTGGGGAGAAGAGCCATGGAATTAGGGGTATGTGGGATCGTTGACAAAATGGAAAGGGAGTAGTTGAAGCTCAAAAAAGGCTGAATTATGTTTGGGCAAAAAACCAGATTGAGTTACAAACAACCACTGCTTCTTTGCTCACTATTTTCCATCTCTGTTCATGAACCAACAAATAACATATGAAAGTATGTGTTTATGTTCCCTTTCCCAGGAACTAATTTTAAAACTGAAGCCAGGTTGATAAGTGTTTATTGAGCATGTCTTCTGTACCATACATACGGTGTGTGTGTTGGAGGGTTAGTTATGAAGGAAGACTAAGAGCAGTCTGTCTTCTTGGAGAGCGGGGTTGCTGTCTGGTGAGAGAAAGAAATCACAGATAATCATCTTACCCCAAAACAGTTTCTCTAGAATTGCATGTGTATTGGAACATAAGATGTTTAGTGGCAATAGAAAATACTCTCTGCCTATTTTTTTTTTTTAATACTCTGCCTATTTTCTAATGCCTGAAATTCTCTTCACATGGAAATAATGGTTTTATTCTTTTAAAGTGCAATAATTTTAAATACTTGAGAAAGATAATAGATACATTCCTAGTGAAGTATACTCAATCAAATATACGCTTCTAGCATCGAATTTTGTTGTGGTTCAAGAGAGAAGTGTAGCATCAAAAGATATAAAAAGTATTTTATTAGATTGAGGTCCTTACTATCTTTTGTTGGTAGGGAAAACAGTGTGCAGAAGTATGTGGCTCATTCATTCCTGGCTCACATGCATCACCACTCCTTACTGTTGACACTCCACACTATTAATAATGTGGGCAAGTTTATCACCTGCACTAAAAACCTGGTAAGATACCAGATTCTCATTTCCCTGGTTTAATTGTTCAGAGTTGAAAGGTGGAGCAGGATTTTGTGTCTGGAGCAGATCGTTTTCTGCCAGTACACTGCGGTTTAGCCGGTTTTAAGAACTGGAAATGTCATTTACATTTGAAGTAGTCTTTAGCCCAACTGTGGATGGATATTTTAAGTACTGGGTTATTTGTTAAGTTCGTCCCTCTACTGGTCTTTTGGGAAATTTAATGGAAACGCCAGCTACCATGTTATTGAAATCAATGAGAAATTATGTGCTCTGCCACAAGTGTATATACTTTTTTGGACATTTGCTGTTGATTTTTTAGAAAAACAGGATCTTCAAACCCTTTCATTATGAATGGGGTTTGGTCTCCTTTATTTTGAATCAAATATTTTCCAGCTAAAATTGTGTTATATGGCTTAAATTTATATTAATAAGCATTAACAGTTCAATAAATAAGTAAATTTATTAGCAATTTTCTTCAGAAATTATACTTTATAATTTTAAGAGATAATATATAGGACATAGTAGCTTTGGAATCATCTAAATGATTAATTAGATCCATTCAGATTAAACTGTGTGCTAGTTTGAAGGTTTTAACTTGAATTTGTGTGTACAGTATGGAATTGCTCAGCCTTTGAAAATAGTTTTGGATTGATGACACATCTGTACTTTTTGGTTTCCTTACCTGAAACTCTGTCTTCTTTGACAGACAGGTATGTTGCTCCTCTTTGTTTAAAAAAAGGTTATCTAAAGTTGAGTCCCCCCTCAGAATTCAAATGGAAAGTAAAAATACAGGTCACAGGGGGAATTTCATATGGGTATTCAGTGACAAATGAACCAAGCTTGGTAGCCTTTTGAAATAAAATAGGCAACTTTGGAAAACTGACTCCGAATTAGGGTCTTATACCTTTATAAAAAATTACTTTTTGGATTGGAAATTGAGAAGTTTCTGGTCAATACCTTTTTTTGCCATTGGTCCAATTCTGTTCAGAAGTTAAGGGGCTTAAAATTCTGACCTTTTGGTTCTCTAAAGATTGAGATTCACCTGCCACAGATGCAGTCTATGGGTTTAGTGCTGCTCCTTAACAATGCAGGGTTGATTATAAAGATAAGCCATAGTTCCTGCCCCAAATACAGGGGAAGGGGCAGAATTGAACAGTTTAGACGTAAATAAGTGCTTTACATGTATTTATGTTGACACTTAATCTTGTTAATCTATTGCTATGCAGCCCTGTTTTTCTAATGAGGGATTTTGAGCTCAGAGAGGTGAAACTGAAATTTTATGCATACTGCCCTTCTGAAAGACAGGAATAAGTAGTCAGACAAAATGATAGTTGCTAGGTGAGCGCTGTAACAAAGTGCTAATAAGACAGTTCAGGAAGAAAAAGAATCCTGTCTTGTGTAGGGAACAATAGAAACTTTGTGAGGGGAATTCAGTTTGACCCTGAATAGAAAGAAGAGACTTGGGGTTAGGAATCCATTTTTACCATCGGAACACCCTTATCTAAGAGAGACCTCAAATACACATTTTGGGTTTGGAAAAGTTGCCAAGTCTTGCCTGTAAGATTTGGGTTAGAATTCTAGGGTTCCCAATTCTCATTTTAAAGCCCCAGACTTGACCATAGAGTTTATAGAGGTGATCTAGGAGTGTTGCCTATACCTTGTATAGGATTGGGATTTGCACTTGTTTTATTGATATCATTCTATTTTCTTCCTTCCCTACTTATAATTATTGTGGTGGGTGGGAATTTGAGATGGGATGTCTTCTTGATGATGTTGAAATAGTCTGTCCCTTCAAGTTTGTACCAAGTGGCTGCTGAATGACCGGAAATCATTGACTTGGCCTGGAGACTCAAGACTTGATAAAATGCTTATTTTTTTAGACAGGGTCCTGTAGTTTGGGAAATAACTCCTAAAAGTGTAAGAGGGAAGGGAATGATTGGGCATGGGGAGATTTTTCCAGGCCTATGAGGTGGCTGGAGAAAAAACAGTAGAAATAAGAAAACATACGACATTCTATTTAAATCTTGGCCAGAGAACCTGTTAAGTGTTTGGGTCAGGAAAAAACCTAGGTTTGTGGCCTAAAATAATCATTCAGTAGACCTGACAGATTGACTCTCTCTGCCCCTTTCTCCTTGGAAAGAGAAATTTGGAATTCATGTTTATTTAAAATAGTTGCTCCTTCATCTTGAAGTTTTTTTTTATAAAAAGCTTAATTCTGAGCAGCCAGCCTCGGTAAAACAATTTTGCCAGCTGTCAGTTACTTGAACATCCCCCAAATAAAGGTAAATGAAATAAGACTAACTACTTTTAGACTGCAGTGGTCTCTCCTAAAGTTCTATAACCATTTTTCCCAAAGGAATGGAGACGGTTCCATTTATCTAGAAGGCACTATTACTGTGTCAGTCTGTGTGTATGTACACATACATGTTTTGTGCAGGTGCTTCCCTCTCAGACGTTTTAGAGTTGATGGCTTTGTCCCTGATTGTTCAGTATAATAGTTTGCAGATTCACTAAGAGAGCTTGTGTAGTAATGCTTGCTTTATTTTTTTTCTCTTCCACTCTTGTTTTATTTTTTACTTTTTTTTTTCTTTGTGATGTGACATTTTCAGCTGATGTATTGAAAGCAAATCCTTCTAATTTGGGAGCCCAGATCACAAGAGTGAGTTTTTCTACTAGTGTCTCTAGCTGTATATCTTTTTCTGTGTGTGTCTTTCCACCCTTTTCCCTCTCCCAATTCAAAAATACTCAAAACACATTTCATAAATATTAGATAAGAAAATTCCTCTGTCTGTTCAGCATCATGCCTTTCCACAAAGCAATGTCCACTTTATATTGGGTCAGATTTCTTTTCTCAATGCTGTTGTAAAAAGCATAGGTCAATGTATGTGTTCTGTTTTGGTTTGTTTGCCTTTCTATTACCTCGTATATTGGAACTCACTTTAGTTCTGTCTTCACTGCGGATACGTCTGGACTCCTGTCATCAGTGTGTCATAACACTGTTAGTATTTTTTGGTGGTGGTTTTTGTTTTAAGGATAATTACATATAGTATCTTCTGAGAATAAAAGACCCATTCTTTCATCAGGATTTTAAGTAATAAATTCTTTGGCTTATCTATTCTCCCACCTCATTCCCTGGTTGTTCCTCTTGGGGCCATAAAGGAATGAAAAGCCACACCTATTACTTTCTAATTTCAGCAGACTGACCAGATGAAAGTGGTCAGACTGGTGAGCTCTGAACATGCAAGCATTGGAAGACGGTTTGATTAATTCACAGGAAAACTGTTCATGATGAAAAGAATAGCACCTTTTTATGGTGAAATCAAAGTAGGCTTTCTATTTGTTAGTCTGATTCAGATAACCTTCCCATGTAAGCTGTACATTGCTTTTTAAGATCTTACACCTGGGTAATTTTCTGTACTGGCTTAACCCCTTTCTGTTCTCTCTGGCTTGTGTTATTACAATTTAACTCATATTCTATTTGTCTAGTTTTGCATCCTGAAAAAGCAGGTGATTAAATAGTCCCTTTTCTTTTCTCCTAGTGTTCTAAAATTTGTTTGTTGCTTCTGAAATTATTTAATTTTGGCCAATAAAGCAAATGGTGTGCTGTCCTAATTAGGAATGCAGATACTCCAGGTGCTTTACCCAGAGTAATCAGCCATTGTGTTTTCAATTACCATGAGAGAGTACAACAATGTATACTCTACACTATGCTATAACCATTGATTATGGATAAAAATTCTGAAAGCCTTGCTTTCAGGATCCCTAGGTTATTCTAAAACACCCACTCCCTGTTCCTTTCTTTTGTTACCTCAGAGATTGAAAGATCTCAAGCAGAGAGAGTTTGCTCGAAATGTCTCCTCAAGATCCCGCAAGGATGAGAAGAAACAGGAGAAAGCCCTACGGCGGCTCCACGAGTTGGCAGAGCAAAGAAAACAAGCTGAATGGTGAGGACATTGTCTCTCTGAGGGCTTACAAATAATTAATAATCATTAAGATTTAAGAATTTAATAATCCTTTTTTTAAAAATTAAGGTATAATTGATATATAATCCTTAAATTTTAAATAGATCCTTCTTTCAAACTAAAAGAATATCTATACTTGGAGTATAATATACTGATTAAGAATATGCACTCCTGGAACTTCCCTGATGGTCCAGTGGTTAAGAATCTGCCTTGCAATGCAGGGGATATGGGTTCGATCCCTCATAGGGGAACTAAGATCCCACATAGATCAGAGCAGTTAAGCCTGCATGCTGCAACTAAGACCCAAGGCAGCCAAATTAAAAAAAAAAAAATGCTCCTGAGGCCGTATCCTATGATCTGTGTGACCTTAATTATCTAAGTTCTGTGCCTCAGTTTCCTTATCTGTAAGGTGGAAATGATAATAATAACTTAATTCTTACAGTTGTTGTGAAAAGTCATTAAGTTGTTACATCAAAGTGCTTACAAAAGTGTTCCTAGCACATAGAAGATGCTCAGTAAATCAGTAAATTATGCAACTGTTATTCCCATTCTCCATCTTTTTTTGCCTCTCTGCTTGTGGGATCTCAGTTCCCAACCAGGGATTGAACCCCGGGCCATGACAGTGAAAGCCCTAACCACTAGATCACCAGGGAATTCCCCTCCCACATTATTCTTATGTAGAAAAGCACATACCTTACAGTATTCTACTGGAGCACATATTTAAGTATTCTGTCTTTCCAAGTACTGTAGAGTTAGTACTAAGCAATAAAGCCTAGGAAATTCTATTCATTTCTCTACAGATTCCTTCCTTCTTGAGTTTTGTTTTTAATGTTCCTTCATGGTTCTTGATGATAAGTATGGAACTGGTATTTAGCCTTAGGTGAAATTAGCCCGCCTTAGCCCACCTCGGGCTGCATTCCCAAGCAACTAGTCTTTGGTGGAGATAGTCTTTGAGCATCTGAGAATTCATGAGGTATGTGCCTCAATCTGAAGGATTTAGGTCCCTCTGTTTGTTTTTAATGGCTGGCCAGGAACAAGAGGAATTAGTTACAGTGGAAAGAAAAACTGTGACTTTTAAAAGTTTATGGTGAGGTTGAGGCCAGAGTTTTCAAGATTGTGACCTTTCTAGATTTTGGGGTACTTGCTTACTTATTAACTTCTCTTGTGTTTTGGAAGAAGGAGGAAGGAGGAGAACACATATAAGTGTAAGTTTTGAAACAGAATTAACCCGTAAGCTCTAATATTGAGTTACAATGCCTGTAAACTGATTCTGATTCCTTCTTTAGCAGTTCTTTATGTAATAAATGCATTCCTCTCGGACTTGTTGAAAGGCTACTTCCTTAAAAAATACATACCAGACCACTTTTTAGTTCCAGACATATTTTAATACATGTTTTTCTTCATTGGTGACTTTTAGTTCTGTTTTATTTATTTATTTAGTCACACTGTGCAGCATTAGTTCTGTTTTAGAAATAAACAGTTAAAAGATGACCAAGTAAACTCTTGGGGAAAAGAAGGTTTTGACCCACCAATCAGGTATATTTCATCGTCCTAGGAGTAATGCATGACCCCATAGTATTGTTGGAGTTGCATGACAAATACTAAGCAAAAAGTCACAATAAATCCCTTATTTCAGTTTGAACGTTTCTTTGCCATGGCGGAGGGGGGGGGTTGTGACACAGTGAGAGTATCTCTTGCTACCCCAGTCGGGTGGGTTCCATCTTCCAATAACAAGAGTTCAGGTAGCAAAGGGGGGTTACCATATTATCTGACTATATTTGGTCCCTGACTTTAGGACAGCCAGTAGTTAGGGTTTAGATTAAGAGGACTTCATCCAAATAATTGTCTTCAGTTCTTGAGTTTGGCTTGAGAGATACCTGTATAACCCACACACTAAAAGTTTCAGACATGACAGGAGTTTAAAACACTGGCTCTGAGGCTCCTTGATGTTTCTGTTTTCAAAGCTGAGAAAGTACTTGGTAGAATAATGATCGTTGTATGGAGTGCCCAGAAGGTGTCACAAAACCAAAGCAAATTCTTGGACATGGTGCCAGGAGATAGACACAGACTGTTCGTTTCTGTAATAGACATGCTAACCTAACCGCAGACCATCAGAGAGCAGCACAGTGGAGATTTCTGACTGTGTTCAACTCAAGGAATAGGCACATTTTAAAAAATTGAAATTTGAAAGCAGAGAAGAAATTGAGGGTTGTGTTTTTGTTTTGTTTTGTTTTTTAGCTGTACAAAGTACAGTTGATCCTTGAACAATGTGAAAGTTAGGGGTGCTGATGACCCCAGCCCCCACACAAACTCATACACCTACACAGTCAGAAATTGTGTATAACTTTATAGTCAGTCTTTTGTATTTGCAGTTCCACATCCAAAGATTCAGTCAGCTGCAAATTGTGTGACATGTATATACTAAAAAAATATCTGTATAAGTGGGCCCTTGCATTTCAAACCTGCATACCCATATCATTCAAGGGTGAACTGTGCAGCCTTTGGGAATAAATTTTCAGCCGTATGTTTGGTAGCATACTGATGGGTAGGATGGTACAGTAAAGACATGTAAAGGATGGAACAGATACAGGACAGGTGGGCTATGCCAAATGGTAATGATCATGTATTCAAATTGTGAGGTAAAACTCAGTATTTAGACAGCTTAGGAAGAAACAGCAGTAACTGGCTATCCCTATGAATGTAACTTAGTAGATTAGCAGTATGAGACTTTGCCTTACCTTAACTGAGCAAGTTCCTTTCGTTAGCATAGGGCTGAGGAAGGACTACCATTCAGTGTCTTTAAGATCTGCCTGTGATGAATGGCCAAACATAAGAGATAAGAGTTTTAGAAGTATGAGGAACTTCCCTGGTGGTCCAGTGGTTAAGACTCTGCACCTCCACTGCAGGGAGCATGGGTTTGATCCCTCCTCAGAGAACTAAGATCCTGCATGCTTCATGGCACAGCCGAAAAAATAAAGTAGTATGAAATGTACCCCTAAACCTGTTTTTTTGTTTGTTTCTCATTTTTCTAAACCCATTGTGTAGTGCACCTGGAAGTGGTCCCATGTTCAGACCAACCACAGTGGCTGTAGATGAAGAAGGTGGAGATGATGAGAAAGAAGAATCAGCAACAAACAGTGGCGCAAGTACCACTGCCACTTGTGGCCTGGGATCTGAATTCTCCACAGATAAAGGAGGCCCATTCACTGCAGTACAAATCACTAATACCACTGGGCTGGCACAGGCTCCTGGGCCAGCCTCTCAAGGCATCAGCTTTGGCATTAAGAATAATCTAGGGACCCCACTGCAAAAATTGGGAGTGTCATTTTCCTTTGCCAAGAAGGCTCCTGTCAAACTCGAATCAATAGCATCAGTTTTCAAGGACCACGCAGAGGAAGGGACCTCTGAAGATGGAACAAAAGCTGATGAAAAGGGTACAGACCAGGGACTGCAGAAGGTGGGAGATTCTGATGGTAGCAGTAATCTTGATGGTAAAAAAGAGGATGAAGACCCTCAGGACGGAGGGTCCCTTGCCTCAACATTATCTAAGTTGAAAAGAATGAAGCGAGAAGAAGGAGCTGGGGCTACAGAACCAGAGTATTACCACTACATCCCCCCAGCACACTGCAAAGTAAAACCTAATTTTCCTTTTCTACTCTTTATGAGAGCCAGTGAACAAATGGAAGGTGATACTAGTACACACCCAAAGAATGCCCTAGACAGCAAAAAAAGTAGTTCTCCCAAGCCTAAAGTCTGCATCAAGGTGACAGCAAGCCAAGGAGCAGAAAAGACAGTTAGTGAAATCTCCGAACAGCAGATGGAAACCAGTGCGACTGAGCCCTCAGAGCCTGGAAGCAAAGCTGAGACAAAGAAGCCCTCAGTGGGGGATGTAAGTGAGCATAGTTTAGAGAGTCAGAGTCAGAGTCAGAAGGATTCAGAGATCCAAATGCGTGAGTCTGACCCTCCTAAAGAAACTTCTCAGCCTACTCCAGCAGGGAAAGAAAGTCGGGAGGGACCCAAACATCCAACCGGTCCTTTCTTTCCTGTTTTAAGCAAAGATGAAAGCACTGCCCTCCAGTGGCCATCAGAACTGTTAATTTTCACGAAGGCAGAACCCTCCATTTCGTACAGTTGTAACCCTTTGTATTTTGACTTCAAGCTTTCAAGGAACAAAGATGCCAGAGCAAAAGGGATGGAAAAGCCGAAGGACATAGGAGGCTCCTCAAAGGACCATCTCCAAGGCCTTGATCCTAGTGAGCTACATAAAAGCCAGGAGGAGGAAGAGAGTGTTCAACATTCTTCAGGAGGCAGAATCGATGCACCTGCTTCAGGGGCTGCCTGTAGTGGCCTAAATAAGCAGGAGCCTGGGGGTAGCCATGGATCAGAGACAGAAGACACAGGGAGAAGCCTTCCTAGCAAGAAAGAACGATCTGGGAAGTCCCACCGACACAAAAAGAAAAAGAAGCACAAAAAGTCCAGCAAACATAAACGGAAACACAGGGCTGACCCAGAAGAGAAAAGCTCTAAGGCAGAATCTGGGGAGAAGTCTAAGAAGCGCAAGAAGCGAAAACGAAAAAAGAATAAGTCATCAGCCCCAGCAGATTCTGAACGGGGGCCCAAACCAGAACCCCCTGGTAGTGGTAGCCCTGCACCACCAAGAAGACGGCGGCGAGCCCAGGATGATTCCCAGCGGAGATCCCTTCCAGCTGAAGAAGGAAGCAGTGGCAAGAAGGATGAAGGTGGAGGTAGTGGGAGCGCCCAGGATCATGGTGGGAGGAAACACAGGGGTGAACCTCCCACGTCATCCTGCCAACGAAGAGCTAGCACCAAACGGAGCAGCCGATCCAGCCATCGAAGTCGACCCAGTAGTGGAGATGAGGACAGTGATGACGCGTCATCACGCCGGCTGCACCAGAAGTCTCCATCCCAGTACAGTGAGGAGGAGGAGGAAGAGGAGGAAGAGGAAGAGGAGGAGTCAGGCAGTGAGCATTCCCGAAGCCGCTCACGGTCTGGCCGGCACCATTCCTCTCGCCATTCCTCCCGGCGCTCTTACTCCAGTAGCTCAGATGCTTCTTCAGACCAGAGCTGCTATAGTAGACAACACAGTTACTCTGATGACAGCTACAGTGACTATAGTGACCGGTCACGAAGGCACTCCAAGCGCTCCCACGACTCTGATGACTCAGACTATGCCAGCTCCAAGCACCGGTCCAAGCGGCACAAATATTCATCTTCTGATGATGACTATAGCCTCAGTGGCAGCCAGTCCCGAAGCCGATCTCGGAGTCATACCAGAGAGCGCTCAAGATCCAGGGGCCGCAGCCGCAGCAGTAGCTGTAGTCGCAGCCGGAGCAAAAGGAGAAGCCGCAGCACCACCGCCCACAGCTGGCAGCGGAGTCGGAGCTACAGCCGGGACCGCAGCCGCAGCACCCGGAGCCCTTCACAGAGGTCAGGCTCCAGGAAGGGGTCGTGGGGGCACGAGAGCCCCGAAGAGAGGCGTTCTGGTCGTCGAGACTTCATTCGCTCTAAAATCTACCGCTCCCAGTCTCCCCACTACTTCCGATCAGGCCGGGGAGAAGGTCCTGGGGAGAAGAAGAAAGAAGACAGCAGAGGAGATGATGGTAAGGGGATAGGCCCACCCTCCCAGAGCAGCAGCGTTGGCCCAGGAAGAGGGTCAGAAGGTGACTGCAGCCCTGAAGACAAGAACTCTGTCACCGCCAAGCTGCTACTGGAAAAGATTCAGTCAAGGAAAGTGGAGAGGAAACCCAGTGTGAATGAGGAGGTGCTGGCCACACCTAATAAGACCGGGCTCAAGCTCAAGGACCCCCCACAAGGTTATTTTGGACCCAAGCTCCCCCCTTCTCTTGGCAACAAGCCTGTCCTCCCTCTGATAGGGAAGCTCCCAGCTACCCGAAAGCCCAACGCCAAGAAATGTGAAGAGTCTGGCTTAGAAAGGGGAGAAGAGCAAGAACAGTCGGAGACAGAAGAAGGGCCTCCAGGGAATAGTGATGCCCCATTTGGACATCAGTTCCCCTCAGAGGAAACAGCTGGCCCCTTATCAGACCCACCCCCAGAAGAGCCAAAGTCTGAAGAAGCTGCTGCTGATCATCCTGTGGCTCCGCTAGGCACCCCAGTGCACTCTGACTGCTATCCTGGGGACCCATCCATCTCCCATAACTACCTCCCTGACCCCAGTGATGGGGACACCCTTGAATCCCTGGATAGTGGCAGTCAGCCAGGCCCTGTGGAGTCCAGCTTGCTGCCTATAGCATCAGACCTTGAGCCCTTCCCCGGTTACGCACCGCCCAGTGGGGAACCCAGTATTGAGTCAGTTGATGGAGCCGAGGATGCATCCCTCGCCCCCCTGGAGAGCCAGCCCATCACCTTCACTCCCGAGGAGATGGAGAAGTACAGCAAGCTCCAGCAGGCCGCACAGCAGCACATCCAGCAGCAGCTTCTGGCCAAGCAGGTGAAGGCCTTCCCCGCTTCGGCTGCCCTGGCCCCAGCCACTCCAGCCTTGCAGCCCATCCACATTCAGCAGCCGGCCACGGCCTCTGCCACGTCCATCACAACTGTGCAGCACGCCATCCTACAGCATCATGCCGCAGCAGCTGCTGCTGCCATTGGCATTCACCCCCACCCTCACCCCCAGCCACTAGCCCAAGTGCATCATATCCCCCAGCCCCACCTGACCCCCATCTCCTTGTCCCACCTCACTCACTCCATCATCCCTGGTCATCCCGCCACCTTTCTGGCTAGCCACCCCATCCACATCATTCCCGCTTCGGCCATCCATCCCGGGCCCTTCACCTTCCACCCTGTTCCACACGCTGCCCTCTACCCTACCCTGCTGGCTCCCCGGCCTGCTGCAGCAGCTGCCACTGCCCTACACCTTCACCCACTGCTTCACCCCATCTTCTCAGGTCAGGACCTGCAGCACCCTCCCAGCCATGGCACATGAGTTAGGGGGTAGGAGCCTAGATGGGGCCAGGGAAGGTGACCCATGCATCTTCCTTTGGGGTGTCGAGCCATTAATACCAGCAAGTAGAAGCTGGAATGGGCAGTGTCTGACAGCCAAAGAATTGAGTTTTGGCTTGCAGGGGTGGTTTTAGATTTGAGGTTTGCTTTGGGTTTACTATCAGGGATTTTTTTCCCTTTTTCCTTTTCTGTTTGTCCCTCCCTCTCCTGTGTTTCTAGGCTGGGAACACAGTAAGTGCTGCCCACCCCTCTTCGGCAACACCCCCAAACTGTTGAGTTTAGATTCTCCCCTCCTCCCTCTACTTTTTATCCTCTGCACTTCTGTGTATAAATTTTAAAACATTTTCCTCCTCTCTGGCTGGCGGGTTGTCCATCCGGTCCTGCCTTCTCAGTGTCTTTGACCTTGGTGACCTTATTTATCCCGGGTGAGGTGGAAAGGGAGTCTGACCTGGAACCAGATGCCACTCAGCCTGTCATTTGATCCACTTCCCACACAAACAGAGCCACACATTTGGCACTGTTGTCCTTGTGTCCCTCATCCCAGAAGAGACATCTGCATATCCCAGAAAAGAAGATCGTATCATGAATAGAAGCTGCGGAACAGAGAGGAGCTCATGTGTCTGAAGGGTGTATTTTCTTCTGTCATGTTGATGTTTCCTTCTTAATTTATAGGATTTTTTTAATGTAAAAAATTGCACTGAACTCTATAAACGTAAATGCTGCTTTTTGTAGCTCATATAAAAAAGGTTCCATATTTGTAGTATACTGCAATAATATTTTTTACATCCGGCTCTTTAAGTGATCCTTGTTCTGGTGGCTTTGTGTAAATATGTTTGCCCTAGTTGAATTAAGAAACTTTAAAGGTTATCAAATGAAAACAAACAAAAATAAAGTATTTGTTTTCTGCTAGATGCAAAAATGACTAAGCATGTATATTTTATCAAGCTCATGTATTTTTTGAAGTTATGAACCATAAAATGTTAAAAAGAGGAACATTGCTTAACATTTTTTTTTTTTTTGCTGAGACATAATTTGCAGTAAGTGGTGCTGCCAGTACTGGGAGTTTTGAACTAATGGGCTGCAGTCAGCTAGGAGTGTTGAGGAATAGTTTTGACAGTCTCCCTTATGTGGTTTGCATTTCATACAGAGAAACTGGTGGGCCCCACAGAGGAGGAGAGAGATTCAAGAGCTTTATTCTCTGGAAGCAGTGAGATTCAAAGTGATTGTCCTGGGGGATTCCTGGGTTTCCGCGGCGCCGTCCCAGGCAGTCCATTTGCCTTCCTAGTACTTAGCCCCCTCTGACAACAATTTTTAATGTGCCTTTTGGGTTGGCTAGAAACTGAAGTAGAAGTAAACCGGAGTGTGGCAGAGCTGGGACGGTCTTCCTCCTCCTCTTACTGAGAGGTGAGCACATTTTTAGATTCTGCAGATTTTTTTGCTTCATGGTTTCCATGCCTCTACCCAACTTGGTTTAAGCAGTAAAGATTCCTTTTTTCTTTTCTCCATGACCCTTAGCAGAGGAAGTACCACCTGAATTCCTCTTCCTCCTTATCGTTCACCTGGCTCTCAGTCCTAATTAATACAGTGACCCAAAGGTGTTCATCTTGTAGATCTCATCTTCTTTGATGTAGTTAGAACTTCCCTGTTGGGCATTTCCCTACCTACTCCTGTGGCTAGAATTGGTTGGGTGGTCACCTGACAGAAAAAACAAAACCCTATGTATGTGGGCCAGGGCTCCGTGTTCTGCCTTTCTTCAGTTTCCAAGACAGAAAGGCTTTGCATTCATGTCAAGCAAGTGCTGGGCAAATGAAGACTCTGTTGAGCCTTCTACCTGTTCAGTGCTCCTCATCTGATTCAGAAGCATCACTTTTTTGATAAATAGCACTGGAAAATGAAATCATCTGTTTGTGAAGTGAAGGGGCTCATTTTTTTTGCTTTCAGCCCATGTAAATATTTAAATAATACAGTATTAACATTTTTGTGCTGCTTCCCGTTAGCTTGTAGATTGAGCCATACTCTGGCTGCCTCTCTACCTTCCTGGGGGCAGTTTCCTTTAATTTCCACAATAGTGATTTTAAAACTAAAAAAAAGGAAAAACAAAATAATCTATCCTTACTTACAAGCATAACAGATTGTATTTAACTTTATCACATATGATAGAGACATATATGCTGTAAAATTAGGGAAAGGAACTTTCTAATAAACCAATGATTTGTGGAAACTTTAGAGTTTGTCGTGATTGTTGCCCCATCCACTCTGTGGGGAAGGGGTGGAGTTATGGGTCACAAATAACATCTTGTATGAAGTGGTCAAAGGGTAGATTTTTATGAACCAGCTGTTTATGATGTTTAGATTGTGCTTCTCAAAGCTCACCCTGCGCAAGTAGAGGGGAAAGGTTATGTTGTGGGAGGAAGTGATGGTTAAGTTTCTGTCACTTTTATGTAGATGTCTTGGAATGTATACCTCCTTTCCACCAACTCTCCCAGATTATTTTTTTTCCTTTTTGGCTGCATTGGGTGGCATGCAGGATCTTAGTTCCCTGACCAAGGATTGAACCTGTGTCTCCTACAGTGGAAGCACGGAATCTTAATCACGGCTACCAGGGAAATCCCTATTTGGGGGCTTTTGAGTGGACTTCAGGGCAGTGAGTTGAGTCACCTGCCTAGCCTTCCCCTCCAGAGTCCTGAGTCCTCCAGTACCAGTCCTGAGTTATTCTCAACCCTTTACTATGAGTACAGTGCTAGAGAGCTACCTGGTAAAAGGAAGCATGTGCCAATTGTTACTGAGCAGTTAAAATTCTCTATCTGCTCTTCTGTATGCAAAAGGCAGGGGAAATTGTGCAGCAAATGCTGACCATAGTCCTGTAGTGATGAATTAGTTTCCTCTTTTCTTCAGCCTTTCTGGAAGGAACGGCACAATGTGTATTTCTATTTTCCTACTCTTACATAGTTGTATTCTCCCTTTGACAAGCTGTTCAACTTGAACCTTGGGTTGGATGCTCAGATCTGCCAATTTCTCTAAAATAGCAAAATCCCCGCCCCCAAATAAAGGATGTTAGAAAATGAAAAGTGGAAATTCCCTGGTGGTTAGGACTCTGCATGTTCACCACCATGGCTTGGGTTCAGTCCCTAGTCAGGAAACTAAGATCACCCCCCAAGTCTTGTGGCACAGCCAAAAAAAGAAAAGTGGTGTTCTGAGCAGGCAAGGTATCAGCAAAGAGGCAGACTGACCTGTAGAGATCCTCCATGTGAAAGTCTGTGCGGCTGCCTGATTGCAGGCGGGGTTCTGCTACCTGCCTCAGCCACCTGGGCTTCACCATGGAAGTTCCTCCTCCTCTCCGCCCTCAGTGACTAATTCAGGCCTGTCAACCCTTGCCACTCTTGTTTGCCAGGGGTACCATCGCCTCCTTATCATGTGTCTGAATTATTGCAGCCTTTTCCTGGCTGGCCTCCCTGACTCAGATCTACTGGATTTTCAGCATTGTGGTTCATTTAGTACTCACTGCTTCCCAGTAAAATAGTAAACTCTTGAGAGGGCAGAGACCAGTTCTTATACTTAGATTTTTTTTCTTAATCCCTTAGACTAGTGTTTTATATAGGGAGTTGAACACTTTCAGTAACACTTTATGTGTTCAAGAAAGATAAAAGCAAAGCAAAATACTATTAATAACAGGATTATGCATCAGGATTTAGCAAGGAAGCATCAAAGATGAAGATTTTTCTCTATATCCTCCACATTGCCTAGCTCACTGCCAGACCCATGGTAGTTTAGTAATTGTTGACTTTATGAAGCCTTGACGTTCATTGAGAGATTCAAAGACTTAGGCTGATGAGATGGAAAAGTGAGAGCAGTGTGTCAGCCCTCCTCTGCCTACTGTCAGCCCAGCTGTGTCCCCAACAGAACTCCCACAAGGAATAGAATATTGAATATCAAAACTGTCCCGGAGTCTGATCCTATTTGAGTTAATGAGACTACCATCCTACCAGCCAGCCACCATAGCTCTTGAATTACTTTTGACAGCTCCCTACCACATGGCAGTTACTGATCATGTAAATCTCTGCCCTCTCCTTTGCTCCTGCCACCAGTACCCTGGTTCAGGCCTCATCACCTTTAACTCAGAGGATGGTAGGCACCATCCATCTGATCTTCCCACTAAGTCCTGCCTTTTTCAGTCCCGTCTACCCATAGGCAGCTAGTATAATTCTGATTAGAGCACCATTGATCATGTATCTTCTCTGATTTATTAAAGATATATGATTCTCCATCTCCTATGGATTAAAGTTCAGATTTCTCAGACATTCAAGGACCTGCAGCGATGAGACCCCAGCCTGCATTCCACCCTCATGCCCTGGCCCTCACCTGTGTTGACTACTTACCTTTCTCTATAACTGACCTCTGTGTTCTTCTCTCTCTTATTTCCTGTGTTGAAAAACCCCTCATTCTCTGACAAAAGGCAATATAGTACAATGGTTAAGAACATGAATTCAAGCACAAATGTGTTTGACACAGTTTTTGCCACTCTGTGTACACTTGGACTACCTAAAACTCTGTGCCACAGTTTTAGCATTTCTAAAATGGACATAAGTAAGTGAAGTTGCTCAGTCGTGTCCGACTCTTTGCGACCCCATGGACTGTAGCCCACCAGGCTTCTCTGTCCATGGGTTCTCCAGGCAAAAATACTGGAGTGGGTTGTCATTTCCTTCTCCAGGGGATCTTCCCAACCCAGGGATTGAACCCAGGTCTCCCGCATTGCAGACAGATGCTTTAAACTCTGAGCCACCAGGGAAGCCCAAAATGGACATAATAGTAGCTAATTCATAGGGTTGTTATGAAGAAGCTGATAATATAAATGACCTCAGCTAGGCATCAACCCTACCTTTTCCAAGGCATTTACTATTCTACTGCAGTTATATGTGTTCATGTCACGTCTTAACTTTCTCCGGGCTAAGTTTTTTAAGGACCCTTGACAATTGTCTTTATATCTCTTACCACTCAATGCCTTGAACAGAATGAGAATTTATTAAAAACCTTGGTGAAGTGTGAGTTAATTTGGGGCTACACCAGGTACACCAGTAATACAGTTCTACTCAGTTGAGGACGGGGAGGGTGGAAGGTTAAGTACAGGACTGAGTATTACGTGCCTGCCGTGAGCTTGGCACTGGGAATTCAGCAGTGAAGGAGGCCCAGGCTAAAGTTCAAGGTGCTTCTAACCTAGAAAGTGATAGGATTTTGAGCTGTGTGAATTTTGAGGAGGTGAATTATGAGGACAAAGGTAGTGCTGAAGGGATGCCAGAATAGCCTGGGGGAGTTGGGCAGGATAAGATGATGGTTATGTTTGATCAGAAAATGTAACAGCCCTGGTAGTCCAGTGGAATCCGCCTTGCAATGCAGAGAACTTGGGTTCGATCCCTGGATGGGAAACTTAAGATCCCACACGCCGAAGAGCAACAGTTCCCACACCGCAACTACAGAATCCGTGCACAAGGAAAGATCCCAGATGATGCAACTAAGACCCATCGCAGCCAAATAAATAAAATATTTAAAAAGAAAATATGAGCAAAAGCAATGTGACTATGTTCTTTACCCCATCAGATCTCTTAAATTTCCTTCTTGACAGCCTGCTTTTTTGGGAAGACAATGCAGCGCCAGTAAGACTTGCTTGGCACTCCTCTTCCTCTGAACATCCGTTTAAAAAATGCCCTTTCTGCTCAAAACTATTCCTTTTCTTTTCACTGTGTGAGCCTGCATTTGCATCTTCCAATCCTCAGTGCCTGCTGCTATTCAGTCTGTCAGCAATGCCTACAGTATGTATGCTGGGCTCTTGGCAAGGTCCTGGGACACCAGAAAGGAACCTCATTCTCAAGGGACCCGTGGACAAAATCCAGTGAACAGACCATGACTAAGCAGTGTGATCAGTGCTGCACCCCTGTGTGTTAACCCCAGAGTGCCAGCCCGAGGAATTGAGGGAGGCATCCCCTAGGTAATGACCCCACTAGAATCAAGTCTTAGTGATTGGACAAGAGCTCTGTCACCCAAGAAGGAGTTAGACCTGCCTTCACCTGAACAGCTGGTGCAAATCTCAGAGCCTGTGAGCCAGAAAACCCTGGGATGACTCCACTTTACCCCCATCTCCTCCCTTCAGCCAGGATCCATTCACCACCCCTCCCCCAGCACTGGCTACATTGCTGTGGCCGCATTAAGACTTGGCCCCAGATGAAGGATGAGTGAGGAAGCTGTTGTGCCAATATGACTGAGTGAAGCTGCCAAAGGTCCTAGAAGGAGGAAGTGGATAAGTGCCTTATCCTTTTAAGGATACAGCAGCCTCAGGTCTTATCAGGGGCCAGGACCTTCCTCACTCCTTCCCCCACTTCTGACCAAGTCACAGCGTGCCTTGGCAGCGCAGGGAACTGTGTGGGGGTAGGAGGACCTATAGAACTGGGCTAGAGTGGAGGCGTGTTGCACTATCCCAAGCAGGAAGCAATGGTGGTTTAGACTAGCATGGTGGTAGGAGAAACAGAATGAAGATTCAAGAGACATTGTTGAAGAGCAGAACCAGCAGGACTTGATGATAAAATATGTTCAAGAAAAGGGAAGAATTGGCTTTCAGCCATGAGCATCCACCCCCCAGGGTGGACTTACTCTCTTCCCAGCAACCCTAGAAACCATATGGCCCAGGACTCTGCCTACTGCTCAGCAAGTGGGTTTCAGCTTGATAAGAAAAGACTTCCTGTGGTGGAACTGAAAGAGGAAGCCACCAACCCATTAGTGCCTAGGAGGCTGTGGGAGGAGGACGATGGCCAGAGCTCTGCGTCTGCTTCGTGCCCTCTGGCTTCTGGAGTGGGTGCAGCTGCTCTTGGGACCTGGTGCTGTGCCTCCAACCTGGGCCTTGAACCTGGACCCAGTGCAGCTCACTGTCTACACAGGCCCTAATGGCAGCCACTTTGGGTTTTCACTGGACTTCTACAAGAAGAGCAATGGGAGGTGAGCCCTGGGAAACCCCCACCGTCGCTGCTTCTGTGGGTCTTGAGTTCCACATTTGTGATAGAGGTTGAGCAAAGTGATTTCCAGGGTCTATTTGGGCTGAATTCTTGTTAGGAATACTGGGGTGTCAGCGAGAGGCACCAGTGGGGAGCTGGGCAGAGCAAAGACAAAGGGGAGACCCATGTTGATACCTTATTTTTTCCTCAAGGGTCAGTTTTATGACCCACTCCACCCTTATCCCCTTGAAATACAGAAAGGAACACATGTCTTAAGTTGACCTGCAGAACTGTGAAATTGTCTATCTACTCCCACTTTGCTTTTCTATTCCAGTCCCCTCAACCCAGCAAAATGATTGATATTTGAAAAGAAGCAATAGAGCATTATTGGTTGGCATTGATCAGGCTGCAAATTCAGACTGCTAAAATTAGAGTCCTGACTCTTTCTCTCTATAGGAACAACCCTGAGCTATTCCTTATTGAGATGGACACTAAAGTCCAGCTTCAGAGTATCAGCACCTTGGGGAGTTGCCTCTGCTGAAGAGGGCCACCTCCCTCAAAGCTCCCCTCCTTCCAAATGTGGCCCAGGAACAATGACTAGTCAATGAGGAGTGTGGAGGGAGGGGAGAGGTTAAGAGTCTGACTCTCTCATCTCAACTCCAGACAGTTCTGAGGGTCTTTCTAACTCCATAGTTCCCAGGACATTGACCCATGGCTGTTACTCGGTCTGAATCTCAACTCAATGCCTCCTGCCCGATCCTGCTTCTTTCTCCTCCTTTTCACAGATACTGGTCTCATGGGCACTACTTAGTAAACATCCTGCAAACTAAAAAGATAAAAAAATTACAGCATTTTTGGAGCCCTCATTATGTAGTATTTGGCTGGCATTGGCATAAATGTTTCTCATGCGTTTATTTCATTTACTTCTGACAGCACTGAATCTAGATCTACTAGAGTCCTTAGAAATGTCAGCACCCCACCACCCACTTTAGAGGTGCCCACTAGCTTAATATTTCCTGGTTAAAATTGGTTCTCAGAAAGAGATCTGATGACAGTTCAGACAGGATTACGGTGCATGGCTCTTTGTGGAAAGTGTTGGGGAATGTAGACTGTGTACAGAGTTTAGGTCTCTTTTAGCAAGGCTATCAAACCCCTCGTGTTCAAATCAAACCTAATGGTTATATTCTCAGTTTTATCCTTAATTCCCTCGGTTACTGATGGGTATGTGACTTTCCTCGCTGGGAGTCAGTTTCACTGACCATAAAATGAAAAGGTTGGCCTCTATGGTCTGTGTCGTCTGACTGAGAAAAGATGATCCAGTGACCCTCGAGGCACACCGCCCTTCCGAGGAGGAGTGCTCCCACCACAAGCACTGGGACACGAGGTACCCCAGAATCCACGGAGCGCTCACCCAGCTTTCTTATGCAGTGTGTTCGTCGTGGTGGGCGCCCCACGGACCCTGGGCCGCAGCGAGGAGGAGACCGGCGGCGTTTTCCTGTGCCCCTGGAAGGCCGAGGGCGGCCAGTGCAGCTCGCTGCCCTTCGACCTCAGTGAGTCTCGCACAAGAAGAGAAAGGGAGGGGCTACGAGGAGAGCGGGCAGCCGGGCTTCAGCATCCTACCCCTTCTTCTGCCCTCCAGATGATGAAACGCGAAGCATAGGCACCCAAACTTTCCAAACCTTCAAGGCCGGGCAAGGACTCGGGGCGTCGGTCGTTAGTTGGAGAGACAGCATTGTGGTGGGCGCTACCGGACCGGGATCAGGGAGCAGACGGAGGGCGGGGACACATGGAGGGAGGAACCCGAGTCCCGCCCCTTCCCCATTCTCCTGTGGCTCTGCTTCAGGCCTGCGCCCCCTGGCAGCACTGGAACGTCCTCGATAGGAACGAGGAGGAGGCTCAGAAGACGCCCGTAGGTGGCTGCTTCGTGGCTCAGCTCCAAAACGGCGACCGCACAGAGTACTCGCCCTGCCGGGCCAACAAAATGAGCCAATTTTACGAGAGAAATAATTTCAGTGAGCTCCGTTTTGGCTCCTCCCACTCGCGGCCGTTATCCATTAGCCCCACCCTTCACCCGATCTCTCTTGGCCTCCAGCTATCCCAAATCCTGCTTGCAGTCTGGGGTCTCCCAGATGGCCCAGTTCTTGACTCCGCCCCCGCGCCCTGCCTACTGGATGTCAATGCTAAACCACGCCCCCATATTATCCTGTGACCCCCCACCCCGCAAAGCGGGCTTCTTCGCTGACCCTTCCATTTCGCCTCCTCTAGGGGAAGACAAGCGTTACTGCGAGGCCGGCTTCAGCTCGGCAGTCACTCAGGCGAGTAGGGAGCATAAACGGCGTGGGGGTGGCCCCCAACTAGGACCCCCTCTCACCTCCAGAGCTTCTATTTCAGGCTGGGGAGCTGGTGCTTGGGGCTCCTGGCGGCTACTATTTCGTAGGTACGTGCCCATCCATACACCTCCCTCCCTTCACTCGACTCGGACAGACCCCAGACTCCTGGGCGCCCACACCAACTGTCCCACGCGCCCTAGGTCTCCTGGCGCGGGCTCCAATCGCCAATATCATCTCGAGTTACCGCCCGGGCACCCTCTTGTGGCACGTGCGCACCCAGTTCACCTACGACCACAGTCACTTCCAGTACTACGACGGCTACCGGGGTAATGTGGCACCTCCCTTCGAGGCTTCCCAGCACTCAAGTGTCACCGCCGGCCCGGCCCTACCCCTGCAGGAACGCCCCATTGTCAACTCTGGCTGGCCAGCCCCAGGACTAAGGCGCCCCCAGTCTGCTCAAGCAGCTCCCTCTCCCTACCCTCTGCAGACCGCCCAGCTCCCAAAGGCGAGCACGTCGACTTCTCGCACTGAATTCGCTTCGTGGCCTCGGGCAGGTCTAGTCCTCTCGGTGGCCTCGATTTCCCCGTCTTCGCAATGCAGAGTTTGAACTGGGTGGTCTCTGAGTCCCCTCTCATTCAGGCCCCTTCCCTGCTTCACCCTCCCGGAAGGACTAACTCTCACTGTGCCTTCAGGGTACTCGGTGGCCGTGGGCGACTTCGACGGAAATCCCAAAACTACAGGCAAGAAATCACTTAGGGGTGCGGTTTGGGGAGTCCTGCCCAGAAAGGAGCACTTCCAAGACCCGCATTGAAATCTCCCTGGGATGCGGAACGGCGGGCGGGAGGCAGGTGGGGGTTCCAGAGACCTCACTTTCTGGGCCCGGCTCTCCCCAGAGTATGTCTTCGGTGCCCCCACCTGGAGTTGGACCCTGGGAGCGGTGAGTGCCCTCTGTCCACCCCTCACCGATTTCACTCTTCGCCTGAACCGCGCCCCGCCCCCCCGAACTTCCTGCCCTTCTGCGGTGGGCTCAGCTGTGACATGCTCCTGTATGTTTTCTGAGCAGGTAGAAATTTTGGACTCCTACCACCAGACGCTGCACCGGCTGCATGGAGAGCAGGTGAGGATCAGGTGGGGGAAGGATCAGAAGGGGCCAAGGCCAGGGAATTGAGACCCTGGAATATTCCACGAGACATGGTGGGATGGAAGTGTGAGTATGAGGACAGAAATTAAGGTGTGCCCCATTTCCTGCAGATGGCTTCGTACTTTGGGCACTCAGTGGCCATCACTGACGTCAATGGGGATGGGTGAGAAGCCAGGCGCCCCCACCCCTACCCACTTGGGTCCCAAATTACCAGAGGTGTTGACTGCCCTCGGTCTCTGGTCTCTTCCTTTCCCAGTCCTCACTCACACATGACCACCGAGGGGAGCGGGAGGGCAAGGATGGGTAAGCCTGGGCTCAGGCCCACAGCATCCCCCTAACCCATCCCCACATAACCGCCCGTTGGGCCTGCAGGAGGCATGACCTCTTAGTGGGCGCACCACTGTACATGGAGAGCCGTGCTGACCGCAAGCTGGCCGAGGTGGGGCGTGTGTACTTGTTCCTGCAGACTCGAGGCGCCCGAATGCTGGGGGCCCCCAACCTCCTGCTGACTGGCACACAGCTCTATGGGCGATTTGGCTCAGCCATCGCACCTCTGGGCGACCTCAACCGGGATGGCTACAATGGTAAGGCAAGAGAGAAGGGGTTTATAGCCATGACAAAGATCGTGGATTTGACCTGAGGGTAGCGGGAGCCAGGAAGGGCTTTGAGCAGGAGAGAGTTAAAGGAGACCAGTTGGGATTTGTTTGCATTAGTCCAGGCAAGATATAGTGACCACTGGGATGTGGGCTTTGGCAGCAGAGTTAAGAGATGAGGGTGATTTCTAGATAGTTATTACTTAGATTATTAGAACTTGATCGGTGACTGGAGGTGGGGCTAAGAGAGAGGAGTTGGGTGGGTGGTGGTGCCCTTCACTGCCTGAAACTCAAGTCTTGCCACAGGCCTGGAGGGAGATCAGCAGATCAGCTCTGCTCTCATTTTGATCATTTTCTTTTTCTTTTTTTGGCCACACCACACAACTTGCTGGATCTTAGTTCCCCAATCAGGGATCGAACCCCATACCCCTGGCAGTGAAAGTACGGAGTCCTAACCAGTGGACCGCCAGGGAATTCCCTGGACTTGTTTGATCATGAAAGGCTTGGGAGCCTTAGGCAGACATCCAGGGAACAGTTGGGTGTGACTTCCCCCATTTCCAGCAGAGAGGTCTGAATGGGAGACAGGGGCTTGGGGAGGGTTGATGAGGTCCTGGGAGCTTGCAGAGTGGGAAGAGGCCCAGGAGAGAGCCCTGGGGAACAAGAGCATTTAGGGGACTCCAAGAAAAAGTGGGTCTAGAAAGGAGACAGAGGGATGTTCAGAGGGGTAGGAGGGAAACTAGGAGATCTGATGGCCCAGAACTCAAAGGAAGAGTGCTGGAAGCAGAAGGAAGCTGGGTCGGTGGCTCCAGATGCTGCTGAAAGGTACAATTAGATGGGGCTGAAGAAGTAAGTATTCCTGGGCTTTAGCAAGAAGGAAGTCATTGGTGACTGACAAGAACCAATTCAGGGCTAGCTAGGGACCAAAGCCAGAATGTCATGGTGCAAGGTATGAATGAAGGTGAAGAATTGATGGCAGCCAGAGTAGACTGCTTTTTCTACCGGTTTGTGAAAGGAGAAAGAGAAAGGTGATTACTGAAAGGAGATGAGGATTAAAGGAAGGCTATTTTAATTGTAAAGACTATTAGTAGGTGGAATGTGGAGGAAAATGATCTTGTGGGGAAATAAGGGCAGGGAGTGAGCTGGAGGTGGGTCCCTGCAATGCCTGAGAGATGCAGGGCTGGAATGCTCAGGCTAGTGGCAGGTGTAGGAGGGAACTGTTCTAGGGTCAAGAGGGGAGAAGAGCAAAAAGCACAACAGTTTGGTTGCTTCTCTTTGTGAAGGAAGTGAGAGGCGGGGAGCTTGATTGAATGGAGAAGGTTTGAAACAGGTGCTGAGCAGAAAACTCTGAGGAACTGCTAGGCATACACTGAGGCCCGTGGTGATGGCTGGAGGTCAGAAATTCCCGGTGCCCAATGTGGTGGGGTCTGGCTAGGACTGGCCATGGGGCGGAATGGCTGAGGATATGGCGAGGGTAATCGAATGTTTAGAAAATAGGTGGAGAGATGGGGAAGCCAAAGATCAGGTGACTGGGTGAGACTGTGTTCTGAGCCTATCAGAAAAGTCAGTGCATCTTTAAAAGAAAAAACTGCACAGAAAACATACCATAAAGTCAGAAGGCAAGGGAAAGACAGTTACAACATATATATCAAAGATCTTAATTGCCATCACAAGCAAAGAATTCTTACAGGTTAGTAAGATTATTAATGATTGTTATTAATGATGACTACATTTTCAAGACTGGTCATTAAAGTTATGAGTGATGACAAGCCCATGGTGTGACCCTGGGTTTACATGGTGGGAGTAGAATACCCCAGCTGAAGAGGGGGCAAATATTTAGCAGGTCTTGGTTAGTTAATCTTCTGGGACTCTATTTTCTCCTTTAAAATGGGAATAATAATGCCTAGTTTTCAGGATTAAAAGAAATCATGACAATATATTGTCCTCAATAGATAGTGAGGGCTGTTAGACTGTTTTTACAATAATCTGACTTGATGGGTCTTCCTCCCACCCAATTGTAAACTCCTGGAGAGTGGGGCAGATGCTTCCTTGCCAGGACCCCTGCATTCCTCTCCTGCTCCCCTGGGGTCTGCCCAGAGAAGGAGCTCAGGGAAGTGTTATAGGGCCTGGAGCGACTGGATAAGAGATAGCCACTCCCTTTCTGTTGTTCTTTCCAGATGTTGCGGTAGCTGCCCCCTACGGGGGTCCCAGCGGTCAAGGCCAAGTGTTGGTGTACCTGGGTCAGAGTGAGGGGCTTAACCCATCCCCCTCCCAGGTCCTGGACAGCCCCTTCCCCACAGGCTCTGGCTTTGGCTTCTCCCTTCGAGGTGCCACAGATATCGATGACAACGGATACCCAGGTGCCCCTGGACTGCCTCCAGCTAGACAGGAAGGGGCCTTGGGCATTAGCTGGAGATACTGAGAGACACAGCAAGGGGCTTGAACCTGACCTGGTGCCCCCCTGAGAACTCTGTGGGGTGGGGGGCCAGATCAAACCTCCTATGGGGAAGGTAGTGTGGGAAACCCCTGAGAAAATGAGATGAAGACCCCATAAGTCTCTAACGATTCTGACACCACCCCTCCTTCTCACAATGTCTATAGACCTGCTTGTGGGAGCTTACGGGGCCAGCAAGGTCGTGGTATACAGGTGAGCGCTGGCTCCAGGGACGGGATGGGGAAGAACCCACCCCATCAGAGACTAGGTCAGGAGGGGCCACCAAGGCAAGCCTCCCAATTCCCACCAGGGCTCAGCCAGTGGTGATGGTCACTGTCCAGCTGATGGTGCAAGATTCACTAAACCCTGCCGTGAAGACTTGTGTCCTGTCCCAGACCAAGACCCCAGTGAGCTGGTGAGGAAACGGAGGGTGTGGGCCAGGCAGGATCTGGGACCTCAGCCAGGCGACCCTAGCCCCTGAGCCCCATTCATCTCCCTGCAGCTTTAACATCCAGATGTGTGTGGGAGCCAGTGGGCACAACATTCCCGAGAAGCTGCGTGAGTGGCACCCCGGGGAACAGGAGGCAGGTGGGCCTGGGCTCCCCTGGAGGCTGGCCCAGGAGACTCTGACGCACCCCGCTTGCCTGGGTCAGACCTGAAGGCTGAGCTGCAGCTGGACCGGCAGAAGCCCCGCCAGGGCCGGCGGGTCCTACTGTTGGACTCTCAGCAGGCGGGCACCATCCGGGACCTGGAACTGAGAAGCAGACACAGCCGCAGCTGCTACAATGCCACAGCCTTCCTCCGAGTATGCCCAGGCTGGGGGTGGGCAGGCCTGGGTATGCAGAGCCTGTTAATCCAGCCTCGGGGCGTGGGGCCGGGCGCTGCAGGGGTGGTCAGCGGGACACACAAGGTAGGTAGGGTACGTGGTAGCAAGACAGCCCGTCTCTTGCCCCCTTCCCTAGGATGAGGCCGACTTCCGGGACAAGCTAAGTCCTATCGTGCTCAGCTTTAGTGTGTCCCTGCCGCCCGAGAAGGATGGAGGAGCCCCTGCTCTCGTGTTGCACGGAGACACCCACATCCAGGAACAGGTAGGGGTGCGCAGGTGCAGGCAGGGGAGGGGGAGGACCCCTGCAAGATTGTCAAGGTTTGGGCTAGTGTCCATATTGACATCCGAATAGACATCCAAACCTGGATGTCACCTCTAATCTCTAATGTTTACTCTAAACCCTAATGAAAACTGCCAAATCTCAATACCCCCAAACCCTCATACAAACCTCAGATGTTGACATCACCTCTAAACTCTCATTTAAACCCTGATGTCTACCTGCTCATCTCCCACCTGAGAGCTTCCATTTCTCCACACTTTCGTTTAAGAGCCGTGATTTTTTTTCCCTCTTAATTTGGAAGAGGAGTATTTGCTGATGGCATCCAGTTCAAGAACTGAATTATAAAATCTGGAGATACATGTTAACAGGAAACTTCGCTAACGTTTGATGGATTTCCTTGTATCATCAAAGCCCTGACATCATCCCAAACCCTGAGGCAAACCCCAAAGCTCTGATATCATCACCAACCTTCTTTTTCTTCTCAGACCTTCTAATTCCCCAAACCCACTGTGACCCCCAAACCTACCCACCCACATGACGTGTCCCCTCTAGACCCGCATCATTCTGGACTGTGGGGACGATGACCTGTGTGTGCCACAGCTGCAGCTCACTGCCAGCGTGTGAGAAGACCGCCCACTGCCCCCCCACACCGCCCACTGCCCCCCAACACCACCCACTGCCCTCCCACTTCGCCCTGTCTACCCTGATGACAGCCCCTCCCCACCTGGATCCTGATACTCTGGCCTCAGCCCGTCTCCTCGTCCCAGACCCTGGGCTTGGACCCGGCCTCCTTGGCTTTACTCCCTTCTCAACTGCCACAGGAAGGGCTCCCCACTCCTAATTGGAGCCGACAACGTGCTGGAGCTGCAAATGGATGCGGCCAATGAGGGTGAGGGAGCCTACGAGGCCGAGCTGGCCGTGTACCTGCCCCCAGGCGCCCACTACATGCGGGCTGTCAGCAATATGGAGGTGAGCCCCCACCCGGGCGTCGATGGGGACCTGGGGAGTACGGGAGCCTTGATTCTCATCTCCCACCTGAGAGCTCCCATTTCTCTATGCTTTCCTTCAAGAGCTGTGATTTTTTTTTCCCCTCTAATTTGGAAGAGGAATATTTACTAATGACATACAATGCAAGAACTTGTATATAAAATCAGGAAATAACTGTTAACAGGAGCCACCGTTTACATTTGGTTTTGGATTTCTGTTAAATTTGGACTTCCTTGTGTTCTTTTTTCTCGACTTGGATACTTACATAGGTGTATATTTTTTTTACTTTACTGATGCAGTTTATAACAATGGAGTTACCCTCCATGTGATGTTTTGTGGTTTTCATTTTTTAAAAATCATTAAAAAGAATAAGATGCTACAGTAATACATAAACAGGAATGTGACAGTCCTTGAACTCCACCTCCCCTTGAAACCCTCCATTCCACCCTGGAATCCTCCCCACCCTGACTTTCCAAGGGAGCTTAAATATAGAACGGATGCTGTGTAACCGTCTTCTTCCTCGGGACTGCTTCTCCGAAGGGCTTTGAGAGGCTCATCTGTAACCAGAAGAAGGAGAATGAGACCAAGGTGGTGCTGTGTGAGCTGGGAAACCCCATGAAGAGTAACGTCCAGGTGAGGCCATTCAGTCCTAGGTGCTGGGTCTCCTCTACCAGGGGTTCATAGACAACTGGGTTTTGGCGGCTGGGTTTGAAGTGAGATGGCTCCAGACTGGAATCCTTGTCCTCTCACTCCCTGGCTGTGTGGTCTTGGGTGAGTGACTCCCTCTCTGAGTGGTCTTCAGGACGAGGACTGGCGGCCACATTCAGAGTAGGCGTCACATTCAGAGTGACTCTGGTCCTCCCCGTGTCTCAGATAGAAGTCATGATGTGGGTGAGCGTGGAGAAGCTGGAAGAGGCTGGGGAGCAGGTGTCCTTCCTGCTGCAGATCAGGAGGTATACTAGACTGGGGGGCACTCCCTCCCCCTGTCTGATCCCCACACAGAGACCCTCAGATGCCTGCCACACAGAAGGGTTCTCTGGGAGGCATGCTCTTTAGACTTCCCTGTTTCCTTACTTCCTCAGAGACTTATTTCTGGGTTTTGGAGCCCTAGAGGAACTAACTTTAGTGTGGCATGCTGTTTGTGGAGTTAGCTCTTCCTGAGCCCTCTGATATTCTGCCCCCTCTCCCCTGCCCCCTGCCCTGAGAGTCCTGATGTTCACTGGGCTGGTGTCCTGATCTGTTTCTCCTCGGCCCCCTTCCTACAGCAAGAACAGCCAGAATCCAAATAGTGAGATGGTGGAGCTGGATGTGCCAGTCCGGGCAGCAGCCCATGTGGAGTTGAGAGGGTGAGAGGCCAAGGAGGCAAAAGGGAGTTGTCAGGCACAGCCCTGAGGCTCACGGGGTCCTGGGCAAACCCCCACGGGCAAGTCAGGGGACCAGGCTCACTCTGGGGGTCTCGGACCCCTGCAGGAATTCCTTTCCAGCCTCGCTGGTGGTGGCTGCGGAAGAAGGCGATGGGCAGAACAGCTCTGACGGCTGGGGCCCCAAAGTGGAGCACACCTATGAGGTAGGAAGGAGGCTCCGGGCCCCAGGCTGGGGTGGGAGGGTCCCAGGAGCTGGTCTGGGTGCTGAGCCTTGTAACATCTTGCCACCACCGCCCCGCCAGCTCCACAACAATGGCCCTGGCGCTGTAAGTGGCCTCCGCCTCAACCTCTACCTCCCCAGCCAGTCCCAGTCCTCAGATCTGCTCTACATCCTGGATATTCAACCACAAGGAGGCCTTCAGTGCGCCTCAGAGCCTTCTCCCAACCCCCGCCAGGTGACAGCCCGCGTGAATCCCTAGCCCATCAACCAGGGCCCCTGTGGGAGGGCTGACACGTGGGCAGAGCATGAGACCTGAGGGCCTCTTTGCCTCCTCAGCTGGAATGGAGGCTGCCCACCCCCAGCCCTTCCCCAGCCCATCACAAGCGGGATCGCAGACAGGCCGTCCTGCCGGAGGAGAAGCAGCCCTCAAGGCTCCAAGACCCAATCTTGCTGGTGAGCAGGCTCTGTGGTCTCCAGCTGGGGCCGCCCTGGGGCCCAGAGGCAGAGGGGATGGGAGGCAGGGAGAGAGAAGGGTGTGGTGGGGACCTCATGTGGGTCACCTTGGTCTCACAGGGACCTCCAGGTGAATATGAAGGATTGTGCTCATCTTGTGTCTGGGGTGGGGGCACTTGTATGTTTCAAGGTATCCAGTACATTAAAGAAAATGAACAAACGCCAAAGCAGGGTTACAATAAGGCTTAGTACTGAACGCTGTACGATTGACCCACTTCTTCCTGCCCTTTCCCTGTATCTCTGGGACAGTCTGAGCAATCCCATTCAAAGATAATGTCCCAAGCTTGAATCTGAGGCCCTTCCCGACTGGCCCAAGCTCTTCGACCCCCCAGCCCCCTCTGACTTGGGTCCTATGATGGGGTGATGATGGGTCAGTAGGGGCTGGGGACCAATGACATGTCCCCTCAGAGCTGCGACTCGGCGCCCTGTACTGTGGTGCACTGTGAGCTGCAGGAGATGGAGCGCGGGCAGCGGGTCATGGTCACGGTGCTGGCCTTCCTGTCGCTGCCCATCCTCCAAGAGGTGAACCGGGATGCGGGTGGGCGGGGCCTTCTAGAGGCGGAGCCTGATGTGCTTGGGGGCGGGGTTTGTGGAGGGGGGGGCTTTAGGGGCGGGGAGAGAATGAGGGCTGGGTTTAATTTGGAGCAGACAGACAGGGCGGATCTTCCTACAGCGGAGTCCGAGGCCGGGACTCCTGCAACCAACAGGTCTCGTGTAAACGCCTTTCACCTCCACCCCATCCAGAGGCCCCTGGATCAGTTCGTGCTGCAGTCGCACGCTTGGTTCAACATCTCCTCCTTTCCCTACTCCGTGCCGGCCCTCAGCCTGCCCAGCGGGGAAGTTCTGGTGGGTGTGGAAGGATGGTGGCAGAAAGGGTCCCGCGGGTCTCCCATTGGTCTTCCCCTGAGTCCCTGCCCAGCCGGGACTGCCTGATCTGAGAGGTGGGACAGGTAGGTGGCTTGGCCGCAGGTCAAGTCTCTGAGTCTCTGGGAAAGGCAAGTGTCCCGGTGACTGAGGAGACCCGCGGGTCTCCCCTCAGGTGCAGACGCAGGTGCTTCGGGTCTTGGAGGAGAGAGAGATACCTGTGTGGTGGGTGCTGGTAGGCGTGCTGGGCGGCCTGCTGCTGCTCACATTCCTGATCCTGGCCATGTGGAAGGTGAGACGTGAAGCAAGGTTGAGATGGGGGGGGAGGGGTGTAGAAGTGAGGTGTGGGGGTCAGAGGTGAGGAGGGCAGGCAATCCCACAGGGAGGCAGAGAGAGATGGTGGCCCAAGTAGATGACCCAGGGTCCATCTGATTTCCATCTCTGCTATTAGAATGTCACCCTCCAGAGGATCTCTTCCAGGGCACAGGTCCCTGGGAGAGGTGGCACCTGAAATCCTAAGGCCTTTATTTTTTTTTAATCCTAAGGCCTTTAGATCAGCTCCCCCTGAGAGCAGGAGTCCCAGGGACTGAGTCTTGCCTTCTGGAATCCATTGACCCCTGAGAATTTTCACCTCCTCCCTGGTTTGTCCCTCCCCCAGAAGGACCCAGGTCTTTCTGCTCCGATGTGTCCCTGGTGGGTCACTCCCTCCTCTGCCCCTGGAGAACACCTGCACTGTTTTCAAAGTCGCTCAAGTATCCAAACCCTAGAAAGCCACAGTGCTTTTAGGGAAAACATACATTAGACTTATAATAATCAAATATATACCATCACAAGCTTGAGTCATACAGAGACATAATCATCAGTACTTAAGAAAAATTCAGGAAATGAAAAACAAAATGTTAAAAAAAATTTTTTTTTGTTCCATGCATTATCTCTAAATGGGAAATGCCTCCACTTGATCATATAGTGCAGATTGTGTTGGTCCAGAGTGAGGACCTCGTGGCTGGCTGGTTTCTAGCATACATTCTCCATTGCTGCTCTGGGGCTGAAAAATCACCTTTACACCCCATCCCTGGCCCCTGCACACCCCCCAGGTTGGCTTCTTCAAGCGGAATCGTCCACCCTTAGAAGAAGATGATGAAGAGGAGTGATGAGCCCACACATCTCTGTCCTGGCAGCAAGGCTGAGTGTGACGTTGTGTCCCTTCTCCAACGAGTGCCCCTCCCCCATCTCTGGTTGCCCGAGGCTGGGAGGGTGACATTCTACTAGTGGAGATGGAGATCAGATGGACCCTGGGTCATCTACTTGGGCCACCATCTCTTTCTGCCTCCTGATGTCCTCTCCCTCCCATCAGAGCTGAGTCACCCCCTCTCCTGCTGCCTAATAAAGAATTTGGACCCCAACTCCACAGCATGCTGCCTCTTCTTGGGCGTCAGAAGAGGAGAGGGGCCTGAAGTGATGTTTGGGCTGAGGAATCTAGGACTGGAAGAAGTGTGAGCAGAGAGGTCTCTGCCAGGGTTAGGGTGCAACTTACTGTCTTTGGAGAGTATCAGGAGCTAGAGAGTGGAACAAGGGAAAAGGGATGGCAGAGCCTCCAAGTGAGACTGGAGGGGGATGGGGTGTCTCAGGGTGGTTGGGTGAGAGGGGGGTTGGGTGCATCAGAAAAGGGAGGCTGAGTCCCTGGTGGGGGAATTTAAACAATGTTTTTTTCCATGATTTTGGAGGAAATAAACCCCAAGATGAATTGAGAGTTGGGGAAGTAATACGCTGTCCCCACTCTCATAAAAGAAGGTCCTTAAAGCTGTATTCAGGGATTTCCTTGGTGGTCAGTGGTTAACAGACTCACCTTCCAATGCAGGGCGTGTGGGTTTGATTTCTGGTGGGGGAGCTAAGAGCCCACATGCCTTGTGTTCAAAAAATCAAAACATAAAACAGAAGCAATGTTGTAACAAATTCTACAAAGAGAAAAAAATGGCCCGTATAAAAATGTTTTGTAAGATTTATTTATTATTACTTTTTATTTTTGGTTGCTCTGGGTCTTCTTTGCTACACATGGGCTTTCTCTATTTGCGGGGAGCCGAGACTACTTTTCCTTGCAGTGAGCTGGGCTTCAGTAGTTGTGGCACACAGGCTTAGTTGCTTCCAGACATGTGGGATGTTCCCTGACCAGGAATGGAATCCATGTCCCCTGCACTGGCAGAGGGATTCTTAATCACTAGACCACCAGGGAAGCCAGGCCCCCCAAAAATCTTTAAAATAAAAAAAAAAAAAAGATGTTCAGAGTGAGAAGGGGCAGAGCGAGGCTGAGTAAGCCCTCAGTCTGAGGAAGGCAGTTTCAGCAGGGACAGAAGAGCAGGCATTGCTCTCTGGCTACCCTGCTGCTTGCTGTTCCTTCTTCCCCACTAAGGGGAGGGGTCTTTAGTTTGAAATGAAGGAACAGGCAGGGAGCTCACAGGAGAGCTGGGGGTGGAACACAACTGTCTCACGGTGGAGGCTGGAGCCAGTGAGCAGTGGTGGGGGGTGGAGGGTCCTCCTGGAGTCCTGAGAGATGTGTTGGTTCATGAGTTCAGTTAATATTTATGGAGCACCTACCATGTGCCTAGTCCTGTTCCAATGCTAGGATGGAGCAAGGGATAAAACAAAGTCCCTGAGCTCATGGAACTTACATTCAACCATGAGGAAAGAACAACAAACTAATGTATGATCAGTGGGGGTCAAAATAAAGATAAGGAGACAGTGATCGAATAAGTGGTGTTGGGAGAGGGCTGACATTTTAGGGAAAGTGGTCAGGGAAAGCCTCTGTGATGAGATGAGCAGAGAGATGAATGAAGAGATTCAAGGGATTAGATCTGATAGAGTGCCTGAAGAAGGATGGATGGAGGTTTGTGACATTGTACAGGAGGCAGTGATCAAGACCATTCCCAAGAAAAAGAAATGCAAAAAGGCAAAATGGTTGTCTGAGGAGGCCTTACACATAGCTGAAAAAAAGAGAAGAGAAGCTAAAAGCAAAGGAGAAAAGGAAATAGATACCCATTTGAATGCAGAGTTCCAAAAAATTGCAAGGAGAGATAAGAAAGCCATTCTCAGTTATCAATGCAAAGAAATAGAGGAAAACAATAGAATGGGAAAGACTAGAGATCTCTTCAAGGAAATTAGAGATACCAAGGGAACATTTCATGCAAAGATGGGTACAATAAAGGACAGAAATGGTATGGACATAACAGAAGCAGAAGATATTAAGCAGAAGTGGCAAGAATACACAGAACTGTACAAAAAAAAATCTTCATGAACCAGATAACCACAATGGTGTGATCACTCACCTAGAGCCAGACATCCTGGAGTGCGAAGTCAAGTGGGCTTCAGGAAGCATCACTATGAACAAAGCTAGTGGAGGTGATAGAATTCCAGTTGAGCTATTTCAAATCCTAAAAGATGATGCTGTGAGAGTGCTGCACTCAATATGCCAGCAAATTTGGAAAACTCAGCAATGGCCACAGACTGGAAAAGGTCAGTTTTCATCCCAATTCCAAAGAAAGACAGTGCCAAAGAATGTTCAAACTACCACACAATTGCCCTCATCTGACATGCTAGTAAAGTAATGCTCAAAATTCTCCAAGCCAGGCTTCAACAGTACATGAACCATGAACTTCCAGATGTTCAAGTTGAATTTAGAAAAGGCAGAGGAACAAGAGATCAAATTGCCAACATCTGCTGGATCATTGAAAAAGTAAGAGAGTTCCAGAAAAACATCTACTTCTGCTTTATTGACTATGCCAAAGCCTTTGACTGTATGGATCACAACAAACTGCAGAAAATTCTTGAAGAGATGGGAATACCAGTCTACCTTACCTGCCTCCTGAGAAATCTGTATGCAGGTCAAGAAGCAACAGTTAGAACTGGACATTGAACAAAAGACTGGTTCCAAATTGGGAAAGGAGCATGTCAAGGCTGTATATTGTCACTCTGCTTATTTAACTTATATGCAGAATACATCATGCAAAATACCTGACTGAATGAAGCATAAGCTGGAGTCAAGATGGCTGGGAGAAATATCAATAACCTCAGATGTGCATATGACACCACCTTCATGGCAGAAAGCGAAGAACTAAAGAGCCTCTTGATGAAAGTGAAAGAGGAGAGTGAAAAAGTTGGTTTAAAACTCAACATTCAGAAAACTAAGATCATGGCATCCAGTCCCATCACTTCATGGCAAATAGATGGGGAAACAATGGAAACAGTGAGAGACTTTATTTTGGGGGGCTCCAAAATCACTGCAGATGGTGACCGCAGCCATGAAATTAAAAGACGCTTGCTCCTTGGAAGAAAAGCTATGACCAACCTAGACAGCATATTAAAAAGCAGAGACATTACTTTGCCAACAAAGGTCTGTCTAGTCAAAGCTGTCATTTCTCCAGTAGTCATGTAAGGATGTGAGAGTTGGAACATAAAGAGAGCTGAGCACAAAAGAATTGATGCTTTTGAACTGTGGTGTTGGAGAAGACTCTTGAGAGTCCCTGGAACTGCAAGGAAATCAAACCAGATAATCTTAAGAAAATCAATCCTGAATATTCTTTGGAAGAACTGATGCTGAAGCTGAAACCCTAATACTTTGGCCACTTGATGTGAAGAACTGATTCATTGGAAAAGACCCTGATGCTGGGAAAGATTGAAGGCAGGAGGAGACAACAGATAATGAGATGGTTAGATGGCATCACCGATTCGATGGACATGAATTTGCATAAGATCCGGGAGTTGGTGATGGACAGGGAAGCCTGGCATGCTACAGTCCATTGGGTCGCAAGGAGTCGGACACGAATGAGCGACTGAACTGAACTGAAAAGGCCTGAAGTGGGAGCAGGCTTGACGTAGTCAAGCAAAAGAAAGGAGACCCTTGGGCTGAAGGCAGGCGAGGAATCCATATGAAGTTAGGGGTGGGGGCAGGCATGCAGCACTTTGCAGCCATGGGGAAGAACTTTGGACTTGATGCGGAGTGCTGGGCGAAGCCATTGATGAACAGACTTACCACACAAGAGCTGCTGGCATTTGATTTTACCCAAAGGGGTAAAAGGTAAATTATGTAAAGAGAACAATTTGACATCCATGCATGGCAGGTTCCAGAACGGGTTTCTTCATGGGTGACTGTGACCATTTAGGAAAAGATTAAGCTGTGAACCTTGAATAGCAGCCAAACCCTCTCTTCCCACCGCCATTGTAATTGGATGGCCCCAGACAATTTATCTTGATCCAGCAAAGCATTTGGCATTTATCCTTATAAACAAGACAGAAATATGACCTGGATGATAGAGATGCGGATTTAAAATTGAACAATTTTGATAAAGCAGAGGCAATCTCTGTGGGGGCGTCCTAAAGCTCCATCCTTGGGCTACCTGGTATTGTCATGAGTCCTGTGAATGCAAGCAGCAAAGCTGCTTTCACCCTGCAGATGGCTGCTGGCTGAGAGGCAGCTCCAATACAATGGGTGATGAAGCAGATTCAAGGCAGCCTTGACAGATTGTGAAGTTGGGTTGAAACCAACAGGATGAAATTCACCAGGAATGAGTGCTAAATCCTGTGCTGAGGTTGTGGGGGAAAAAATGGTTACATAAGAATTAGACGGGGGAAATATGAATAGATGGAAATTTGTGAGAAAGAAAGAAAAAGGGATAGAGGGAGGGAGGGAGGGAGGGAGAATGAGAGACAGAGGAAGGGAAGGAGGGAGGGAAAGAGAGAAAGAATCAATCAGGTGGTTTTGTTCACAAGCTCATAATTATGTGTCCTTGTCAGGAGACCCAACAGAGGCACCTAACCAGGAAAAACGATTGACTTCTGAGGGACGGGAGTTCCTTGCCCTAAGTGTCCAGGCCCCTTCAGGGCACCATATTGTGAGAAAGCGAAGGTGACAAGCAAGAGAAAACCAGAAGAGGGATACAGATTAGATGAGGATTTGACCAAGTCGAATGATAAGGATGACCAGAAACTGGAAAGAAGGAGAGATTGGTGGGTGCCAGGGCAAGCTTCCAGTGTGGAATTCAAACGTGGGGTTCTAAGCATTTGGTTTGCCCAAGGATGAATATACTACTGGGCAGCGGTGAGCCTCACCCTGAGGGTGAACCTCACCCTGAGTCAACAGCAACATCTGCTATGCTTCAGTAAAGCACCCTTTACATCATTATCTCTTTTAATCCTTACAATAATCCTACAAGGCAGAGATTACCACAACTCTCATCTTAAAGGAAGGCTGTGGAGCAGAAGGCTAAGGAACTTGCTTAGAACTCAAGAGGAGGAAGAAGCTAGACAAGAACCCCGACCCGGGTTGTTCTCAACGGGACTGCGCCCTACCTTCCCAACACCGCGCAGGTTGTTTGTGCGGAGAGGACTGCGCAGTCCTTGACAGTTTTTGGAGACACTTGTGTTGTAAGCAACAGCAAGTCTCCCTGCCCAAATTTTGCACCCAATTTTGAGGGCTCTGGACCTCCGAGAACCCCAGGGGTCGGACCCTATTCGCTACACTCCCTTGCAGCCGGGGGTCTGGGCGCGCAGCAGGGGCTGCGGAGTGGGCTGCGGGCATCGAGGGGGCGGCGCCCGGAGGCCCGCGGGGTGGGGCGCCGCCTGCAGGGGGCGCTGGCGGCGGCTCCGGGCGGAGACAATCGCGCCGAGCGGCCACCGCAGCCAGAGCGGGAGCCCGAGCCGCGCGGAGCGGCGCTGAGCTGGGGCTGAGCGGGGCCGGCCGAGCGGGGCCGGGCGGGAGCCATGGGCCGCTAGGGCCGGGCCGAGCCCCGCGATGCCGCCGCCGAGTGGCCCCAGCGTCCTCGCGCGGCTGCTGCCGCTGCTGGGGCTGCTGCTCGGTGGCGCCTCCCGAGCTCCCGGCAAGTCGCCGCCGGAGCCCCCCAGCCCGCAGGGTGAGTCTTGGCCGGGAGGGGCACTGATCCTGGGCCTGCATAGCCCCCCTACCCCAGATCGGGACCCGCCCGCCAGCCCCTTCTTCGCGGCGCTTGTGAATTGAGGGGTATTCTATTCCCTGGATTTGGGTGGGGGGAGCTAGGCGACCTGGGGTCGTCGCTTACGGGGGAGAGGAGGGAGGGAGAGGGAGACCGCCGGACGGAGGTCTCGGGGAGGCACAATGGGGAGGGCCGGGGTCCCCAGGCTCCGCGCCACCGCCCCCTCCAGCCTTGTTTTTCTCCCTCCTGGTCCGCGAGGCGCTGCTGCCTGAGCCATTGTCTATCGGAGACACCCGCCCAGGGGCGGGCTGGGGCGGGCGCCCGTTCCGTGGCCCCCAGCGGGTTCCTCGCTCCCGATCCCCGCTGGGCTGGGGGCGCAGGCAGCGGCTGCCACCCTGGGCCCAAACGGGGGCTGGGCGCCTGGAGCTGGGTTTGAAGGGGGGAGGGGAGAAGGGGGAGTGGGTGAGGCGGTGGGCGGATTGGCTGCTCGAATGGGGTTCTTCGCCCTGGAGCCTGACAGACCCCGCCGGCCCCCCAGGTTCAGAATTTGGGGTGCACCAAAGAAACGCCGATTGGCCCGTGATGGAGGAGGGGCTGCAGTTGGGGGGCTGTCTGGCAAAAGGGGTACGTTGATTCCCAGCTCGAGGCGCATGGCAGGGCTGTGGTTGGTGGAGGAGCCATGCTGAGCTGGCTAACTGACTGTGGGCAGTGTCGGCTGGAAGGGCAGGTGCCTGGGTCCCTGGCCAGCAAGCCTCCAGCCACTCCTGTCCCAGCCTGCCCCCCGCTTACCCCCTCCTCCTCTTACCTCTCCAACGCAGTGAAGGAGACCCTCCCAGCGCCTCACGGGCCCAGGTGGGTGTGTGAGGTGGGGGCGGGGTTGGCTCCTGCCGCGGGAGAGCTAGACCGTGACTCCCTACCGACGCCAGGGTTCTCAGGGGCGTCCACCCCACCCCAGCCCTGCGTCTGCCTCCAAGCCCCTGACCCCACCACCCCAGCCACTGTCCCCCCACTCCTGCCTCTGAGTCCCATCCCTGCCTGACAAGCTGCTCTCTACTCTTCGCCTTTCCACCAAGGAGCTGGCAGGAAAAGCAGAGGGGTGGGTGGTGTCTGGATGAGGGAAGTAAGGTCCGGATGAAGGGAGGGGGTCGGATTTCCTCCTGGAATGAGGCAGGGCTGAAGCCTGGACAGGCGGATCCTGGGTGGAATGTCAAACTTTGAGGAATGGGGAAGGATCTCCCCGGCCTCAGTCTCCCCTGCTCTCTGCAGGGGTGGAGGCTTTGATGGGTAGGAAGGGGCCCTGTTTTTTCAGGAAGCCTCTTCCTCAAGAGCTGCAGGCCTGAGGAGGGAGCCCAGGGAACTGGCTGGAAATGAGCCAGAAGAGGGAGTTCTCCCAGGTTGCTGGCTAGGGGCCCAGGTTGAGGAGAAAGGGGGACTCTGCTAGGCACCTGCCCGCCCCCTCCCCAGCTTGGCACTGATGCCTCCTCAGGCCTTACCTGCCCACCCCTGTCTTATTCCCTAGGACCCCTCCCCTTTTCTGAGGCTCTGGCCCTTGAACCCAAGGCATTCCTTCAAATGACCATATTCCAGACTCCCAGGTCCCTTCTTCCCAGCTGTTCCATCCAGCTGCTCCTAGCCCGGGGTAGGGGTGGGGAGCCCGCAGGCCCCTCTAGCTTCTCAGAATTCCTGCTGGGTGGTGGTGGGGAGAGGGGGAGTGTGGACAGGCTGTCAGTACCCAGGAGAACCAGAAAGCAGGAAAGGGTTGAGTGCATGCACACCCACCCTCTGAGTTGGGCTCTGGCCTGGGAGGCGAGAGGGAGGTGGGCTCAGGCGAACAGCTGGACGGGATGCCAAGGGCAGGCGTGGCGCTGGCCCTGGGGTTGGCTGAAAGCCTGAGACGAGACACCTGTCGCTGTTGAGTGTCAGGCTCCACCCATGAGGCCCCATGACCTCGAGCCCTGCTGCCCTCAGTTCCGGCCTCGTCCTTCTGTACCTGGACTCTCCGAGGTTTGTGTCCAGCACCCCGCCCACTCCCCCGGGACCCCCACACTGAGGCTGCTGTACCTTTTCAGGCAAGACACCTACTCCCATTCTTAGCAACAAGAGAGGGGTGAGGATGTTCTTGAGGAAGAACTGCGCTGAGTAGGAAGGGGTAGTTAGCGCTGTGGGTCAGAGAGGATGCTGCAGAATCCATGAGAACAACTCTGGCCTGGTCCCTCCTCTGTCAGCCCCTCTGAGCTCAGGACACCTGCATCCTGGCCAGACCATCCTGGGGCCAGGGGCCAAGGTGGCTGGAAAGAAAGACTTCAACTTCGCTTCCCAGCCCCCTCCAAACACTGGTTACCCTTGGGCCTGTGTCGGCCCCCCCAGATCTCCTTCCCCTTGCCAGGGCCCCAGCTCGCTGCCCATCTCCTGGGAGGAATGAGGGCGTTGCCATGGCGACTGACTGTAGCTGACCAGCTGGGAGGGGGCTGGCAGTCCGTGTTAGGGGGAGGGGTCAGGGGGTACTTGTTGGTGCTCAGGGTTTGTGTGAGTCCCTAAATCTGAAGGGAGACAGGCTCATGCTCAGGATTCTGGGAAGAGGGTGAATGATGGGAATGGCCAGCCTGCTGGTGTCCCTTTATCAGTTTTTTTCTTGAGGACCCAAACTCTGCCCGAAGCCCTCTTCCTCCCTTCCAAATGACTGACTCTTGACCGCTCTCCTCTCCGCTCCACTTGCAGATCCCTGGTTGGCCGGTTACTCATCCTTTCTCAGCACTCCCCTCTCCTCTCCCTGACACCACCCCCATAGAGTCCAGTGGTTAAGGATCTGGGTCTAGAGACAGACTCCCAGGTTTGGATCCCAGATCTCCCACTTAACTGTAGGGCAAGAATCTAAACCCTTAGAGCTTCAGTTTCCTTACCTATAAAATGGGCTACAAGCATATTTTATTGGGTCTACTACATCACTGACTGTTAAATACACCATTATTTATTTCATGTGCCAGCGAAAAAGAAAAAAAAAGCTGCCGATTATAATTATGACATCATCAATCCTAGGCACAGCCTGAGTTCAGAATGTTAAAATGTCAAAATGTGCATGTGTTAGATTTGATGATGATATATGCTAATAGTACCACCTACCTCACAGGCAAATGTGAGGTTTACATGAGGGCTCTATAAATGCTGGCATAGACCCTTGTCTAGCCTGGGTCCCAAAGCCACTCCCAACCACAGCCCCCTCTTCTGATCTTGAGCCTTCCCCCAGGCCTCCCATGCCCTCCTCCCTCCTCCTTACTCCCCTCACCCTGTCTTGCCCACAGAGATCCTGATCAAGGTGCAGGTGTATGTGAGCGCGGAGCTGGTGCCCTTGGCTCGGGCCTCAGTGGATGTGTTTGGAAACCGGATGCTGCTGGCGGCCGGCACCACGGACTCAGAGGGCGTGGCCACACTGCCCCTCAGCTACCGCCTGGGCACCTGGGTGCTGGTTACTGCTGCCCGCCCTGGCTTCCTCACCAACTCTGTGCCCTGGCGTGTTGACAAGCTGCCCTGTGAGTGCAGGGGCAGCTGGAGGGGTGGGGAGCAGCTGACCCCATCAGCCCCTTCCCAAAATAGCTCTTGGGGGCGGAGGGGCAGGCTTTCTAGCAGTTGCTGCCTGGGCTGGGGTACGCAGAAGGGGCTGAGGAAGGATGAAGTCACTGGGATTCAGATGGTGGGAGTGCCCGGCCTGGGGGAGGGGGGGCTTTCTCTGAAGCTGACAGGACACCCCTTCTGCAGTGTATGCGTCAGTCAGCCTCTACCTGCTCCCTGAGCGGCCGGCCACCCTCATCCTCTATGAGGACCTGGTTCACATCCTCTTGGGCTCTCCTGGTAAGACTCTCCCTCTCCAGTTCCCTCCTCTCCACCCATTCCAGCCTCCCTTCCCTCTCCCTGACCTGGGTACAGAGTGCTCCCCTCTGCCACAGTTTGGCTGGGTGCCCTTGGGCAAGTCACTTAACCTCTCTGAGCCTCAGTTAGTTCCCTCAGTAAGATGTGAATATTGATAGTATCCATGCTGTCAAATTGAGGTAAGGATTAAATGGCATCAGGCAGGCGAACAACAGCACAGAAGGTGGTCAATAAATGCTTGCTGTTTTGGGGGCTTCTCGTGGTTTCTGTTCTCCCTCTTCTCCTACCATCAGAAATCCCACTTCCTGCCACCTTGTCTTCAGTGGATCTACAAGCACTTCTTGTGCACCTACTGGGTGCCTATGTTTGATACTAGGGTCAATCCACAGACATAGAACACCTATCAAGTGCGAGGCCTGGAGCAATCCCGCAGTGGACCTTGTCCACCCCTAGACTTCCGGTCTCAACCAGCTGATACTTCCTGCAGCCCTGCGCCATGCCAGCTACTGTGTCTGGTGCTGGGGGATAACGGTGAGGAAGAGCAGGCTGGCTCCATGCCTCGTGGAGCTCACTGACAAACAGAAAGACAGAACACTGCCAACCCTGAAATAACTACAGAGTAGGCAGGGCAGTGGAGTGGAGGGCAGCTGCATTCAATGCTGAGAGGACCCTCACGTGGGACCACAGCAGGGTGAGAGGATGGGCAAGGGAGCTGTGGGACAGTGGGCTCATGAGCGGGGAGCAAAGGCACCTTCACTGAAGAGGAATCAAGATTCAGGGGCAGGGACTTCCCTGGTGGTCTGGTGGTTGAGAATCTACCTTCCAATGCAGGGGATGTGGGCTCAATCCCTGGTCTGGGAACTAAGATTCCACATGCCATGGGGCAACTAAACCCATGTGCTCTAGAGCCTTCATCCTGCAACTAGAGAAAGTCCACACACTGAAATGAAGAACCCATGAGCCACAACAAGACCCAGGACAGCGCCCCCCCCCCAAAAAATAGGTGCAGGGGCAGGAAGGGACCGTAAGGGTGTTCTGGTCTGACTGTACAGGAGAGGTGCCTGGTGTAGACTGGTTGACGCAGCCAGGCAGAGGGTAGCTTCCATCTGGCTAGTACTGGGGAGCCAATGTGGGTTCTGGATGGGGTGCCTCCCCTCCCCAATTTATATTCTTAGCTTGAATCCTTGTCCCCACATTACTCTTCTTGTTTGCTCATCTCCTCTCTGATCCTGAACCAGAGGCTTCTAAAATGTCTTTGGAGGTTTCTAAAAGGCCAGAGGAGCCCTTTATTGCCCCTTAGCTGAAAGCCCTCCCACGGCTCCCACTGCTTTCAGTAGAAAGCCTAGACTCGTTCACAAAGCTGGCAGCACCCTCCAGGAGCCTGTGCGCCGCCAGCTGCCTTGCTTGCCTCCCTATCCAGTCACCCGTCTTCCCCCGACCAGCCAGCCGCCTCATGCCCCAGGCCTTCCTCCTCTCAGTCCTCTGAGAAGTCCCTTCCCACTTTCTTTCCTGCTGGAGTCTTACTCACCCTGCATGGCTCCACAGAATATTCCCAAGATGGGCAGGGCAAGCTCCCCTTGCAGCCTGCTATTTCTAGAGGGAGGCAGGATGTAATGGTGAGTGAGGGGGCCTGGTGCCCGATTGCCAGGGCTTCGATCAGGCTCCAGTGACCTTGGGGAAGTTACTGAACCTTTCCTGCCTCTAATTCTGCATCTTTAAACTGGGGCTGATAATAAAGGCACCTACCTCAGGGGCTGTTGTGCTAATTACAGGAGTTAATGTAAGTAACCTGCTTAGAACAGTGGCCAGCATATAAAGCTTAGTAAATGTTAGCTATTACCATATTATATTGGAATTTTATTTATACATTCCCTCTGCTTCAAGACAAACAGACACACACACATCCAAAACCTAAGTTGTCAAATGCAGGAGCCACATGTAGCTATTTAAATATGAATAAATTAAAAATTCATTAAACTTTTTATGGAGGTAAATAAATGCAGCTCCATAGTCCCACTAGCTACATGTCGAGTGTTTAACAGCCCTGTTTGTCTAGTAGTTACTTGAGCGGATTTCAGGTCCCTGCCCCTTCAAAGTTACCATTCTAAGCCTGCCCAGTTCTCTCCCCAAGTTACCACTCTCCCTGGCCTTCCCACATGTTCTGACCCATTGGTTCCCCTTCTCCTTAGATCAGTGGTTTGCAACCTTTCTGGCACCAGGGACTGGTTTTGTAGAAGACAGCTTTTCCACAGATGGGGCTTGGGGGTGATTTCAGGATGATTCAAGCGCATTACCTTTACTGTGCACTTTCTTCTTAATCTAACCCCACTGCTGATCTGATAGGAGGTACTGTCCGTGGCCCAGAGGTTGGGGACCCCTGCCTCATATATTTGCTTTCTGTTCTGGTCTCTGGGGCAGCTTGTCCCTGGCCAGGCCACTGCAGCCCTTCTCTCCATCCAGGTGCCCGCTCCCAGCCCTGGGTACAGTTCCAGCGCCGGGCTGCCCGCCTGCCGGTCAGTTCTACCTACAGCCAGCTCTGGGCCTCGCTCACACCTGCCAGCACCCAGCAGGAAATGCGGGCTTTCCCTGCCTTCCTGGGCACGGAGGCCTCCAGCTCAGGTATGCTGGGTGCCAGCCACGGAAAGGATTCCCACCCCCCGCACCCCGCCGCCACCAGGACTTAGCCCTCAGCCCTTGTTTCCCCTTCCTGCAGGCAACGGCTCCTGGCTGGAGCTGATGCCCGTGGCCGCTGTGAGCGTGCACCTGCTGGCAGGTAACGGGACAGAGGTGCCACTCTCGGGCCCCATTCACCTGTCCCTGCCTGTGCCCTCGGAACCTCGTGCCCTTGCCGTGGGCACCAGCATTCCAGCCTGGAGGTTCGACCCCAAGAGTGGTGAGTGCCTGGTGGGGGGCGGTGCAGGTGCTGGAGTTTGGGGAAAGAAAGTGGGACTAAAGCTGGGGACACTGAGTTTACTGAAAGCCCTGCCTCTCCCAGGGCTGTGGGTACGCAATGGCACGGGTGTGATCCGCAAGGAAGGCCGGCAGCTCTACTGGACCTTCATCTCCCCTCAGCTGGGGTACTGGGCAGCCGCCATGGCCTCCCCCACGGCTGGTGAGAGTTGGGGGGGCGGCAGGGACCGGGGGGGCGGTGGCAGAAGGGGAGGCGGGGAGAGTGGACTCCTTCTGAATGGCAGGAGGGACAGCCACCCCTGGGAACACTAAGCCCTCGCCTGGCACAGGGCTGGTCACCATCACATCGGGCATCCAGGACATCGGCACCTACCACACCATCTTCCTGCTCACCATCCTGGCAGCCCTGGCCCTGCTCGTGCTCATTCTGTTGTGTCTGCTCGTCTACTACTGTCGGTGAGTGCCCCCCACCTGCTCCCACTGCCTCCCGATGCCCAAGCCTCCTCATTCCAGCCATGGCCTGAGGCCTGCTCCATGCCTGGTCTTGAGCCAGGTGCTGGGGCCCCAGAGATGCATAAAACACCACTGAGATTCTTAAAGGCACTGCCAGGAAAGCCCTGCATATGCATATGCATAGGTAAAGCTGGAAAGACTGGTGGCTTCATAAGTGGGGGGAGAGGAGGCAGGAGCTGCAGGCCAGGCCCCTGCAGAGACCATCTGCAGCTGCTTCTACCACCCCGGCCCCCACTTCCAGGGGACCTGAGGCCACACAGGCCCCTGGTTGGCCTAGGTTCCTTCCCGGCTCTCACTGCACCTGCCATGAACCACGGAGTGCGGTTTACCCCGAGGGGGGACCCAGATGGATACTGCTGCCTGCTGGACCCCCCACAGACACTCCAATTCTGTCCACAAACCTCTCCCAGGTCCCACCTGGGCTCCCCAACCTCTCTCCTGAGTACCAAGCATTGTTAGGACCCCTCCAACTATACCCACCCCCATCTTCCAACTTCGGGGTCAGGGACCCCCACCCTTTCCTGACACCCCGATCTGCCCCCCGTGTCTCCAGGAGGCGCTGCCTGAAGCCGAGGCAACAGCACCGCAAGCTGCAGCTCTCCGGCCCCTCTGATGGTAACAAACGAGACCAGGCCACCTCGATGTCCCAGCTCCACCTCATCTGTGGGGGACCCCTGGAGCCCGCGCCGTCGGGGGATCCCGAGGCTCCACCTCCAGGGCCCCTCCACTCCGCCTTCTCCAGCTCCCGGGACTTGACTGCCTCCCGGGACGACTTCTTCCGTGCCAAGCCACGCTCCACCAGCCGCCCGGCCGCGGAGCCTGCAGGTGCCCGCGGGGGCGAGGGCGCCGGGCTCAAGGGCGCCCGCTCCGTCGAGGGTCCCGCCGGGCTGGAGCCAGGCCTGGAGGAGTACCGGCGGGGGCCCCCGGGGACCCCGGCCTTTCTGCAGGAGCCTCCCTCGCCGCCGCCGCCCTTCGAGCACTACCTGGGCCACAAGGGGGCGGCCGAGAGCAAGACCCCCGACTTCCTGCTGTCGCAGTCTGTGGACCAGCTGGCGCGGCCGCCGTCGCTCAGCCAGGCCGGGCAGCTCATTTTCTGCGGCTCCATCGACCACCTTAAGGACAGCGTCTACCGCAACGTCATGCCCACCCTGGTGATCCCCGCGCACTATGTGCGCCTAGGCGGCGAGGCGGGCGCAGCGGGGGCAGGCGAGGAGTCAGCCCCACCCGAGGGCGCGGCCCCCGGCCCCGCGCGCCCTTTTCCCCAGCCCGACCCCCAGCGCCCTCTGATGCCGGGCCACACGGGCGCGGGGGTCGAGGGCGGCGGGGGTGGCGGTGGCGAGGGCTGGGGGAGTGGGCGCTCGGCTCCGGTCAGCGGCTCGGTCACCATCCCGGTGCTGTTCAACGAATCGACGATGGCGCAGCTCAACGGGGAGCTGCAGGCCCTGACCGAGAAGAAGCTGCTCGAACTGGGCGTGAAGCCTCACCCGCGCGCCTGGTTCGTATCCCTCGATGGGCGCTCCAACTCGCAAGTGCGCCACTCCTACATCGACCTGCAGGCGGGCGGCGGCGGCCGCAGCACGGACGCCAGCCTGGACTCGGGCGTCGACGTGCACGAGGCGCGGCCGGCGCGCCGGCGGCCCCTGCGCGAGGAGCGGGAGCGCACCCCGGCGGCCGCCCCGCCGCCGCCGCCGCCGCCCCCGCCGGCGCCCCCGCGCCTGGCGCTCAGCGAGGACACGGAGCCAAGCAGCAGCGAGAGCCGCACGGGCCTCTGCTCCCCGGAGGACAATTCGCTGACACCGCTGCTGGACGAGGTGGCGGCGCCCGAGGGCCGGGCGGCCACGGTACCCCGGGGGCGGGGCCGCAGCCGCGGGGACAGTTCTCGCAGCAGCGCCAGCGAATTGCGGCGCGATTCGCTCACCAGCCCGGAGGACGAGCTGGGGGCGGAGGTGGGCGACGAGGCAGGCGACAAGAAGAGCCCGTGGCAGCGGCGGGAGGAGCGGCCGCTCATGGTGTTCAACGTCAAGTAGCGCCCGGCCTGGCGCCGCCTCCCGGCCGGCCCCCGCCCCCTCCGCCCGGGCCCGCCCCCAGGGTGCGCGCTCCGGGAGGCCGCGGGGGCCCTCGCCCTTAGCCCCCAGCCCCGGCCTGGAAAGCCCGGGGCCCTGCGGAGCTGTCCGGTGGTATGTGCTGGGTAATGTCTTGGGAGGGACCCGTGTCTGCCTCTGAGAGGGAGGTGAGGGAGGGGGGACTAGACCCCCGATGGGAGGTGCTGGGGAGGAGGGCTGGGTGGGGGGAAGCAGTGCCTGTATAAACGTGGCTGTACATAGAAAGCTCTATCGTGGGAAAGCAGGAGGGGCAACGAGGCCTCAGCGGCTAGCCTGAGGGCCGGGAAGGGAGGGGGCGTTCTAGCGGACCCCTGGGAGGGGAGGGGGTGCTGCTTGCTGACTAGCCCACCTCTGGGCTGCGATGTCACAGGGCTGGAGGCTGGGGCGGCTCCGGGGACTAGGGAGTAATGTGATGGGATCGCTGTGGGCAACAGCAAATATAAAACTGGTGAGATGAACTGCTGTGTGTCTTTCTGTGGGGGTGGGGGAATGTGGACACTGGATGGGGACCCTGGCTCAGGGGCCCCCCGGGGGAGGGCAGGCAGGGTGGCCAAATCAGACACTATTAAGAAAGTGTACAAACTTTATTGCAGCACGCACACGCACGCACACATACACACGCACGCACACCCGTGGATAGGAAGAGCACCTGGCCACAGGGTTGACAGAAATTGGGGGAGGGGATGGCAGCTTGAAACGTGGCTTCCGCCACAGCCCCGCCTCCACCTTGGCATAGGGGAGGCCTTAGATTCATGCCCCACCTCCCAGGGCGATGGGGGAGTCAGAAGGGGGTCTGGGAGAATGTGGCGGGGGGAGAGGTGCTGGGGAGGCCTGAGCAGTGGGGACCCTCTGAGCAGGGTCCTGAGGGCTGCCAAGTCAATCCTCAGGCCCCCTCACAGCAGCTGTCTCGGCCTCGGGTCCCTCCAAGGAGCGTCCCAGCGCAGGGCCTCCTGACGTAAACACTTGGTCCCCCTGGCTCCGCAGCGGAAGCCACGGGGGCAGCAGTGACGCCTGTCCGCACAACAGGTGCCCTTGATGGTCAGAGTAGGGGGCGAGAGTTGGACGTGGCAGGACCCAGCCCGGGCCCTTACCCAGCCCCAGGGCGGGGGGCAGCACTGACCTGGCGGTAGGGGCAGCAGGCCCAGCCCCCTCGGCTGTCTGCGCAGCAGGTCTGGTTATCACGGCAGAAGTGCCCCGCCCCACACGCCACGTTCCCCACGCCCACAAGAGGGCCGCCGGCCAGGCGGAGGGCAGGGTGCGCAGAGTCCACCTCCTTCTCACAGGATCGGGCCTTCACGTTGCAGGTGTAGCCAGCGGGGCAGCAGTGCTGGCGGTCCTCACAGCACACAGCCTGCGGGGGACAGAGGGGCCTCGCACTCTCACCCCCACTAAGGGGCCCTCCCACCTGAGACCGGGCCCCCCTGTCCTGACCAGGAGTGGGCAGGTGGACACTCACGTGCGGCAGCTGGCAACAGGCCCAGGCCCCCCTCAGGCTCGGGCAGCAGGTCTGCCCTACGGGGCAGCTGGTGTGCTGGTCACAGCCCGTGTCTCCGGGGTGGGACGGGGAAGCCCGGCGGGCAGGCACCTTGTCCAGTCCGGTCAGCACCTGGTTCCCCCTTTTACAGTGCCCTCCGGCCACACACGTGTAGCCCTTGGGGCAGCAATGCTGGTGGTCCGAGCAGCAGACAGCCTGGGAAGGCGGCAGGAGAGGGTGGTCTAGGCAGCTACTCTGGGCCGGAGCGCTGAGCCCCTGCAGCCCCCACCCTGCCTCTCCTGCTGGGCTCCTCCAGCTGGGCATGACTGTGACTGAGCTGGTGTCCCCCATGGGCTGGGTAGAAGGCAACAGGAGCCTGGCCATGTGCCCAGGCCAAGACACTGCCCCTCTCCCCAAAACTATCCCCCCGCCCCATGCACCTCTGGGGCAGGACAGCAGCCCCACTCCCCAGACGTGAGTCGACAGCAGGTGGTGGAGGAAGGACAGCTGTTGACGTTATCACAGGGGACGTCACTCTCCATAGCTCCGTGGTCCGGCAGGCTGAGGTGGGCTGGGACTTTCTCCATCCACGGCACCCGGTGGGTCCCGTCTTTACACACACCCTTCTCTGTGTCACACCGAAACCCGGACGGGCAGCAGTGCACGTGGTCCTCACAGCACACAGCCTAGGGCGGAGGGAGAGGGGACGGTGGGCCTGGGGGGGACTGGCTGGCGGCCACCCTCTGCTCAGCCCGGGCCACTCCCCACTCCTCGGTACCTGCACAAAAGGGCAGCAGCCCCAGGCCCCGGACTGTAGGCGGCAGCAGGTGTAGTCGTCTGGACAGCTCACCTCCATGTCGCACTTGACATCCTGCACTGTGAGAAAGGTGAGGCAGCGGGTCAGCAGGGGCACTGGGGACCCTTGGGGGTGCCCTCCCTCTGCCAGCTCCACAGTGAGAACCAGATGCAGAGGAGGGAGGGTACGGCTCAGGCCACCCCAGCAGTGATCCTAAGGCGAGGCCCAGTGGGGACGGAAGGGGACTGTCCCTGCTTTCAGCCCCTCCGTGCATGCGGCCGTCAGTCTCCACACCCGTGGTGTAGGTAGAATGGGGTCTGCGGTCTCCCCCAGTACCTGTGTGTGCGGGCAGCTTGGTGAGGAGGTCCGTAGCATTCTCCTTGGAGAGGCACTTACTGTGGGTCAGGTCACACACAGTGTTCTGCGGGCAGCAGTGCAGGTGGTCGGAGCAGCAGATGGCCTGGGTGAGGGCAGGGTGGGTCTTTGGGATTTCCAGTCTCCCTGGTTCAGGGAGCAGCCCGGCCGACAGCAGGCACTACCCCAAGTCTACCACTAGGCGGTGGCATGAGTGCTGAGCAGTCAGGCTCCCAGCTGCCAGCCAGCCAGCCCCACCCCCTGAAGTCACTGCCAGGTAGGTAGGTGGGTACCCAGGCCAGGTGAATGCCGGCACACAGTCCAGCTGACTATAGCCCCTCACTTACATGGGGCATTGGGCAGCAGCCATACTTTCCAGTGGGCAGCTGACAGCAGGTAGAACCATCGGGGCACTGGGACCTTCCATCTGGGCATAAGATCACTGGAAGGGGAGAGAAAGGTGAGGGGCAGCCAGGGTGGAGGGGACAGTCTCTCCAGCTCTCTCCAGCAGGAGTTAGAAAAGGCCTCTCTTCACCCCAGACTCATACCTCCTTACCTGAACTTTTAGTCTTGTGTGCAGGCATCTTCTTAGCCAGGGGGTGGGTGCCTGTGGCTGAGAGACAGCGGCCATGAGCCAGGTCACAGGACGTGCCATGGGGGCAGCAGTGTATCTTGTCTTCACAGCAAGAAGCCTGAGAAGAGATGGCCCTGTCTCTGTCTCTGCTCCCTCCATCCCTTCCTCTGCCCACACTGCCTTCCCTCGCCACCCTCCATCTTCCCGAAGTTGTACCTGGGGCATGGGGCAGCATCCCCAGGAGCCATCAGGCATGGTGCAGCATGTGGAGGAGTTGGGGCACTGGAACTGTTTGTCGGGGCACTGGACGGCATCCAGGGGCTTGGTATCTGTAGACAGGATGACCCAGGACTCCGCCCAGTCAGTGACGGTCATTCCCCCCATCACTCAAGGAGCTGCTGGCACCAGCGCCTTCCAGCCCAGCTACAGGAGGATTCAGGGGCTGGCACTAGAGCTCAGGGCTCCCCTGGCTCTCTTAATCCACTCTCCCCCAGGCCAGTCCTTGTACCAGCAATATGCCACAGGGCAAGGGCATCCACTGACCGGGTATGCATCAGAAGCAATATTGTAGCAAATTCAATAAAGACTTTTAAAATGGTCCACATCAAAAAAATCTTAAAAAAAACAGTTCAGCTTGGCCTATCCTCACCCCCACAGTGCTTGGTTCTGGGCCTGGGGTCTTGCATTCTCTTCTGACCCCTCCTCACCCCTCTGTCCAAAGCAGGGTGTGTGTGTGGGGGGTGTTGCTTAGTACAGATGTCATACAAATGAGGGCACAAAGGCAGGAATCAAGGTCACTCTGCTGGCTGGGCTCCTGGATGCTCCAAATTCTTCTGCTCCCACCTCCCTGCCCTCCGCCTCCACCTCTGCCGCACCTGATCTTTGGAAGCAGGACCGCCCATCAGCGCTGCAGTGGAAGCCCCGGGGGCAACAGTGGCGGCCATCCCCGCATGACACAGCCTATGGGACACAGAAGCGCCTTGGTTACCGAGGCCCATTTCCCTGGGGGGGTGGGAGAGTGCAGGAAAAGTGTAAATGCAAACCCAAGCTTCTCTGTAGACCTAATGGCACCCTCACCTCTGGGAACGGGCAGCAGCTGGAGGTCCCCGAGACAGTGAGGATGCAGGAGTAGCCAGGAGCACAGTGGCCGTTGGCCTGGCAGGGTCGGCCCAGACGCTGGCTCAGCACGGACGGCTGCTGGTCCTGGGAAGCGAGATGAAGAGATAAATTGAAGGACCCGAGCGAGCCTGGCCCGCTCCTCTGGCCAATCCAAGAGGCCCGATCCCAGGCTTCCAGCTCTTTGCCTGGGCCGTAGGGCACTCACCGGAACAGGATTGCAGCAGCTGTAGGTGGCTCCATTAGAGTCCAGGCAGCAGGCCACAGGGCAGAGCTGACCGTCTGGGCACTGCGTTCCAGCCACCAGCCCTGTCACTAAGGCCACCCAGCTCACCAAGGTCCACATGGTCCACCTGCAAAGTCCCAAGAGGCATTTGGCAACTGGCTTAAGCTGAGGCCACCCTTGATTCTGGGACCAGTCACTCCCACCTGCCGAAGGCCCAGGACCGCCTGAGCCTCCACAACAACAGCCTGTCCGGGCAGGAAGAAAGACAGAGGGCTTGAGGCTCAGCTTCCTACGTGTGTCCTGTGCGGGGTCACACAAGCACCAGCGAGTGTACACCTATACGCATGAATGCTCACATGAGTGTCTGAATCTGTGTCCCCAGTATGTGGCCTAACTGTTGAATCTCTGTGGCTGAGTGTGTGCAGATGTGGGTATGTGAGAGTCCGGAAGATTTGTGGGTTTTGTGGGCCTGAACTGTGGGGACGTGAGCCACCTCCATGGGGGTGGGAAAGACATCAGTTGCCCAGAAGACAGAACTGAAGTCTCCCCCTTGAAGAAAAGGCAGGGTTTCACTTCCCGAGCCAGCTCCTCCAGTTGCCTCCTCACCCAATGCTGTGTTCATACCTGCCCTCTGCTAAGGCCTGTTGACAGGGGAGGGGAGGTCACATGACGACATGAGCAACCACGGGGTTGAGAAAGTTGTGAAAAAGGAAGTATGATGTTGACGGAGTCTGGGCTGCCTTCCCCAAAGGTCAGCCACCACCTGCCCGCTGACTGTCCCCTCCCCATCCAAAGGAGACACACAGGCTTGGTCAACCTTTGGGACACCTGTGTTCCTTGGGCCCCCAATATCACCAGGCCCTTTCTTTGTTTAATTTTTTTTTTAATTAAAAAAATCTGGGGGCATGCCCATGCAACATGTTGGTTCTTAGTTCCCTGATCAGGGATTGAACCCATGCCCCCTACATTGGGAGCTCTGAGTCTTAACCACCAGACTGCCAGGGAAGTCCCACACCAGGCCCTTTCAGGATCCTCAAACATACCCACCATGCTTCCCCTCTTCCTCTCCCTATCCTGGCGCAGAAACCCAGCTGCCTGTAGACAGCCCATGTGTGCCCACCAGGCTGCCATTTGCATCAGCAGAAGGAAGCAAGTCTCATTCTCTGAAGGGGAGTGGCCTTTCACTTCCTGAACAACTCTTCCCCCAAGCTCAGCCAGCCCTGCTAGTTCAATGGGGCAGGCCCAGGAGATCTTACCCTGTCTAGAGGGGCCAAAACAGCCATGTGTGCTGAACCTTTTAGGAGCCAGTGACAACATTCTATGTTATTTTCTTTTTTTTCCTGTAACAACCATCCAAAATAGGAATTATTACCTTTAATTTTCTAAGGAGGGAACTGAGGCTCAGAGATAGGAAGTAACCCGCCCATATCATATATCAAGACACAGAGATGACAGGCTCTGATGGCACCAGAGTATATTGGACCTGGGTTCACAAGTGGCACCATGGACAGTGCCTGGGACTGGACCCCAAAACCCAAGGAGGATAGAGGCCTGGTGTCCAAGCAGAGAAGAGGGATAGAAATGTTTCTCTGGGCAGGTGGACTGGACCAAGACAGAAATGTGGGGTACAGGGGCTGCCTGGATACTGCACATGAGTGCTAGAATGAAGACCTCAAAAGTTGCTTCCTGTCTCTGGGCCTCCGTTCTCAGTGAGTCTATGTGTGGACACTGCACACTTTGTGTGGCAGGGAATAGCACACACAGGGTCACTCACATCCTCTCTCCCTCACCTGGCTTTCCTCACTGCCCTCTCCCCAACTCAAAGACCATCCCCAGGAGATCCCCTATACAGGTGAGGCTGAAGAAGGCTGGTCCTGGACCTCAGCCCCTTTCACTCTCTTCCCCAATGCCCGCAGCTCCCTGGAAAGGGAGCTGGCCGCCCTGCTTTTTAGGAGTCCAACCATAACCCTCCACAGGCTCGCTGGGCTGCCCTGGCCAGGAGGAATGTCTGTCTGCACACATCTCTGACTACTCAGCACCCTAGTGATTCATTTAGGTACATCCTTCTTCCTGGGTATCCTGAGGTTCGGAAGTAGTGTACGCTTCTACTGAATACACATGCACGCGCGCGCGCACACACACTCAGGACCAGAATGGGGAAGAGGGAACCCAATTCATCTCAGTAGGGTTCCAAGAGGTGACCTCTCACCCCCACCGACACTGCCACTACACAGAGGGAGGACAGGAGCTTCTTCAAGCCCCCAGCTCCGTCATCTTCCACTAGGTGGCAGCCCCCCACTTCGAGTGCCAGGAGAGAGATTTCCCAAAAGGTGAGCCAACCCAGCAGCGGAGAGAGCAGGAAAAAGTGGCCGGGGGAGACGGAAGTTAGCTCGTCCCACCCCTCCACGAGAGGAAGTTAGAGTCAGACACAACCCAGGGGTTCAATCACCACTCCCAAGTCCCTACTGTCTTTGAGGAGGCCAGGGTCTCAAGCCCCACTCCCAGCTCTCTGAGATCGGGGGCCAGGGGCGGGCGCCTCGCTTGCTCCCAGCCGCCGCGGGGACTACCCACCAGCACCACTACCAGCACCTGCCGATGGGGGCGGAGTCGACTCGAGAACAGAGTGATCTCTGCGTTGGGAGAAGGGGCTGCAGCTTCCAGGGGTGCTGGAGAGAAAGAGCCCCTTCTAATGGGGGTCACTGCAATTACTGTTTATTCCCACCACCCATAAAACTCCCTCCAGTGCATCGGAGTTTCTATAAGGGAATCTTTTTTTGTATCCCCGCTGAAACTCCAGAGGAGCCCCATCTCCCACGTCCCCCAGGCTGGGCCCCTGGGAAGGAGCAAGCGAAGTCCACCCTCCTTACCTGCGTCGGGGTCCGCGATCGCTGGTTAGCAGCAGTCAGGCAGCTCATCCACTTGGGCCACTCGGCTCGATGGCCCACCCACCTCAATTTCCATTGGTCAGCTGTCCGGGATGTCGCACTCCCATTGGCTACTCGTCGACGTAAAGGCGGGGCCAACCTGGAATCCTGTGTGTCTTTTCCTACTCAATTCACTCTCCTCCCTCCTTCCTCTCTCTCCCCAACCCCCCATTTCTAGGGATCATGTGATTGGGGAATCATGTGACGCCCTGGGACGGCTCAGCCTGTTTGCGGGTGCCCGCCGCCTGCTGTTGACCCATCCCGAGGGTCAGCTCCTTTCCGGGGACATTGAGAGCCAAGAGATCTGCCCCTTTAGTGGGTGCGTTCAAGAGCGTTTAAGGGGTGTCTCCTGGATTTAGAACATTTGTCTGTATTCTCTTCATCCCATGAAGATTTAAGGCTCGGCAGCCGGGCCCCAAAGGGGACTGAAGGAGAGTTGTGAGGGCAAGGATAAACAGACCTCGGGTCCTGTCCTCAAGGTGCTCACAGCAGAGGGTGGGGTGGGGGTTGGAGAATCGTGTTCCAGGTGCTCCGGGGTGTGTAGAGAAGAGGTATTGGTTAGATCTGAGCATGAAAAAAAGATTTAATTCCACCTTGGGGGCACTTTTTGGAGCTGAGTCTGGGAAGATCTTAAGTGGCAAGTGGGGAGGGGTTGGAGAAGTGGCTAGACAGGGGGTATTGGGAAAAGCATTAGAAAACCAGATGGGAAGGGCAGCCTTGGGCAGGGATCGAGTGCCAGGTTCAACGGAGTGCACGTGTGGAGTAGCTGGGTGTGTGGCACCAGGCTGGGCTGACGGTGTGGGTGCGTACCGGAAGTAGCTCCTTAGTTTCAGTCAAGCCCTGCCTTTCGGGAATTGACTTGTTGATGTGCGCAAGCGTGTGTATTCAGTCGTATCCGACTCTGCAACCCCATGAAGTCTCCTCTGTCCATGAAATTTTCCAGGCAAGAATATTGGAGTGGATTGCCATTCCCTTCTCCAGGGATCAAACCGCAGTCTCCTGCATTGCAAGCAGATTCTTTACCACTCAGCCACCAGGGAAGCCCAAAAGTGAAACTGTTAGTCGCTCAGTTGTGTCCGACTTTTTGCGACTCCATGGACTGTAGCTTTCTAGGCTCTTCTGTCCATGTAATTCTCCAGGAAAAAATGCTGGAGTGGGTAGCTATTCCCTTCTTTAGGGCATCTTCCCAACCCAGGGATCAAACCGGTGTCTTGCACATTGCAGGCAGATTCTTTACCATCTGAGCCACCAAGGAAGCCAGTGAGAGAGAGAAAATATACCACACAGAACAGATTCACCAGTAGCAGGAGCTAGACTGCTCGGTGCCCTTTACAGGGCCTGGCCCAGGCAGAGATGGGTGATGGGAGATGTACCAGGAGATACTGGAGGAAGCCTGATGCCGGATCTTGGAGGAAGGGCAGTGTTTGGTTGCCAAGTGGATGGGAAGCACTGTAGGTTAAGCAGAGAGCTTGGGGTGGGGGTGAGGCTGGGGTTGGGGACAAATAGGCAAACTCAGGGGTGGTGGGAGTCTGTGTAGGGAAGAAGTGGCAGAGTTGAGGAACTGTGTGACAGCGGTGCTCAGCCTGGGCCTGCAGAGGGTCCAAAAGGTGGATTAGGCTCCTGCTGAGAATCAGGACTGTTCTGTGTACTGGTGACTCTATGCTTATTCCCTGTCTCATATATCCATATGCTTCTATGGACACAGCAAGCACAGATACACAAATACCATGCAGTGTTTGGCAAATCAATAAATGAACCTATAATCATGACTACACAGAACCAGAAAAAAATTACACAAAGAGGAAAAAAAAACAACCTAGAATGACGGAAACAAATATCACAAAATCCATAATAGAGTGATTTGCCCACTAGGGACATTAGGCAGGGTTTGCAGACTTTCTAAATTGTCACAGTTGTGGGGCGATGCTACTGGCATCTAGGGGCAGGAGACAGGGATGTTGCTGAACAGCCTACAATGCACATGATGGCCCCCACAACAAAGACTGAAAGTGTCAGTCGCTCAGTCGTGTCCGTCTCTTTGTGACTCCATGGACTGTAGCCCACCAGGCTCCTCTGTCCAAGGGATTCTCCAGGCAAGAACACTGGAGCGAGTTGCCATGCCCTTCACCAGCGGATCTTCCCGACCCAGGGATCGAACCCAGGTCTCCTGCATTGCAGGCAGATTCTTTACGATCTAAGCCACCAGGGAAGAACAACAAAGATTATTCTGCCCAAAATTTCAGGTGTGCTGAGGCTAAGAAACCCTCTCTGAAGGATCATATATGTTCTCCATGAAAGCACTAGGTGACCCTCATGCAGTGCCTCTTTTATTTTATATATTTTTAATAAATGCTGTCACCTGATTTCCCAGCATCGGTAGATACTGAAAAATCAGGGGATTTATGCGTTGAAGTTTTTTAGAAGCAATCGCTTCAGTTTAGCGAGGATTAAAAGCATTCAATACGAAAAATTACGAAGAGCAGACTGAAGAACTTAGAAGCCAAATGTCCTGGGGACACTGAGTTTAGGGACAAACAGTCCTAGACAACTCAATGGATCTTAACTGCTTCTCTTAAAGAACAGTAATTAAGAGTTAAGGTGCGAGCCTGAGCTCGTACGAGTTAAGAAGATTTTAATCATGTGCAGTTACTTTGATTACTGTGGCAAAGGAATGTAAGATATTTACTAAAAGTCTTGTCAAAATGGATGCAGCGAACCTCCACTTCAGTGGAGAGGGTACAGTTCCACCAAAGAATGAAAAAAATCTCTCCCACATTCCTCAATAAGCACGCATGTCCTTAAACCTCCCAGGTCAGGAATCTCTCTCCTTCTGCTTTTTGCTTTTAAGAAGGAAGCATCATTTTGTGAACAGGGTAGACTGAGAAGAAGCAATCCAGAGTCACAGAAAGATTTGATATCAAAAGGCCCATCCCTTTTTGCCCTATTCCCTGACTCCTCCCAGGCTCCTTTGGTCAGGCCTTTCGATTTTTTATTTTGATAGAATCAACTGGCTGTAAATATGAGGAATGGACTCTAGACAATCAGTTTTATTGTATTGATGTATATGTCCACCCTTAAGGTCAGTATTGCACTGTCTTAATTACTATAGCTTTGTAGCTAATTTTAAAATGAGGAGAAGTAGGAGTCCTCTAACTTCTTTTTCAAGATTGTATTGGCTATTCTAAGTTCCCTGAATTTCTATGTGGATTTTAGAATCTGTTTCTGCAAAGACAACTGAGATTTTGACAGAGAATGCACTGTATTTGGGGTTTATTACCATCTTAACAATTTAAGTTATTAAGTCTTCCTGCCCATGAACATGGACTGTCTTTTGACTTATTTATCAGTTTGCTTCTGACAATTGCCAAGTATTCCACACTATAGGTGTTAGATGTTTATTTAACTAGTCTCTCTTTTTTTTTTTTGGCCACGCCATGTGGCTTGTGGGAACGTAGTTTCCCAATCAGGGATCAAACCCATGCTCCCTGCAATGGAAACACAGAGTCCTAACCACTGGACTACCAAGGAATTCCTTTAACCAGTGTTACTGTAGCCTTTTATGTGTTTCCAATTTTTGCTGTTACAAATAATTATACAATGAATATTTATGAACTTGTATCTGAGTACATATATGGGGGTTAAATTCCTAAAACTAACATTTTTAGGAATGTTAACTTGTTAACGTTGCTGGTTACCTGAGTATGCACATTTGAAATGTTTATGCCCAACTGCCTTAACATTTTTCCAGTTTACACTCCCAGGCTCAGTATTTGGGGGAACTTTTTCCCCATTTACTCACTAACAATGGACGTGCGTGCGTGCATGCTAAGTCACTTCAGTCATGTCCTTTTCTTTGAGACCTCAAGGACTGTAGCCCGCAAGGCTCCTCTGTCCATGGGATTCTCCAGGCAAGAATACTGGAGTGGGTTGCCATCCCCTCCTTCAGGGGATCTTCCCGACCTAGGAAATCTAAAAGTTTTTGCCAATCTAATGATGGAAGATATTTCATGATTGTTTTATCTGCATCTCTTTGATCTCTAGGGAAACTGAGCATTTTTATGTATGTTTATTCTGCATGTGTATTTCTTCTGTGAAATGCCTGTTCTTATCCATGTTAGTCAGGGTTCTCCAAAGAAACAGAACCAGTTGATGAGTGTATAGAAAAAGATTTATTAAAAGGAACTGGCTCACATGGTTCAGGAAACTAGTGAGTCCAGAATCCGCAATGTAAACCAGCAGACTGGAGATTCAGAAGAGCCGATGGAGCAGAGGAAGTCTGAAGACAGTTGCTGGAGAAATTCCTCTTGCCAGGAGGGGCCAGTCTTTTTGTTCAATTCAGGCCTTTACCTGATTGGATGAGACCCACCCACATTATGGAGGGCAAGTTGCTAAAGCCAAAATTCAGTGATTTAGATGCTGAAGTGAAAGTGAAAGTCACTCAGTCATGTCCAACTTTTTATGACCCTTTGTACTATACAGTCCCTGGAATTCTCCAGGCCAGAATATGGGAGTGGGTAGCCTTTCCCTTCTCCAGGGGATCTGCCCAACCCAGGGATTGAACCCAGGTCTCCCACATTGCAGGCAGATTCTTTACCAACTGAGCCACATGGGAAGCCCAGTTTAGATGTTAATCTCATCCAAAACACCTGCCATGTTGACACATAAAACTAATCGTCATACAATGGATTCACAGATATACAGAACAACCTAGTGGTTACCAGTGGGGAGAGGAAAAGGGAAAGGACAACATAGGGAATTACGAGGTACAAACTACTATATGTAAAATAATCTACAAGGATATATTGTACAACACAGGAAATATAGCCAATATTTTTAAAAATACTTTATTTATTTGGGGCTGTGCTAGGTCTGCAGGTTACAGAGATCAGGGACTTTTTCTCTAGTTCCAGTGCGCAGGCTTCTCATTCTGGTGGCTTCTCTCCTTGCAGATCAAGGCTCTTGGGCACACGGGCTTCAGTGGTTGTAGCGCGTGAGCTTTGTAGTTGCGGCTCCAGGGCTCCAGAGCAGAGACTCAGTAGTTGCGGCGCACAAGCTTAGTTGCTCCACCGCATGTGGGATCTTCCCAGTTCAGGGATCAAACTCGTGTCCAAATTTGATCAAACTCGTGTCGAATCCACATTGTGGTAGTCAGATTCTATACCACTGAGCCACCTGAAGGCCCCCGAATATTTCATAATAACTATAAATGAAGTATAACCTTCCAAAACTGTGAATCACTACATTGGATACCTGTAACTTACATGATATTGTACATCAACTGTAGTTCAATAGTAAATAAAAAAACTAACCATCACATTATCCTTTATTTGGTTTTCTCCCATGTTTCTCTTTTGCTCACTGAACTGTGGGAGTTTCGTATATAATCTGGATATTATATGCGTTGCACATATCTCCTCCCAATCTGTCATTTGTCTTTTATCTTTGTTTTTGGTGTCTTTTGTGGTCAGAAGTCATGTTGTTATGTCATCTGAAATCTAGCAATCGATCTTTTCCTTTGTGGCTTCTCCCTCCCCACCACCCCCCACTTGCTTAAGAAGTTAGAAATATGTTCTTCCTGCTGTGGTCCCACCTTGAATGCCAGCACTGCCCTGGATTGTGGCACCACAGGGACAGGAGATTCCTGCAGTCAGACACAAAGAGAACCCTGGATGTAACTCTGGCTAAGAAGTCCCTCCGGCTCAGCCCCAAGGCTGCTTGCAGAGATGGTCTGGATACAGGGTCGGACAGCATCCCTTTCTCTCCCTCCTTTTGCTACTCTCAGCCTCTCTCCAATTCTGTCCATCACTCCTTCAGGATTTTCTTCGTTCAGACTTCCAGTTCTGCCCTCATAGAAGAGTCATAGTTGCCCCAGGGCAGGGGCCTTTCCCCATAAGATCTATTTTTTTTAATTTATTAATTTATTTATCTTTGCTGAGTCTTTGTTACTCCTCAGACGTTTCTCTAGTTGTGATGAGCCGGGGCTAGTCTTTAGTTGTCATCTGTAGGTTTCCCATTACAGTGGCTTCTCCTACTGCAGAGCACGGGCTCAAGGGCGCGCGGGCTTCAGCAGCTGTGGCTCCCGGGCTCCAGGGTGCAGGCTCAGTCATTCTGGTGCAATGTTGTAATTGCTCCACGCCATGTGGGATCTTCCCGGATCAGGGATCAAACCTGCATCTCCCGCGTTAGCAAGCAGATTCTTTATCACTGAGCCACCAGGGAAGCCCCCCACCAAGATCTTGAGCTGTGCAATAAAACATCAGATGCCTCGTTAAATTTGAATTTCAGATTAAAGACACATTTTTTAAGCATAAGTATGTCCCATGCAATATTTGACACACGTGTGTGTGTATCAGCTGCTCAGTCAGTCGTGTCTGACTCTTTGCAAGACCATGGACTGTAGCTCACCAGGCTCCTCTACTCCTGGGATTCTCCAGGCAAGAATACTGGAATGGGTTGCCATTCCCTTCTCCAGGGGATCTTCCTGACCCAGGGATCTCCCACATTACTGGCAGATTCTTAACCATCTGAGCCATCAGGGAAGCCTTATTCGACACATATTTACACTTAAAAATCATCCCTTGGGAGTTCTCTGGGTTCAATCCCTGGTCAGGGAGCTGAGATCCCACAGGTTGTGAGGGGGTGTGGCTAAAAAACATTTTATCCCTTGTGTTTCTGAAATGCAAATTTGACTGGGCATCTTACATTTTTATTTCCTAAATCTGGCAGCCCTGAACAGTGAGGCCTGGGTGAGGGCATAGAAATGGCGTCTGCCTCACACACACCTACTGCTTCCTTCCCTCTGCTGTCTGAGTCACTTAGAGTGAGCAATTGTTGCCCAGTTCCTGCGGCGCCGGCCCTCGTCACGGGGCACCTGACTGGTGTCTGCGGGGCTCAGCTTGGCCCTCCAGCCTAGCTGGGTAGGTGTGGGGGAGGGGAGGCAGGAGCTGGCCAGCACCCAGGTCCAAGTCTGTGGCGGGATATTTGGCAATAGAGGCGCCAGATCTGGACTCCTGCCCAAGCAGAGGCCCTGAACTTGCCCAGGGCCACTGGGCAGGCTGCTTCCCTTGTTGTTTTTTAATCAATGACTATTTTTTAACAAAGTATAACATGCAAATAAATTATAGTCAAGTTATAACACAAAGCAGCACTGTTTTTTCTTTTTTGGCTGTGCTTCACACCTGCGAGATCTTAGTCCCCTAACCCAGATTGTCTGCAGTGGAAGCTCAGAGTCCTAACCACTAGACCACACTAGGCAAGGCCCCACACAAAACAGCATTGCTATCCTCTCTTTTCCCACACCTGACTTCCACTTTCAAATCCTCTAGCAGTTTCTTCTGTGACTTGCCCCTGTGAGCTTGTATGTGAGTTCTAATTTTTCTTTGGCCTCAATGTGTTCATCTGGGCAGTGAGTGAGCATTGTCCTGCCCTCCGTCAGGAGATTCAGAGTCTACACAGTGTGGTGGCTGCTCCACCTGACCCTGGGGTGGGGGGGGGGGGGTAGGACCACCCCTCTGTGCAGGCAGACTGATACTGGACGGTACCTTTAAATCTAGCTCTCGGGGCGCAGGATGCAGGGTAGGGATACAGAGAGAGAGAGAGAGAAAGGAAAGAAGCAGGAAAGGAAGGCAGCTACGGGAAGTCGATTACTTGGCTTTGCAGAGGCCCTTGATGGAGGGAGCTTCAGGGATCCTCTGGTCCAGAGTTTGCAGCTCGAGCGCCTGTCACTCACCTGGGGAGCTTCAGCAGCAGCAGAGGGCTGAGGTGCAGGTCTGGGAGCCCCTCATCTCGCCTGACCCCCTTTCTATGCAATGAAGAACCAGCGAGGACATTCCCTTCTAGTCCCATTTCCTCTTATAAGCTGTGTGACTTGGCTTAACCTCTCTGCCTCAGCATCATGGTCTGTACATTGAGGATATCGACCACTTCCCTCCGGATGAGGTATTGTCCAAGGAGCCCTCAGTGTGGGGCCTGAGCCATGAATATGCTCAGTTCACAAAGCTGCCACTGTAATGGAGACACTTCCCCTTGGACCCTCTCAGGACTGCCCTCCAACACACACACACCTTAGCGTGGGCAGCTGCCCACCCTTCCTTCAGCCCACCTCACCCTCTCCTTCCATGTATCTTCCTTCCCAGAAATTCACCTGGATCCCCCACGTGCCTGGCTGCACCCCATGGTATCCTCTTGGTCCAGGGTCCAGGACCCTCTCTGGTAGGGGCTCTTTGCATCTTGTCCATTTCAGACTCCTGAGGACACCCCTCAGGCTGAAACCATCAGGATCTCTCAGCCAGACCAGGATGGAGGGAGCAGAGGAAGTACCAACCCCTCAGGGACGGGGTCCAGGCAGAGAGACACGGGGTAGGGTGAGCTGGGCTGACTTCTCCCATCAGGACGTGGAGTCAGCACCCAGATTCTGAGAGAGAGGAGGACACCTTCCCAGGTAAAGTTTGTTTCTAATGTGTTGAGAGCTGGGGGGTGACCTGGAGAAGAACTTCCTGGTTGAGGCAAGGACTGACCCCCGTGACTCTCCAGAAAGCCAGAGTGGTGTCCAGGAGAGGCAGGGGCCTGGTGCCAGAAGATGGGAATTAGCTTTTTCGGGAAACCTGGGCGGTGGCCTAGGATCAGGGCGGCAAGACCTCATCTTTGCCTGTTGATCTCAAGTTCCAGCTCAGCCTCCTGCCAGCTGGGTGACTTTGGCTTATTTATTTGACCCCAAATGCCTTCATCTGTGAAATCGAGTAATCGTAATTACCTGGCAGGGCTTCAGGAGAATGGAACGTGCTCACAGACCTAAAATTTCCAAGCTCATAGTCGTCCTTTATAAGCTGTCATCTCCTTCTCCACAACTTCTATGCTTGAGAGAATTCTGACTAAAGCACATTTATTCAGGACTAAAATTCATTTATTCAAATAAAATGTACAAAATCACGGAATTCCCTGGCGGTCCAGTGGTTAGGACTCCATGCTTTTACTGCTGAGGGCCCAGGTTCAATCCCTGGTCAGGGAACTATGATCCCATCAGCTCCTCAGCATGACCCAAACAAGAAATCAAAAAAAAATTACAAAATCAACGATGTAAAAATCTGATGCCACTCAAATGAAAAAGAAAACATCCAGCCAAACCCAAGGCAGAAGCTAAGGTTCCACCAAACCCTTCCAAAGCTCATTCAGGGCGACTGCCCTGCACCCACATCTAAGGACACCCCGCCCCTCCCCTGGAAGGTTTGGGAAAGGCTGGGCAACAATGGTGGTCTGGCCAGAGTTATGCCTCCCTGTGGGTACAGGGAGAAAGTTTCCCCACCTGGTGCCTTTTTCTGAACTTGAGAATGCCCTGGGGGCAGCTGAGGCCTTGAGTGGTTGCTTCATTGCCTGTGGGTTCCCAGACTTGGTGCCTAGCTGTTGTCAAGGGGGGCGGGTGGATAGGTTGGGTCACGGAAGTGAAAGGACAACTTGTGTTGTGGGCACTGCTGACTCACTGACATCTAAGGCTGGAATGTTCATGAACTTGAGTGGGGGGAGTGGAGGGAAGAATCAGGACCACGTTTTGCCTGGCTCAACTCTTCCACATCACTGACATCCTTCCACATCCTTCCACATCCTTCTAACAACACCACAGAGTATTAGCTCCATCTCACAGATGTATGAGATACTAAGGGTCTTGTCCAGGGTCATCCAGCAAGCTGAGCAGTGGTGACTGTATCCGAGTTCAAGCTGATCAGACCTCAGAGCTTTTGCCAGCATCTCCAGGCTCTCCTGGATGCTGAGGCCAGTTCTACCAGTTCCTCCCCCCACTCCCTGAGCCCTTCCAGCCCACCTGAGTTCTTTGTCCCTTCTCTGGACAGTCCCCCTGGGTGTCAGGAGATACCCGCTCCAAGTCACTTGGACAGGTCACTTCACTCCTGCAAGATTGTTTCCTCATCTGTGAGCTGGGTGCACAGTAACCCCCACATGCTCTCTTACACAGTCACAAGTGGTTCACATGGGATGATGGATGTTAAGAAACCTTGTAAAGCAGCGCAGTAAATGGGAGGAGGAATTCCTTTTAGGACATCAAAGAGGTTCCTCTTGTTAATCTAATGATCTGCCTCTGAAGCATAGGGCCAGGGCTTCAGTAAGGAAAACTGCCTTTGCCAGAAAACTCAGAGAGGTCACGTCATGTCCAGGAACCCAAGGAAGAACAGAGAGGAGGCAGGACAGGAGGGAACTCCCTCCTCCTCAACCCCGGGTCACACTTTCCGGGTCACAAACCTCCTTCACACGCCTCATCTGTCTTCTTAAACCTCTCAGCAGTCCTGAAAGGGAAGTACGGCCGAGAGAATTATTGTTTCCATTTCAAAAATGATGAAAATGAAGCCCAGAAAAGAGACAAATTTCCCCAACAAGTTAGCAGAGAAATTTGTGCTCACATACACATCAGAGGACTTGATAATTCAATTTCTTACGTTAGGATGGTTACTGGTGTACTGGATTTCCTGTTTTTAAAAAGTAGTTCTGGCTAATGTTTATGGAGACTTATGATGTGTAAGGTTCCGTACTAAGCTCTCCTTTAATCTTTAACACAGCCTTGCGAGGGAGCTACAATTATCATTCCCATCTTACGATGAAAGGAGAAAGATTCAGAGAAGTTAAGCAACTTTCCTGGGGCTCTGTAGTTGGGAAGGGGTGAAACCAGAAACTGGACCCAGGTCTGGTCCGGAGCCTGTGTTTGTAACCATCATAGCTGTTCTTTCAGTGTAAGTTACTGAGACATCCGAGCCCTCACCCAAGCACTCCCCTTCACCCCAGCCTGCCCTGCTCTCCCCTGGCCTTCACCATGGGTTAATCTCCATCGTTGTTCCCTGACCCCCTCCCTACTTCTCCCTTTTTCTAGGCCATCTCGGGGCCTCTCCATCACATGACATGTTTCAGTCACTACACTAAGTTGCAGATGTCCTCCTGGTCTGCAGTTGTCTCATTTACTTGTTTGTGTGTGTCTCCTGCATTAGAAGTATGAGCAGGGACCCCAAGTGGCTTGTTCCCTGCTATATCCCAGGGCTTACAGCAGTACACTTAAACTTTTTTTTTTTTTTTAGGGGCATTTTGAGGCATATGGGATCTTGGTTCCCCAATCAGGAATCAAACCGACACTCCCTGTCTTGGAAGTGTGGAGTGTTAAACACTGGGAAGTCCCAAATATTTTTAAAGAGAGAAAAAGACAAACACTGAAAAAAAATCAAAGAGAGAGAGGGGGAGAGAGATGAACACAGGTCAGGACTTTGGTCCGGGCCCAGCTGGGACGGCACTTCCTCTGTTTGGGTCGCTGAGACATGAGCTCAGCCCTGCCATGCCCACCCTGTTCTGGAGGCTGACATATTCCCAGCAGACTCGGTCACAGTGAGAAGCAGAGCCTCAGCTCCCAGTAGGCAATGACACTACACGCCTAACACCAGTGCCTGGTTAGCTCCTGGTCCTTTCTGAGGTTCTCAGCAGAGTCAGATCCAAAGTCTTCTGGTAATATAGTTTTAAGTCTCCTGCAATACATTTTCAGAAGTGAAATGTACAGATAGTATAATTTCCTACACACATTAAAAAAAATCTGTATGAAATGCAAACTGTAATAGAGAGGAAAAATAAAAGAAAGTAATTTAGAATAAAATAATATGTATTTTCTGTGCGTGAAAGCTCAGGCTTGACTCCATGTAAGAAGAGAAAGTTTCAGATGCCCATGAATCTCTGGTGATGGAGAACCGGAAATGGAGACTGGGCTGGAGTATTGTGTCAGCTTCTCAGCTCACACCAGCCAGGTGGCCAACCAGACCAGACATTCTGAACGGTCAGTGATCTTCAGTAAAGTTCTAACGGAGACAAAGACATGTCTTCCTGGAGACTGCATGATCATTTTATTCCTGGGAAATTCAATATATTATAAAATCATTTAAGAAGATGTGGGTGAGGTGGCGCTGATGGTACAGAACCTGCCTGCCAATGAAGGTTAGATGTAAGACATGCCAGTTCGATCCCTGGGTCTGGAAGAGCCCCTGGAGAAGAGAATGGCAATCAACTCCAGTATTCTTGCCTGGAGAATCCCATGGACAGAGGAGCCCGGTGGGCTACAGTTCATAGGGTCGCATGGAGTTGGACACGACTGAAGCGCTTAGCACTTCATGGCATGGGTGAAATAGAGCCGGCTTCCAGGTCGGATAATTACCACTGGATTTTTTGAATCCACAGAGGTGAAACCCGCGGATACAAAGGGCCAGCTGTATTCACTCTCCTAGGCCATTTTATATAAGGAACTTGAGCATTCCTGGATTTTGGTATCTGCAGGGGCTCTTGGGACCAGTCCTCCATGAACACCAGAAAAGAATGTATGCGGTTGTCCAGAAACACAGAGGAAAGCTGAGAGGTGTATGGGGATAAAATCTTGTTATGTCAGTCTGTCCTATACTTTACAGGACATTGAGCATCCCTGCCCTGCGCTCTATCAAAATGCCAGGGCCTCGGGAACTTGTGAAAACCATAGCCGGCCCCTTAAATTCCCCAAACTTCCCCTAGGGGGCGGTAGAGCTCCAATCGAGAACAACTGCCCGCTTTTCAATGTAACACTTCCCTTTGAGGTGGTTTTACACTCGGAGATCAGCATCCCTCGCAGGGTGGTGTTTGTTATACGGGAATGTTGTCAGGCAGTCCCTTTCCACGGCTTTCTGCTGTTACACACAGGGCTACGGTCAAGGAGAGTTGCCGTGCACAGCAGCAAGCCAATCAGCAGAGGAATGCTCACAAGTGGCCTGGCTGAGTCCATGGGATCCTCCAGGCAAGAATACTTTAGTGGATTGCCATTCCCCTCTCCAGAGGATCTTCCCCATCTTCTAACTTGCATTGGCAGGCAGATTCTCGACCTTTAGTGCGAGGCTTGCGTATGTGGAATTTTGACAGTTATGGCTCAAAATTACCTCCTCTGAGGTAGATTAATCCACATTCCTCCAGCAGAGTCTAGAGAGCCTGTCCCAAGTTCCCAGCAGGATGGGGGAAGGAAATTTTACAGTCTTAGCCAGGACTATTCCCCTCTAGAGGCCACCGCCTCAGACCACATCCAGGTCCCCCTATTCAAGCCTTGGGTGTCCAGAAATTCCCCAGCCCACCTTCTCAGGCCAGGGAGGTCTGGGGTGGGGGGTCAGATAGAGGACTTTCCGCAGGCGGGCTGATTCTAGCTATTACACATTTATTTCTTATTTTTTTAACCTTCAAAAAATGAAAGACAGTTTTGTTGTTTTTTGTTTTTTCTTATGCACAGTTCCACTAACGGGGCTTGAACCCAAGCCCTCCACAGTGAAAGCAGAGTCCTAACCTCTGGACCTCCATCCAGGGGATTCCCAACTTCGTCACCTTCTGATTGTGTACATGTGTGCTAAGTCCCTTCAATCATGTCTGACTCTTTGCGACCCTACGGACTGCAGCCCGCCAGGCTCCTCTGTCCGTGGGATTCTTCAGGCAAGAAAACTGGAATTGGCTGCCATTTCCTTCTCCAGGGGATTTTCCCAACCCAGGATCAAACCCAGGTCTCTTATGTTTACCTGCGCTGGGAGGTGGGTTCTTAACCACTCGCACTATATATGTATATATGTGTACACATATACATACTTCCCCGGGCTTCCCTGGTGGCTTGGTAGTAAAGAATCCTCCTGCCAATGTAGGAGACGTGGGTTCAATCCCTGGGTCGGGAAGATTCCCCAGAGAAGGAAATGTCAACACACTCCAGTATTCTTGCCTGGGAAATCCCAAGGACAGAGAGGAGCCTAGTGGGCTACAGTCCATGGGGTTGCAAAAGAGTCAAGTTTGACTAAACAATACACAATACAATACTAGCTTCCCCACCCCTCCCTGCCCACTGGGCTCAATCAAAGCTCTGACCTGGCATTTAGCTGGGGGCCTAGAACTCGGCAGAGGAGCCAGGCGGGCTACAGTCCATGGAGTCGCAAGAGTCAGAACATCTTAGCAGCTAAGCCACCACCACCAGGGTTTGGATCTCTCTTCTCTGGTTCTGTGATCGTGCAGCCTGGGGACTGGCCTCCAGCAAGGCACTTCTAGGTGGGAACAGTTTTGGCTCTAAACTCAGACGTGCTGGTAGAGTCCCTGGGAGGGACCTGAGCCCTACTTCAGGGCCCTAAATGTCTTCCTAGGCCCTAGGGGTGCAAGCTGAGGCTTGCCCTGGAAGAACTGAGCCTCACAATAAACTATCTTTTGTTTATATCCCTTCCCCAATGCCAGGCAAGGACTTGTCCATCAGTCCCTGAGATAACCTTGGCGCTGGTACTGTTTTCTCCCCTTTTACAGTTGAAAGGAGTATCTGTTTTTTCCATCTGACGAGGAGGCTAGTGATGGCCACATGGGGCCACATGCTGCCTCTAGAAGGACCTTTGGGTGCCTGGTCAGTGTGAACCATGGCTGAATCAGCCAGGACAGTGGCCATCTCCTCCTCAGGACTCTAGGCTTGCTTCTCAGGGCAGGCCAGTCTAGCCAGGGCCCCGCAGTTATGAGCATCTCAAGCTGTGGCTCCACCCTGAAGTTGCTCTGATTGCCCTTGGATGGCCTCCATCAGCTCCAGTGGTAGATAACTTCTCCCAGCTACCCACACTGCGGCCAGTGTGCTGACCTTCGGTGCCCAAGGTTTTCCCAGCCTCAAAGCATTTACTTGTAGGGTATGGCAGTGGCTGTGATCTGCTCAGCTCTGGGCGGAGCCACAGAACTATTTGTCGGCTCTTTACTTAGCTTTTTACAGACCTGTCTTTAGCTAAGAGTCTGTAAATCAGCAGGCAGGTGACCTCATCTTTATTTTCAGTTGAGGAAACTGAGGGTAGTGACAAACCTCAAAGGCATCCTTTTGCAAGAAGAAACTCAGAAATGCAAGGAGTGCAAGCCCCTCCTTCTATTGTGAAGGAAACTGAGGCTCAGAGATCACCAGGTTTGATTCCTGGTTGAGCTACGTTGCTCTGGGGAAGAAGGCATGTGAGGAGTCATCACTATCGGTGCCTGCATTTAGAGGCAGAAGTAGGATCAGAATCCTGGTTGCTCTAAAGACACTTTCCAGAAATTTCTGTGCCACGGGGGAGGGGACAATGAATAATAATAGTGCTTATCCCAGGTGGCTCAGTGGTAAAGAATTCACCTGCTAATGCAGAAGACACAGGTTTGATTCCTGTGTTGGGAACATCCCCCGGAGAAGGACATGGCAACCTGCTCCAGTATTCTTGCCGGGGAAATCCATGGACAGAGGAGCCTGGCAGGCTGCAGTCTATGGGGTTGCAAAGAGTCAGAGAGGACTTAGCAACTAAACAACAGCAGTAATAGGTAACAGTCACTGACTGCTTGCCACGTGCCAGACAGGGCTCTCTCTACTTTAGAGCTATTAACTCATTAAATGCAAAATTCCTGGGAGGTGCAGGTATTTTGATCCCCATCAGCTAATTTTATAAATGACTTAAAGACCCCTAGATTTTTGCTAGATGTCCCACAGCTGCTGCAGGAGGCAGCTCAGACTGGAACCTGGTCCTGGCCTCCCAGAACTCTGATCTTGAGGCAGGTAAGTGGTGCGGGCCTGCACATGCTGTATCTTAGAGTTCTTGGGACCTAAGGCCTGAGTAAACCTTTGCAGGGAGCAGAGAGCCCTGGTTGAGAATGGCCTGGGGTGGGAGGTCCTCTGGACAGAGGAAGGTGGGGGTTTGAACTCTAGCTCTTGCATTCATTTGATTTTGATGCAACTTGACCTCTAGGGTCCTCATTTTCTCACCGTAAAATGGGAAAAGTGCATGGGAGAAGTCTGGGTTCTACTCCACACCAGAAGTCATTTACACACAAGGACTTGAGTTTCCTCCTCTGTAAAATGGGAAGAGATATCTCTTGGTTGATGGCTGTGAAACTGTTTTTAAGTCATGTCTTTAAGGCGGTAAAGGACCTTAATTGGGGCTGAGCTCTCTCCCTGACAGTTTATAAAATGATTTTTTGTCGTTTCAAAATTCACTTATATAAGAAGGGAATATAAATGGCTCCTTCTCTCGGGGCCCTTTAGACCAGCAGCACTTCAACGGTCACTCCCTGCCCCCCACTTCGGGCTTCCTAGCCTTAGAGAACCGCAAAGCCTTTTCTCAGGGAAAGCGCATGGTTGGCCCCATGGAATCCACGTGCTAATCCGGCGTGCACCGGCTGGCTGGGTTACTCCCTGCCGGGAAGCAACCGTTCTGGGGGTGAGGGGCGGGGAAGCAAATGACGTCAGAGTCACGGCCTACCCTTCTTAAAGGCGCAGGCTCATAGCCCGTGTTCGTTTTTCTGTTAGAATAAATAATCAGCGAACGAAAAGTTTTAAAGGCGAGGCAGTTGGTGGGGTCTCGGCTAATGGGGCTGGCCCGGGAGAAAAATGAGTCTCCTGAGAAGCGGGATCGGAGACGTCGTTACAGGATTTACGCCAACCTGTCACCCTGGGAAGGCAATTTGAGGGGAGGGGTTTGGTATTTGTCCAGTTCGAATTCCGGGTTCTTAACTTTGACCCTCATTTTCGTCTTCCGTAAAATGGGGAAGGCGAATAATAATCTATTTCTAAAACTGTTGAGACGTAGAAATAGGTTTTGTGAGAGTAACCAACACAGAAATGTCGGTCCCCACAAGGAGGTGGGACGAAGCCCAGGTTAAACCCAGATCTCCCGGGGGCTCCCGGGCCAGCTTGTCTGACTTCAGTTGCTTACTCGTTAACTCCATCGCCAACACCCGCGTGGTACCCCGCAGTTTGTCAAGTGGTTTTGGCGTTGCAACCTCGGTGGACTGTCTGTTAAACGGGGACGACCCTATTTGATACGGTCATCATGAAGTTGTAAAAACCTCAACAAAGAGCCGGGTGGGTTGATGTTTGCCATCACTGTCTGACCGCCCTCGCGATCCTGGAAGAATGGATTCAAATCTCTTCCGGCCCGCGAATGAAGAAGACGGGGAGAGTGCGTTACCCATGCTTGTCTGGATAGTTTGTGGGAGCAGCGCTCTGCCTGGGTACTGGTGGGGTGGTGTTGGGAACAAGTTTTCAAGTACAGCGCTGCCTCCAGGTCGTGCGCGGCGTGGAGGCACGCGACCTTGGCGCGCGGGCGGGACTGGGCATCGGCCGCGCGGGTTCGGGCTAGCGCGGGACGCGGAGGAGGCCGCGAGTGGGCGGGCCGGCGTCACTCCGGGCAAAAGGTCGGTCGGCCCGCGGGGGCGGGGCCTCACTGGGCCCACCGGGGGCGGGGCGAGCTCGGCTGCTTTCCGAGTCGGCCTCGGTGCTGAGTGAGCGCGCGCGGAGCCCGCACCGGCGGCTGAGCCGCTATGGGCCCGCCCGGCCCCGGGCACCGCGCCGCTCGAGCACCGGCCTAGAGCCAGGTGGGCGGGACTGGACCAAGGCTGAGGGCCAAGAGGGAGGCAGAGGCGGGAGTTGGGTCTCTAGGGGTCCGAGGGAGCCTGAGCCGGGCGGGCCTGGCCTGGAGGCCGGGAGTCGCGGGCCGACATAGTCGGCCCCACAGGGCGCTCCCTGCGCGAGGAGTCGGAACAGAATGTCTCTGAGGGGTGAAGAGCGATCTTGTCGTCCTATCCCTACTTAAAGCACTTTGGGCCTAGCCTACCGCCCCCGCTCGCGAGAGAGATTAGATAAATTTGTCTTTACCCTTCTGGCCTCGAGAGGACGGGTGCGGGGGAGGTCTGGGAGTCCTCACTTTCAGTCCCAGGAAAGGGGGTGGGCCCTTCTCCGCCCTCGGATTTGTTCCCTTTCCCTCACTGCCCGGCCTCACCTATCCACGCTGTGCGACTCGAGGCTCGCATGCACCCATCTCGGGCCTGGGAGCTGGAGTGGGGGGCGTAGGGGGGCGGCTCAGGCGCTTTGATCGTTGGTCCCCAGGCCTTCCAGGGCACCTGCACTGAACTGGATCACAGTATGCCAGTGTGGCGAGGGAGAGGGAATGGCGGTGGGCCGTTATTGTCCATTAACTGATGGGTGACTCTCCCAGTTTCCTTGCTGACTACTCCCAGTGTGACCTTGGGCCGGTCAACTCACCTCTCTGAGCATGTTCCCCACCCCCACGCCCCCAGCAAGGGGAAGCTGAGAATAACTGCTTTAGAAAGTGGTTGTGATAAACTCATACTCAGTAAGTGAATGGGGTGAGAGTCCCCGTAGTGTCTCTAGGCACCCCTGCCTTCTTTCTTCTTCCTGACTCTGGTTTTTGCTCCAGTTGACACTTGCTTTTCAGAACTGAAGCTACAAGATGGCTGACCAGGACCCAGGGGGCATTAGCCCCCTCCAACAAATGGTGGCATCTGGTGCGGGGGCTGTGGTCACCTCCCTCTTCAGTAAGACCTGGGGAGGTGGGGTGGGAGCAGCTGGGGGCTGGGGCACACCAGATGTTGACAAGTGACTTGGCTGTGGATGAGGGGTCAGGAAGGGGTCCTGAAGGAGCCTCCAGTCCTGCCCTCCTCCCCTAGTGACCCCCCTGGATGTGGTGAAGGTACGCTTGCAGTCTCAGCGCCCCTCAATGGCCAGTGGTGAGTGCCTGACCTTGGAGCCTGTGGGGGTGCAGGGTTCCCCCGGGATGGGGTGCCTGGGGGCAGGTGGGGGCCACTTCTGACTTGAGGTACCGTCTTGTGTTTTAGAGCTGATGCCTCCCTCCAGACTCTGGAGCCTCTCCTATGCCAAATGTGAGTGCCCGCACCACGGGGAGCCTGTAAGGGTTCAGGGGAGGGGGTGTCCCGGTCTCTCAGGGCACATGGGGGTCCCACAGCCATGGACTGGCACACACTTCTAGATCTTATCAGGCAGCTCTCTGTCCTACACTAGAATGTCCACCCAGGGACCCCAGGCTCCACTGGCCCTCCAGGGATGGGAGCTCACCACCTCCCTGTGAGGTCCCAGGGCCCTGTCTTTCTGACGCCCCCACCCCTTCCCCAGTGCCCTCCTCTCTCCGATCCACAGGGAAGTGCCTCCTGTACTGCAGTGGTGTCCTAGAGCCCCTCTACCTGTGCCCAAACAGTGCCTGCTGTGCCACCTGGTTTCAGGACCCCACTCGCTTCACTGGTACCATGGTGAGGAGCAGCTGTGCCCTGGATGGGTCTGTAGGCATTCGGAGGGATACAGATTGGTAGGGCAGTAGATCCAGAAAACAGTGGGTAGCCTAAAGTACATAGAGATGGCCAGTTCATTTTGGAAAGGGCTCCCCGAGGGGGCATGGTCTTCACAAGGTTTTGAAAGGTGATTAGGAGTCCCTCCTCCTGTTCCATGCTCAGTCGTGTCTGACTCCTTGAGACCCCATGGACTGTAGCCCACCAGGCTCCTCTGCCCATGGAATATTCCAGGCACCAGTATTGGAGTGGATTGCTGTTTCCTGTTCCAGGTTATCTCTTCCCAACCCTGGGCTCAAACCCATGTCTCATGTCTCCTGCATTGGCAGGCATATTCTTACCACTAGTGCTACCTGGGAAGCCTGAATAGGAGTCTGTTTGGAGTCAAATAGGGAGTTACATGTGTGGAGGCCTGAAGGGCTCCTGGGTAGAAGCGAGGGCATCAGGTGAGGGCCCAGCCTGGGCCAGCCCTGCCACAAGCTTTGTTCATTTCATCCTTCCTTCTTCTGGGCTGGTGTCTGCGTGACCAGGATGCTTTTGTGAAGATTGTGCGACATGAGGGCACCAGGACCCTGTGGAGCGGCCTCCCAGCCACGCTGTGAGCACCCCAGTTCTGCAGCTTTCCTCCCCCTGATCCCCCCCATTCCAACCTCTTATTCCCAGTGTTGGCTGGCTGAGTGGGGCCAGGGAACCTTGGGAGATTTGGGAGCTTTGGAGAGTCTTGGCTAACCTATACACACCCCCAGGGTGATGACTGTGCCAGCCACTGCCGTCTACTTCACCGCCTACGACCAACTCAAGGCCTTCCTGTGTGATCGAGCCCTGACCTCTGACCTCTACGCTCCCATGGTGGCTGGCGCACTGGCCCGCCGTGAGCACAGTCCTGGGCCCGCCGTCTCCCTTTGACCACCCCCCACAGTGCAGGAGCCCAGTCCAGACTCCCAAACTCTGCCAGCCTTGGGGTGGAGGGATGTTTAAGGCCCCCGGACTCTGGGACGGCTGCCTCTGGGACCTGTGAGCTGACCCATCCTCCCGTTCCCCACAGTGGGCACCGTGACTGTGATCAGCCCCCTGGAGCTGGTGCGGACAAAGCTGCAGGCTCAGCACCTGTCATACCGGGAGCTGGGCACCTGTGTCCGAGCGGCTGTGGCTCAGGGTGGCTGGCGCTCACTCTGGCTGGGCTGGGGTCCCACTGCCCTTCGGGATGTGCCCTTCTCAGGTAGGCATCTGGAGGGCAGGGGTTGAGGTGAGGGGCCCCAGGAGGTCTACAGCTAAGCCCCAGTTTTGCTACTACTAATCTATAAGTCATGTAACTTCTCTGAGCCGTGAGTATCCATCTCACATGTGAAGTGGGCCCCACATTTTCATGAGACACTTCCTGCCCAGGGCCTGTGAAATCCACTGGCACATAGCATGCAAGCTTCATAATTGGGAGGGAGTAGTTGTGATGTAGGTCCGTGGGAGATGGGAGGTCTGGGCCTACCCCACTGCCCTCCCAGTCTCTAATGAGTGCATCCCCGTGCCCCCAAGCTCTGTACTGGTTCAACTATGAGCTGGTGAAGAGCTGGTTGAGCAGGCTCAGGCCAAAGGACCAGACCTCCGTGGGCATCAGCTTTGTCGCTGGCGGCATCTCAGGGATGGTGAGTCGATCATGGTGGGAGTGAGGCCATTGACGTGTTCTTGAGGTGACCAGAGGGTTGTTGGAGATGCTCTGGAAAAGAATCTTTGTGTGCCTCTCCATGGGTACACACACTCCATTCCCCTAGTGATGTTCTAGCTAAGGCCAGGAGGCCCTGGTTGGATGCAAGGGATGGGGGTCCTGGGAATGGAGACAAGTCTGTTCCCACCCTACCAGGTGGCAGCCACTCTGACTCTACCCTTCGACGTGGTGAAGACTCAACGCCAGATCGCACTAGGAGCAGTGGAGGCTGTGAGAGGTGAGGAGCCCTGGCTTGTGTGGGGCAGGGCAGGCAGGGTTGGGGGTGCCCAGCGGGGTCTTATTGGGCCACACCTGAATTTGCAGTGATGCCCCCGCACGCCGACTCTACTTGGCTGCTGCTACGGAGGATCCTGGCCGAGTCAGGCACCAGGGGCCTCTTTGCAGGTGGGCATCTTTGTGTGTGTGTCCACACCCTGGTGAAGTTGGTGCTCCCTGGGGCTCGACCTCTGACCCTAGCCTCCCCCTCCCACTGCAGGCTTCCTCCCGAGGATCATCAAGGCCGCCCCTTCCTGCGCCATCATGATCAGCACTTATGAGTTCGGCAAAAGCTTCTTCCAGAGGCTCAACAGGGAACAGCTTCTGAGCCCTTGAAAGCGAGGGGACAAGGACCCCACCTCTTCTGTGGACAGGGTGGGGCAGGAGGAGACTGAGCCAAGTGCCTTTTCCTTCAGCACTGAGGGGAGGGGCCTCATTTCTCTTTCCTCCCCACTCAGCCCTAGGGGTGGGAGGAATGCCCCTCTGCACCCACCCAGAGCTCTTCCCCCCAAACCCCCTGACTACTTCCTGCTGTTCCCCATTCCCCAGCCCCGAGAATCATCACTCTCTTCCCTCAAGTTCAAGACCAAATCTGCTCACTTCTCCCCTCATTTCCCTGTGGGTTTGCTGTAAGTGAGCCTGTCTCTAGGAGCCACAAAACCCTGGGCCTGGCCTAGTCTGTACCCACCCCTGTTAATTTGTTGAGTCTAAAGATGATAAACCTCTTTCCAGTGCTTGTGACTGCAGGAGGTGTCTGGGGTGGGTGGGAAAGCAGGGCTTGATGAGCGATTTGCACAGAAGAGGCCTGGAAGGGACCTTGACGTTGGCTTTGGCTGCCCAGGTGGCATCCCTGTAGAGGAGCCCTCCTGCAATGTCATGAGAGCCGCTGGGGGTGAGACCTTTACCCAAGGGCACACTTAAGTGACAACCCAGGAAGGAAGGTGGCTTCAGTGCCAGGCCTTGGCTTAACGGAAGAGTCTGGACCTGTAGGCTGAAGCTGAATTGCTCAGTAATGGATGGGAAATGGGGCCGTGCCAGGGCTTGCCTTCTCCATCTCTGCCCCGCCCCCCAACTCTCTGCCCAGGATGTCCAGCATCGTCTCTGCCTGGGGTAGATGAGCCATCCAAGGGGCCCTTAACACATTTTGGGGTTTCCCTGGGCTGACCTACTATTTCAGACACTTCATACCAAGGCCACCTGCTCGCTGAATTACTCCAACCAGTCTGTTCCCAGGTTTTAGCAGGTCCAGCATCACCTGGTTATGGGCCCAGCACTAATTCCACCACATTCTGCCAACCTCAGGACCGGGCCCCCTGTCCCAGCCCCTCCACAGACAAGGCCGCCCTCAGTCCTCTGGTTTTTATTTGCCTGATACCCTCATAGCTGGCCCCCGCCCCCAGCCAGGGGGCTGAGGAGGGAGTGACTCCAGGGCACACACAGGGACAGACAGAAGAGGCATGGGACGTGGGGCTGCTGAGGCTGGGCCGCCAGCCCCCGAGGAGGGTGGGGCGATGAGCGAAGGAGAGTCCTGCTGGGAGCTAACCAGGCATCGGGGTCACCAGAAGAAGCAGCTTCCTGAGGGTCCCCGTGGCCTCGGTGCCCCTGCCTCGGCCCCAGCGGCCTCTCTCTGCAGCTCGGGCCTCCGTGGGCGAGAAGCTGAACTGGGCTAGAAGCAAAGGGTGTCTCCAGAGAGACTCCTGGCTGAGTGGGCAGCGTTCTCTGGAGGGTGGCCTGGGCTGGGGAGGCTCTGAGGGAGGGCGGCAGGTGGGGCTGGCGCTGCCCACGCCGCTCCTCAGCTGGGGCTCAGTGCCGGGCTGCCCTCGGGACTGTCGCTCACCAGGCACTCGTTGGATTTGAAGCTCGCCAGGGACTTGCAGCTGGGGATGGAGGCCAGGGAGCCGCAGAGGCCCAGCATGGAGGGCGTGGGGTCCTTCCCTGGGGAGAGAGGGCGGGTGAGGCCATGCCGACCGGCCTCCGTGAGTGAGTGGTGGGCGGTGCTCGGGTGCAGGCAGTGAAGGGACAGCCCTCGGGTCACCCGCCAGGAGACCCTCCTCATTCCTGGAGCACCGGCCTTTTGCAGCGAAACCGAAACCAGGGAAGAGCACCTGCGGCTGTCATGCAGAGAGCTGGGGACAGACACTGTATTGTAATCGTCAGTTTATGTCTCTGTCTCCCCCCGAGGGTTCATCCTCTCTTTGTCCATTTATTAAACACATGGTGAGCACTTGTTCGGTTCCAAGCGCGGGGGATACAGAGAGCGGACGAGACACGGTCCCTGCCCTCACGGAGCTCACAGTCTGGTGGGGAGACAGACACACAGACAATCACAGACACAGTGTGGCGGGGTTCCACGGTCCATAGCCTGCCTCGTCTCAGAGAAGTTCTAGGGTCATCCAGTGCGGTGTGGATTTTAGAAAGAAAAGACAGGTGGTCCAGGCACCAGGGAAACTAGGGTGGGAAAGCCAGGTGAAGCCAGGGAGGGAGGGCAACACAAAATGCATGCGTTGAAGTCCTGGACATTCGCTTGAAGGGAGCCACTAATTTGGTTCTGAGCTTCCTGGCAGCCAAAGAGAAGGGGGAAACAACGGTCAGGCAACTGGTTCATAGAGCGCAAGAAATAAGAGCAAAATAGTTAGGCAAAGAACTCCCAGAGGATCTGTGGGGCCTTTGAGGATGTCACGGAGCCCTCACCATTTGCCAACACTGGTGACTGTTCTAATCAGCATCCCCATTGTACAGATGAGAAGGGCTCAGCAAGGTGGATTCAATGACCAAGCTCCCACAACCAGAGAAGGCGTGGCTGAGATTTGTGCCAGGGTCTGCCTGACACCCCAAACCAAGCTCTCAGTTGCTGTGCTAAGCTCCCAGGCAGGGTTGATTGAACGAGGAATGTGGCCAGGGCCTGACTACAAGCCCCAAGGCCTGGCCTCAGCCCTTCTGGAGTGGGTACTGGGTGCTGGATTGGGGGGCTCACCGATGGGACCCCAGGGTTCCTCGTCCCGCTTGCCCTCTCCCAGGCGCTGGGAGTCCGAGCTTAGACTGGCTTCAGCAGACAGGGGCTCCGTGCTCATGAAACTGTGTCTGTGGCAAAGCAGAGAGAGCCGGTGGGCGGACAGAGGCCCACAGCCCCTAGCGCCCCTCTTCCGTAGGAGAGCAGGCTGGGGCCAGGCTGCTGGGGCCAGGCTGTCTGGCTGGGGCTTACCTCCGGTAGAGCTTGGGGTTGTTGGCACCCTCGGCCCCACTGAGCGTGCCCAGTGATGGCCATTGGTTGACCAGGCGTGTGGTGAGGTCCTTGGAACCCTGGGCCAGGGGAGCGTGGTCACCAGGGATCAGACCTGTCCTGGGATGGGGAGGGGGGGTCAGGCCTGGCTGGAAGAGGGAGCAGAAGTGGGGAAGGAGGGGCTCAGAGAGAGATGGGGGGAGGGGCTAGGATTGAAACCTGGGTGGCAGAAACGGTATGAATGTTGAGAGTCAGTGGAGTGTGCTGGGGGGTCACAGGAGTGATAGGAATTAGTGCAATTATGTTGGGGTTTAGCAGAATAATGAGATGTCAGGGTGGTGGGCAGGTCGGTGCAGAGCAATGCGGGGTTCATGAAGAGTAATGGGGTGTCGGGATCATGCTGGGAGGCCTCAGGGTAATGGAAACGTTTAAAGAGAAACTGTTAGAAGGATGGGCAGAGGTGAGGTCAGGGGTCACTGTGAGTGATGATGCTCAGTGGGCCTACGTTCACACGTGTTGAACAGAGGGAATGATGCAATCATGTTGAAGGGCGTTGAATACTATTAATTAGAGATGCTTGTGAGTAATACTGGGGCTGCTGTAGTGCGGGAATCCCAGGAGTACTGTTGAGTGGCCATTCTAGTGGTGTCGGGTAGCTGAGGGTGAAGTGGGGAGCCGGCTTGGGGCGGGGGTAGAGATGGGGGGTGGTGCGGGTTTTATGTTGAGAATAAAGTTAGGTCGCCCGGGGAGGGGGATCTCAGGGTGGCGGTACCGGGCTCAGTGGTTTGATGTTGGTGGTTGGTATCAGGAAAGGTGATGTTAGAGTCAGCGGGGGCGATGTGGTCGGGGTGGCGGGGGACCAGGGTCAGGGCCGCGGCGGCGGCACTCACAGCTGCTCCTGTAGCTCCAGGATCACGCCTTCCAGCTCCCGCTTCTCCCGCTGGTTCTGCGCCGCCGCCTCCTCCAGCTGCAGTTGCAGCCGCCGGTTCTCCGCCTCCAGGTCCTTCAGCTGCGATTCGCGCAGACGCACCAGCTCCTCCAGGTAGCCCTGCGGGGCGCCGGCTCAGCCCGGGCGGCGGGAGGAGGTGGTCCCCGCGGCCGCCCGCCCCGCCTCCTGCGGACTCGCCCCGCCCACGCCCCGCCCGCGCCGCGCGCCGCGCACCTTCTGCGCGTAGACAATGCGGAACTTCTGTTCCATCTTGTGCCACTTGCTGTACCAGCTGTCCTCGTCGGTGACGAGCGGCAGGTACGGGTGCTCGGGCGAGTTGTCCTCGCTCGTGCTGCTCTCGGCGCTGTGCCGCTCCTCCTCGTCCGTCAAGTAGTCGTAGCTTGAGGGAGGGAGCAGTTACACAGCCGAGGTTACACAGTTACACAGACAAGCCTCTTGGGCCGGGGGCGGGGGCCGGGGGGGCGGCATGATGCCCAGACCGCTTGCCTCCCGCCCGCCATTCCCACCCCTCAGGGCCGTCGTCTGTCAGCACCCGCCCACCTCCGCAACAATCGCGCTGCTCACCTCTGAGTGAACTTTAGGTAGGGCGTGTAGTCGATGACCACGGGGGTCTTCCCGTCCAGCACTTCGCCCTTTAGGCAGAAGCTGGGGGCAGAGCAGCCACAGGGTGGGGGGCAGGTATGAGAGGATGGGAGTGTGGACGGACTTTCGCAGAGAAACAACCCCAATCCCACCGTCACGGTGACCGCCACCGCCACCCAGACCCCACCTGAAGTCTATGGCGCTCAGTCCGATCAGCATCCCAGTGAGGACCGTGGCTTCCTCCCGCATCATGATGGCTCCTGAGTCGTAGAAGCGTCTGTGGAAGGGGGGAGGTACCGGCAATGTAGTCTTCCCAGGGGGCCCCACACCTCAGGGCTTCTCCTGTTGGCTTATCACAAACCTTGCCTGGAGGAAGGAGGTACCTTTTTTCCTGCTCACCCCTCACTGTGGATCTTGTCTCCCCCTCAGACTGGGGCCCACCGGGGATAGCGCCTTGTCTCTCACCTATTAAAACGCGTGTCCCCTGAGATTCGACCTCCATCCCTCTGAACTACCCCTTCTCCACCAAGTACAGAGTCACCCAGATCCTTAAAATCAGGAAACAAGTCCTAAACAGTGTTTGGCATATAAATGTTAGTCTCTCAGTCGGGTCCAACTCTTTGCAACCCCATGAACTGTAGCCTACCAGGCCCCTCTGTCTATGGGATTCTCCAGGCAAGAATACTGGAGTGGGTTGCCATTCCCTTCTCCAGGGGATCTTCCCGACCCAGGAATAGAACCCAAGTTTTCTGCATTGTAGGCAGATTCTCTACCGTCTGAGCTACCAGGGAAGTATTTTGGCATACAGTTGATTTTTAAAAATATATGTTAATGTGAATCCCGAAATGTGAGGACACAGCAGAGATACAGTGCAGCCACAAACATCAGTTTGGGCGTGACCACGTGAGTGGGGTAGTGAGGCACATGTCCCTACTGTACTCATTTACCCCTTTGGCACATCTTGCCTGTGACCCTGCCTCCCGGACCCAATATCTCTGCAGACCCACAATGTACAGACTGAAACTCTGTCCCCTGGGACTCTGAAGTCCATGGGTAGCAAGTACAGACTGCTGCTGCTGTTTGCAGAGCAGGTAGAGCTGTGTGCTATAGGTCATGGAATGAGGCCAACAAGTAAAATAATGCATAGTTGAGACTTGTCCAGAGCTATGTGCATGAGACCAGCACTGGAGGTCGTAGGGGTCAATGAATTTGACTTGGAAGAGATGGTGGTGGCGCTAAAAGTGTGTTCTGGGACTGGCTGGCCCAGCTGATGGGTGGACGGTCTGGGAGGGGAAAGCTAGCAGTGCATGCTGGTAGTTGTAGTCCAGATACCGAAGGTTGCAGCCACAACTTGAGGATCAAGTGTGTTTAGGCAATGAATGTACACCCTGGGACTTGTGGTCCACACTGATTGAGGGGGTCTGACCTGGTGGTCCGAGTGTCCCGCAGGGCTGTGGTGATGTATTCCGACATGCGCTTCTCCATCAGTGCCACCCGGATCCATGCCCGGCCCTGGAAAGCACGTTCACTTTTACTGGCTGCCCCAGAGGGACCTGTGTGTGTGCCCCTGGGTCTGGACCTCCTGTGGCCCTTCTTCCCTGTGCCTGTGGGCTGGGGTGAGGACCAAGGAGCAAGCAGCCCCTCTGTATCCAGAGGAGGGAGCAGCTGCCCTGGCCTTGCCTGCTGCAGGCAGCTCACCTTGGCCCGGGCGGTACTGATGTTTTCCATGTTCTCGATGCTGCTCACACAGTTGTTGGGCACTTTGCTGCAGGCCAGGCGGATGTAGTCCCAAAAGCCTCGCTGCCCGTCTGAGCTGAACCAGCTCACCGGACCTGCTGGGGCACAGGCTGAGCCAGGGCAGGGAGTGGGCTCAGCAAGACCAGGGAGTTTGGAGAGGGTCCATGTAATGGGGCATGCACATGCATAAATAAAAGCAGCCATACACATGCATCATGCCTACCCCAAACAGACATACCCACACATACATGTACACACAAGGCTCACTGCTGGGGCTTGTGGGTACCCCTGTATTGTGCCCCCCTTTCCCAACTCTGTGCTTGAGCTTCTGTGCATGATCTAGAATTGGGACCAGGGTCAATGATGGGGTTCAGACAGCCACAGAGTAGATCAGAAGGGGGTAGCTGGGAGCAATAGGGGACAGGAACCTGGACCCACCTTTGAAACGATGGCTGAGGATCTGCTCTAAGATGGCTGCAAAATTCACAAACTCCTCGGATGAGTCATCGATGGGCTCCGTTGTGTACTTCTCCAGCAGGGTTTTCACGGAGAACCTGGGTGAGAGGGAGGGAGAAGGGGCAGTGGGGTGTCAGGTGAGAAGACGGGGTAATGGGGGTAAAAGGCAGGATAAGAAGAGATCACCAGGAGCATGGATGTGGTAGGAAGGCAGAGGGAAAGAGGGTGGGGGACAAGAGAGGCTGTAGTGACCAGAGAGGGGCTGTGATGTGGGCGAGTAGGGTGGCATATGGGAGACTGACAGAGTAGGTGACGGAGAGGCAGAGAAGGGAAGCTTCAGGAACAAGTATGAGAGTGGATGAAACAACAGGTAGAAGGATGAGGCACCTGGAGCCAGGGGGCCAGCCCAGAGCCTCTTGCTGATCACCCGCCCTTTGGAGTTGTGTTCTGTCTGTCAGAGAAGGGTGGGGGTTGGCTCGGAGGTGGGAGTTGCTTTGTGCCCCTGTCTTGAGCTGCCTTCTGCTATTGCTAGAACATTCTCCAGTCCCTTCTGGGGTGGGGGTGGGGTCACCTGTGCCAGAGCATGTGAGTTGCACCAAGCACATGGAGCGTGGGCAGGCATGGGTGGCCAGGTGGACCCCCAGCACACGGATGCCCCCCTTCCCCCTTTTCCTTCCTAGCTCGGCCACCCACACACCAGCTGCCCAGAACCAGGCAGTGCAGAACTGGGCAGGGGGAGGTGCAGGGTGTGGGTCTGACACACACAGTGGGTGGGAGGGGGCATTGGCAGCAGATCTCTAGAAGGGGGCTTGAGGGCCCGGACACCTGGCCTCTCAGAGAGGAAGGAAGCCAGGGGAAGCCAATGGGGCTGAGAGACTGGAGCCCAGCAGCCCCCACCCTCCCTCCAATCCACCCAGAGCCTGGGCTCCCTCTACAGTCCCTACGCCTGCAGTCTCCACCTGCCATCGCTGCAGCGGGGTGGGGCAGGGATGAGGACATGGTTCCCAGCATCCCATCATGGCCCCTCTGTGGGTGGTACAGCAGGGGGATGTATCCAGGGATATGGGGGCTTCTTGGAACCATCCTTCTTTCTCTAAGCTCTCCATCCAGTCCTGTAATGTGCCCAGCGCTATACTCTGTATGTGTCATCTCATCTATCCTGACAGCCTTGGGAGGAAGGTCCTCTTAGTATCACCATTACCCCGATTTTACAGATAAGATAACTGAGGGTCTAAGAGATTGACTGGTCGGTTCGAAGTCACACTGCTTGTGAGGCGTCAACACGTATGTCTGATCCCAACGCCCTTGCTCTTTCTGGGGCCTCCTGGTGGATGTCAGGATCACTGAGGCCCCAAGCAGCCCCTGCCTCCTCCACACTCTGTCCTCCACTCCATGCTCCAGCCCTTGGACACTGGCCTCCAAGGCTCTAGGCCAGTGGCACAACTAAGCCCACAGACCTCACTCCCTTCCCTTTGAGTTGGTCTGGCCTGAGATAAGAGTCAGGTCAGTGCTGCGGTTGTACCAAGGGAGGCAGCCTGGGTGGACTCAAATCCTGTATCCTTGTGGTACCTTTGTGGCCTTGGACAAGTCACTTAATCTCTCCAAGGCCCATCTTCACCAGGTGCAAACAAGAATAATAGTACCTGTCTCATCAAATTTTGGTTCAAATTCCAGGAAAAGTGTGGGAGAAGGTGAGTGAGCAAGCCATGGGGCAGGGGTGGTAAGGAACTGGGCCATTAATGGCATGGCCAGAAGGAGTCTATGTTTAAGGCACTATCTGGGCTTTATTATACAGCCCTGCTCCTGTGTTGTCTTCTGGTCATTTGGGTCAGACCTCAGTGGGGGCCTGTGGCTGGTTTCAGCATGGCAGCCATCTGCCATCTGTCCTCAGGGGTGCTATGGAGCTGGTCATCGCCCCCGGGAGCCCCATGGTGTGTTCCCTGCTCAGAGGTGCAGTGGCTGCTGCAGGTTACCATGGAGACAGGGCAGCCAGGGCCCAGGGGAGCCCTCGGCCTGCTAAAGGGAACTGTTCCCAGAGCTGGAGGCGAACCACGTGATTGTGATGAGGCGGCAGGGGCTGGAGGGGTTTCTGAGCCTCTGTCATGCTCCCAATCCTCCCGCCAACTCTAACCCTCACATTCCAGCTCTAACCCCACTTTCAGTCCCCTAGAACATCTGCTTCTGCTGCTGAGGCCCAGGGGCATTCGTCCCTTCCCTACACTTTCAGCAGTCCCAGCTGTCCTGGCAGGCAAGAGAAGGAAGAAGAACCTAGGAGGTCAAGAGAGATGAGAGGGACAGGAAGGATGGCATCGGGATGGGCTGTTTTCATGTGCCAGGCGTCCAACATGCATCATGTCATTACCATTCCTTGGTGTGGCTATTACATCTACAATGGAGATAGTAAGACACCCAAGGCCCAGAGTGGTTAGGAGACTCCCACCAAGTGGTACAGCTAATAACTGAAGAAAAGCCTGAACCTAGGACCATCTGTGTTTTACACCACACTGGCAGGGCCTGGGAGGTGAGCATGGAGGCAGAGGCCTGCATTTGGGCTGGGCCACTGCCACTCATTCCTTCTCTAACGTTCCAGGCATTTTAAAGAGGTCATGTGTGCACAGCACCATGCTAGGCACTGGGGATACAATGGTATGAGACAGACGTAGTAGAGCAGGGTGTGCACCCAGGAACCTGGAAGAGTTGTAGGAGACAGACCCAGGGCATCAGGGGGGCACTGATTCCTGGGGGAGGGAGCAGGACCAAGGCTGGTATGCAGGCAGGTGGGGCTGGCAAGGGAAGACAGCTGAGCCCTCAGAGGTGGCGTGGGACAGAGGGGAGATTGCAGGTGGAGAAGGCATCTGGCAGGGGTTCAGAGGGGGAGAGATGAGTGCAGGTGGGGGCTGAGGACTGGTCATTCCTGGCTTCAGGGCAGGGAGAGTGAGCCACTGCGGGGCTGGGGAGTGGGAAGGTTCACTTTCTGGGCCCCAAGAAAGCGGGCAAGTCTTCCCAACACTGCGACAACCCCACCCTTGGGAACCAAGGGCTTGGCCCTCCCAATCTCCTCCGCTTGAGCCCAGGAGAACCCACCTTCTGCGGTCAGGCCCTCAGTCCTTCCCACCACAGGGGCAGTGCTGTGCCTTCACTGGATGGATTCAGGGACTTCACCTACATGCCCGGTTGACCCTGCCATGGGCTGTAACTGCCCAGAGATGGAGGAGGGCACCACCCCTGCTCCAGGATTTGAGCATTGCGAAATCTCCCAGAAAAGCCCTACCCCAGAGAGGCCAGGTTGGCAGGGGTGGGCGTGAGGACATGCTTGGAGGGCGTTCATTCCCCTCTCCCATCAGTTCTCTGCCCACCCAGCTCCCGCCCCCAGCAAGGGAGCCAGCCCTCCCCACCCCTCCCCCTCACAGACAATGTCACTTCCTGGTTCTCACAGGAAGCTGCAGTGCCAATTAAACACCCCTCACCCTCCAGGCCCCAGACTGGGCACCGGCCTGGCCTAGCCTGGCCTAGAAGGAAGGGTAGGGACCAGACCTCCAGACCCTCTCCAAGCCTGGGTCTGAGGATAGCGGACGCGCGCTGCTCTTAACCCTGTGCTGCCTCCCTTTTCTTCGCGTCTGCTGTGCATCCTCGCATCCAGCCGGCCCCGCCGCCTCTCCTTGACCACCCCACCCCCGCCCGCCGGCGGTGCCCACCTGCACACGGTGATCAGGTTCCTGCGCTCCACGGCCACATTGCGGGAAGACGCTTTCTTGGAGGACAACCCCAGAGCCATGGTGGTCTGGACAAAGCTCGCTTCCATCCAGATGTGTGGCCACTGCTGCCGCCGCCAGCTGCCCCTCACCCTGCCCGGCGCCCCGGCCCTCCACCGCCGGATCACCGCTGGGCCCTCTGCCCGCCGGGGCACGTCGACCCCTCCACGGCCATCCTCCAGCCGCTGCGCGTGTTGCCCGGCCCCCTGGCTCCCTCCCCCGGCGGCGATTCCGAAGCAAAACAAGGCCGGGGAGGGAACTCTCCGAGGTGCTGAGCCGGGGCCCGTCACCCCCTCCCCTAGCCGCCCGCCCCCCTCGGCCGGTGACGTCAAAGCCCTCGAGCCCCGCCCCCCGGCAGGCCAGGGACCAATCCGCAGAGGGTGCAGGATTTGGGGGGAGGGGAGAGGGCAGGGGCCTCAGGGAGCGCCGAGAGGGTCCCAGGGAGAGGCAGCGATTGGAAGGAAGAAAGGGGGCTTCTGGCTTGCCCTCCACTCCCTAGCTCAGAGCCCAGGACCCCACGTCTCACGTCTCTGCGTCCCGACGCCTCTACTCCCTTGTTTCTGCCCCCTGATCAGTGGTGTCTATCTCAGAAGTCTTCTCATTTCTCCTCACCTTTATCCCGGCCCCCTCCTCCCACCCGTTGTCTATCGGCATTCCCAGCGAGGCCAGGCCAGGTCTGCGTCCAAGAGCGCGGGTGGCCCTACGCTATCGACCCTGGAGACCAAGGAGCGGTCGGAAACCGTATCTGTCTGCCCCCGGGCTTGGTTCGTCTGCGCCAGCCGGCAGAGTCCACCGCTGTAGGGTGGGGGATGGGAATCCAGAATAAACCGTAGGAGCCCTTCTCCTGGAACCCCTTGGGACAGAGTGGAGAGTAGACTGGCAGCTGAAGGCCTGGGCTCTGTGGAGGTTCTTAATTTGGAGTATAGTTGATTTACAGTGCTGGTTGCATCTTTTAGGTGATTGCATCTTTTAGGGAAGGTGGGGGAAACAGACGGACAGTCTGGCTTCCATACTACCCGTTGCTCTCTCACATCACTGCTCCCACATGCTCCATTCCTCTATTTAGCCTGTTCTCTTTCAACCACTGAAATCCCCAGCTCCCACAGAAAGGCTTTCTGTGTTGATCACAAGAGCTTCACCCAGTTTCTCCATCTGGCCTCAGGAATGTCCATTCTCCAACTCTGCCCACTGCTCGATAGTGGCTGGTCAGTGTCTCCACACTGATCCGGATGGGGACCCACATCTGAAAATGACCAGCAGGCAGGGACCCTCCATTAGCACAAACAGAGGAGGGAGAGATGAAAGACCTGTAGAAATTCCCAATCTTGGTCTGACTCCCTGGGGACTGGGGAGGTCCTGACTCCAGCACAGATCTCCTGCTCACTCAGCCTCAGCCTCAATTCTTGGCTTCTCCTCAGAATTAGTCTTTTCAGCCCATCCTCTCTGCTTTTTCCCTCTTGCCTCACCTTAGTCTTCCTCCCTCCAGGCTCATTGCCAGGGGCAATCATGATGTTTGTTCTTTTGTTTTTCAATTGCAAGCTATATCAAATGCGTGAAAGAGCACCTAAATCACAAATGTGCAGCTTAAAGAATATTTACAAAGCACACAGCTTTGTCATAGCCTCAGTGATCAAGAAATAAGACATCACCAGCCCCACACGACTTCTCATAATGCTTTTCCCAGATCTCATCTTCATCCATCCCTGTGAGAGAGAACTACTATCCAGACTTTTGCAGTGAGCATTTTCTTGCTTTTCTTTATAGTTTTACCACCTACACATCCATCAGTAAAAAAATACAGTTCAATGTTGCCAGTGTTTAGGCTTAGAAGAAATGGAGTCACACTGTTTGAATTCAGTTGTAATTTGCTTCTTTCAGTACCACATTAGGGAGATTCATTTCCCCAGTATACTATTCCAGTGTATATCTCTACCGCAATTTATCTGTTTTACCATTGAGGGTCACTTTGTGCACCAGACAAGGCCAGGTCAGAAAAACAGAAGCCATATGAGGTATTTGAAATAGATGAGATTTGGTCATACTGGAAGAATAAAAAAGCGAAAAGAGAAAGCACAGACAACATGGAAGTAGTGGAACTCATAACTAGAGAAAGCAGCAGGGCTGAGAGAACACGAGGGAAGAGGTGGGAGCCCAGGTAGGGCTCAGACTCAGCCAGAGGCACTGGTGGGCTGCCGCTGGTGCCATCTACAAAAAGAGCCATCTAGAACGCTGGTTCTCAGAACACAGAAAAAAGCTGAAGGCTGGAGCCAACTTCCAATGACACAGTGACCCTGAACAAAACCCCTCAAACAGGAAGATGTCCCTTCTCTTCTCCTCCTGCCTTCCATCTCCCTCTAGTGCCTCCTATTAGAACCTAATGGGAAGTCAGTTAGTAATGAAGTCTGGGAAACAAATTTGCAGAGTTTTTCTCTCCCCTACCAGCATCAGTGAAAAGAGAGTCATGAAGAATGAATTTGGAGCAGAAAAGTGTTAGTGTTAGTCACTCAGTCGTGTCTGACTCTTTGCAAGCCCATGATTTGTAGCCTGCCAGGCTCCTCTGTCCATGGAATTCCTTAGGCAAGAATACTGGAATTGCCATTCCCTTTTCCAAGGGATCTTCCCAACCCAGGGATCTAACCTGGGTCTCCCACATTGCAGGCAGATTCTTTACTGACTGAGCCACCAGGGAAAGCAAGAAGTAAATAACCTGCACAGAGAAAGCAGGGACCTTCTGCTCAGCATGTGCGCACAACTTTTCTATACATGTTTGAACAATAACAACTTCATGCCTTTGCCCATTAAGATGCAATTGTCCAAAAAAAAAAAAAAAAGATGTAATTGTTGTTGGTCGTTGGTACAAGGGTCTGTGCTCTAGCGCCCTCCCCGCAAAGTGGAGTTGCAAAGTCTCTGCAGTAACAATATCCATCTCTGGGTGATGATAACACTTTTCTGAGTTCAGCCACATTTTCTCTTTTGTTGTTGTTTAGTCGCTGTCATGTCTGACCCCTTTGAGACCCCATGGACTGTAGCCCACAGGGTTCGATGTCCATGGGATTTCCCAGGCAAGAATACTGGAGTGCGTTGCCAATTCCTTCTCCAGGGGACTCTTCCTGGCTAGGGATCAAACCCACGTCTCCTGCATTGGCAGGTAGATTCTTTACCACTGAGCCACCAGGGAAACACATTTTTCTCTAAAGGAAACTAAAGGCTTAATAATAAATCTCACTACCAACAACAATCCTTTTATAAGATAATAAAGCAAAGGAAGGAAGGAAAAAATTATATACATATATATATGTATATATATGTATATATACACACGCACAGAGTATATAATATAAAACAAGCAAGCAAGAAAATACCCATAGCTTCTACAGTCCTTATTTCTGTAACTGGTTAGAAGTTGATGTTTAGAATTTCCTGTTCCATTACTCATTTCATTTTCACTTTGCCCTTAGCCAACAACACCTCAGTTGGCTGTTTTTTAAACCATGTCAGGTGACCACTTCATTTGTGAATAATCGAGATCCTCAGAATTGGATTGCTGTCAGATGAGTGGAACCATTGTTATATCTAGTGAAAGGATTCCTCCCTTGGTGTAGCAGATGTTATCAGCATCCCTTCCACACTCCCTAAGCACTGGGGTACAGTGGACAAACTTCCAGCTGCCAGAAAACTGCAACGCTACCCGAGGGCTCTCTCTGGCCACTGAAGCTGCACTAGTCAGATGCTAGGCAGGCAGAACATTCTCAGGAATTCTACTCCCATCTTCAGCAACCCTCAGGCAGTAACTGATGGAGACTGGTGGATAAACACCCCAGTTCTCTCAGCCATCTGGTTGGATAATCCTGAGGCTTCATCATTGCTGGCTTCCTGAGTCCCCAGCAGGACTAAGTTCCAGTCCACATGCTTAATTTCCTTGATAGTGCAGCCTTTACCAGCCTTCTTCTCTTTTCTGTGTCACTTTCTCACTTACTTGGAGGTAGCTCCTCATGTGTGTGCATGCTGAGTCAATTCAGTCATGTCTGACTCTTTGCAACCCTCTGGACCGTAGCCCGCCAGGCTCCTCTGTCCATGGGTTTCTCCAGGCAAGAATACTGGAATGGATTACCATGCCCTCCTCCAGGGGATCTTCCCAACCCAGGGATATTACCTCTCCTGCATTGGCAGGTGGGTTCTTTACCACTAGCATCAGTTCTCAAGTATGGGAATTCTCTGGTAGTCTAGTGGTTAGGACTCTGAACTTCCACTGCAGAGAAGTTGGGTTCTATCCCTCATCGGGGAACTAATTTTTTTACATGCCTCATGGCGTGGCCAAAACAAGATGAAAAAAAAAAAAACTCAAAAAATGTACATGCCTTCAAATCTTCAACTGAGGTTTTATTTCTAAGGGAACCTCCCTCCCCTGCCAAACCCAGTTGGTATCTGAAGTGATCCTAGGAAGCAGATCCCCTGCATGGGATTCTGGAATTGGATCACTCACCATCCAAATGACAACAAGAATTCCGTGGCAAAAAAAAAAAAAAAATTTTGTGGCTGGGGTAAGTAGAGTGCTGATACCCAGAGCACCAGCACGATTACTAAAACTCTCACCCTGGTGAATATAGGGACACACCACCTGTGCATATCTCTAGTAATTGTGATACGGGAGGGAGATGGGAATTAAAAGGATTGTGGAGTCAGTCAGTCATTGGTAAATGCCATCAAATTGCTAAAAGAAAAAAATACAACAGACTCACAATGGCTATTAACTCAGGATACAGTGCAAAACCCAGGAGTCTTCTAGGGCAGCACTCAAGGAAGTTCTCATCTGTAGCCAGTGTGGCTACACTGTGCTGAAAACCAATCCCATGATGCTGTGAAAGTAGCAGGAGGGAGGGAAGGAGTGGGACACTGAGATCGGGTATGGAAACATCTGTTCTAGAATCCCCTTATTATCCTGAACCAACAGGGCCGGTAGACGTGGCCTTTCTCCCTTGATGGAAGAGTGCAGTGTCTCCTTGCCAGATAAGATGCAAAGTCCTCACCTGAGGCAGATGCCTCACAAGATGATACTTGTTCTCTTCAAGATCTGGCCCTGATCCCACTCCAGGATTCTAGAGACATGACCATGGGCAAGTCTCAACCTGGAGCAAGTGGCGAAGTACTATCTTAGCTAAGGGGAGAAAGGGATTATTCACCAAAAAGTGCTGCAGGATCTGGCTAAGGTAGCAGCAGAAATTGGGAGAACATGCTTGAGAACAGTTCTTGAGGGTGCTGGCCTAGGGTCATGGAGTGTAATAAAAGGCTGGAGAGTGGAGAGTTTATATTGATCTGGGATACTCTACCATGACTAAGCATTTAATGTTTTAAAGCCCTAGCAAGGACATCTGCAGCCAGTTGCAATATGCTACTGGGATAGAGCATCAAAGTTTGGAGGAAACCATGTGTTACAGCAAATGAGGTGGAGATGCTAGCATTTCCATGACAGAGTACTGGGGAAAGGTCAAAAGGTTCAGAAAGATGAGCTCACCAGAATGAAATTATTATCATTATATAAGACCAGAGAACCCTCCAGCTTCTTGTGTTCCTCATGAGGACCCAAAGATACTCCCTTAAATAAGTGAGAAGACATATGCTTTATTGGAACTTTCCTAGTGGTCCAGTGGTTAAGAATCTGCCTGTCAATGCAGTGTACACTGGATCAATCCCTGGTCCAGGAAGATTCCACATGCAGTGGGGCAATTAAGCCCATGTGCCACAACTACTGAGTCCTTGTGCTGCAACTACTGAAGCCCAAGAGCCTAGAGCCCATGCTCTGAAACAAGGAAAGCCACGGCAAGGAGAAGTCCACGCCGCACAACTAGAGAGTAGCCCCTGCTCACCGCTCCTAGAGAAAGCCCACACACAGCAATGAAGAGCCTGTGTGCCACATCAAAGACCCAGTGCAGTCAATAATAAAATTTAACCAAAAAAAAAAAAAAAGAAATGTGCCAGTTGTTGGAGAGATACCAGCATCATTTGCCACTCAGGAGGGGCTATTCTCTGCAGGCCAAAGTTAATAGTAGTGGAGTCAATGGGTATGACAGGAACCCAGAACAGAGGCCAGGTGATGGCACTTAGTCATCAGAGTCAAAGTGGATGTAATTATCATATGTGCAAAAAGACCAAAATGGAAAACTAATCTACTGTGATCGCTAATGGTCTTCACATGGAAGACCATGGTCTTCCTAGGTAGGTGGACAGCTAATGAGGGTATTTCTGAATTTATATAACCAAAAATAAGTTGAGATTTCTATGGTGGTCCAGTGGGTAAGACTCCTTGCTCCCAATGCAGGGGCCCTGGGTTCAGTCCCTGGTCAGGGAACTAAATTCCACATGCCATAATTTAGAGTTTGCATGCATTAACTAGAGATTCCACATGCCTCAATGAAGATTGCAGATCCCTTGTGCCTCATCTGAGACCTGGCACAGCCAAATAAATAATTTTTTTTATATAAAAAGCAAGAATGTGTAAACAGAAGGCTGATGTCAGACACTGTGAAGGAAAAAATCACAATCCATCACCTAGTTTCCATACTCTAGCCATTTTTCAGCTACAGAATCCATTAATCAAAGGGGAGGACAGTGCCCTTCAGGAAGAATCTTGGAATGCCACAACAAGCTTATATCATAGTAATTACCTCACTCCTCCTCCAAAGCCATTTCTCAGGGCGAAAGACTCAGCTCTTTCAAGGCTTTTGGGTACAGGATCTGAGCTGACAGATATAAGGGGGATCAAAATGCCATCATGGGCATGTATTAGAGTGGGGGCATCCAGAGGCCAAGTGATAAAAGGAGAGCCATCATTCCCACAGTGGGTCCAATAGGCCCGGTGGTTAGTTTCCTGGTCCCTGAATACATAATTGAAATAGATGTACTTGGCAGAAGGCAGAACCCCTATATTGGTTTCCTGAAACAAGAACTGTCAAAGTAGAAAGTACCCCCTACCCCTGCCAAGATATTAAATCAGAAGCACTACCACATCCCAGGTGGAATGACAATGATCATAGTCAGCCACAAAGGATGCACTGTGGCACCAGTCACAGTGAAAGATCCCGCATGATGCAATAAAATCTCGCTTGCAGCAACCCAACGCAACCAAATAAATATTTTTTTTAAAAGAAGTCTTTCTTATTTTGAGGTTATGATCATTTTTTTCTTAAATTATCTTACAAGAGTTTTGTAGTGTTGTTTTACTTCAAAGTCTGTAATTTACCTGAAGTACATTTTGTGTATGGTGTGAGGTGGGGATCCAATTTCAGTTTGATCCAGCTCCATTCATGATTTTTTTTTAAAGTACTTTCCCCACTGCTTTTCTGTCTCTAATCAAGTATCTGTACATGTGTGGGTCTGTTTCTCAGCTCTGTGTTCTGCTTTAGTGGTCACTTTGTCTATCCTTGCACCAAATTATAATGTCTTACTTATTAAAACTTTATAATGAGTCTTGAGGAATGGTAGGGCAAGTCCGCTACCTTATTTATTCTTCTTTAAGTATGTCTTGTTTTTTCTTGGCCACTTGTGTTTCCCTTGTGTTTGGTGCAACAAAAACAAGCTTTATTGAGGTATGACTGACAAATTAAAAATTATAGATTAAAAACTAAATTAAATAGGATATATATTGGGATTGTGATTATATTGAATCTGTAGCTTAATTTGTATAAAACTGACATCTGTATAATTCTGAGTCTTCCAATCATTGGATACAGTATATTTCTCTTTTTACTTAGTTCATCTTAAAAATTTATCAATAAAATTTTCTCATTTTCTTCAAAGAAGCCTTCTACATACTTTGTTAGGTTTATTCTAGGTTATTTGTTAAGTTTTATGCTATTTTGAAATTTACTTTGTTAAATTTCATTTTCGAATTCTTGCTGGTATAGATGAGCAGTTGATGTTTTCTTTTTATTGTGCTAAAATATATATACAACATAAAAGTTGCCATTTTAACTATTTTTCAGTGTACAATTCAGTGGCATTAATTATACTCACAATGTTACGCAAACTATCGCCACTATCTATTTCCAAAATATTTCCATCACCCTTCATCAGGCTGCTATGAACATTTGGGTACAAGTATCTGTTTGAGTCCCTGTTTTCAATTCTTTTGAATTGCTGTGTCATATGGTAATTCTATGTTTAACTTTTCGAGGAGCAGCCAAACTGTTTCCACGGTGGCTGAACCATTTTGCATTCCCAGTAACATAGTCAGTCAGTCAGTTCAGTCACTCAGTCGTGTCCGACTCTTTGCGACCCCGTGAATCGCAGCACGCCAGGCCTCCCTGTCCATCACCAACTCCCAGTTTACTCAAACCCATGTCCATCTAGTTGGTGATGCCATCCAACCATCTCATCCTCTGTCGTCCCCTTCTCCTCTTGCCCCCAATCCCTCCCAGCATCAGGGTCTTTTCCAATGAGTCAACTCTTCACATGAGGTGGCCAAAGTACTGGAGTTTCAGCTTCAGCACCAGTCCTTCCAATGAACACCCAGGACTGATCTCCTTTAGGATGGACTGGTTGGATCTCCTTGCAGTCCAAGGGACTCTCAAGAGTCTTCTCCAACACCACAGCTCAAAAGCATCAATTCTTCAGCACTCAGCTTTCTTTATGGTCCAACTCTCACATCCATACATGACCACTGGAAAAACCATAGCCTTGACTAGACAGACCTTTGTTGGCCAAGTAATGTCTCTGCTTTTCAATATGCTGTCTAGGTTGGTCATAACTTTCCTTCCAGGGAGTAAGCATCTTTTAATTTCATGGCTGCAATCACCATCTGCAGTGATTTTGGAGCCCAGAAAAATAAAGTCAGCCACTGTTTCCACTGTCTCCCCATCTATTTGCCATGAAGTGATGGGACCAGATGCCATGATCTTAGTTTGAATGTTAAGCTTTAAACCAACTTTTTCACTCTCCTCTTTCACTTATCAAGAGACTTTTTAGTTCATCTTCACTTTCTGTCATAAGGGTGGTGTCATCTGCATATCTGAGGTTATTGATAGTTCTCCCAGCAATCTTGATCCCAGCTTGTGCTTCTTCCAGCCCAGCGTTTCTCATGATGGATCCAGTAACATAGGAGGGTTCCAATTTCTCTACAGCCTCACCAATACTTACTATCTTTCATTTTTCGTAATAGGCCTCCTAGAAGGTGTGAAGTGGTATCTCATTGTAGTTCAGATTTCTGTTTTCTTAATACCTAATGATGTTGAGGATCTTTTCATATTTATTGGCCACTTGTATATCTTCTCTGGAGAAATATCTATTTGTGTACCTTGACCATTTTTAAATTGGGTTGTTTGTGCAATTAATTTTTAAGTTGATTCTTTTAATTTATTAAGCATTCCTATAAATTGAAATAATTTATCTGTAACAATTTCTATTGCTACATGATCAGATTTTTTGCAAATAATAGGTATTTTCTTTTTTTTCTTTCTTTATTTAGGTATTTTCTTTCTCACCAAATAACAAGCATCTTTGTGTCCAGTTTCTGACCTCAGAGGGAAAAATTTCAATCTTAGATATGATATTTGCTATAGGCTTTTTATAAATATCTCTAATCAAGTTATAGAAGTTCCCTTCTATTCTTAATTTGCTCAAAATGTTAATCATTAATGGGTGGCAATATTATTGAATACTTTGTTTCTAAGATGAATATATGGTTTTAATTCTTCATTCCTGTTCATGTGCAGGATTAAATTAATTGATTTTTCTAATGTTACTAAACTCTATATCTGGGATAACCCATTTGGTCATGATGTATTACCTTTTTCTTTTATTACTGGTTTGTTAATGTTTTATTCATTTAGGACTTTTGAATTTATGTTCATGAGTAAGACTGACCTGTTATTTTTCTACCTTGTACCTTCCATGCCAGGCTTTGGTACTAAGAATACGTTAAATGATATGTTTTCTATAATCTGGAGTCATTTGTGACTGTTTGGAAGTATTTCTTTCTTGATTATATGATTGAATTTAGTGATGAAGTTCTCTGATCATGGAATTTGCTTTGTGGGAATATTTTTGACTGCTTATTCAATTTATTTTATGATTGTAGACTATGTAGGTATTCTATTCTTTTTCAGTCCTAGAAGGTTTTTGTCAGTTAATTTCTCCATTATAAAATCAGCATTACTGAAGTATAATTTACACACAACAAATGCACCTAGGTTAACTGGACCAGTCAGTGAGTTCTGACCAACACATATACCCACCATTGAAATGAAGTGAAATGAAGTCGCTCAGTCATGTCTGACTCTTTGCGACCCCATGGACTGTAGCCCACCAGGCTCCTCTGTCCATGGGATTCTCCAAGCAAGAATACTGGAGTGGGTTGCCATTTCGGCCTCCAATACCCATCATTAAGACAGGGAATATTTTCATCACTAAAGAGACTGGGGAAGTCTCTTTAGTGCCTCTTCCTAGTCAACCTTCTGCCCAACCCTGACCCCAGGCAACCATTTATCTACTCCCTGTTGTTGTAGACTAGGCTTTTTTAGAATTTCATCTAAAAGGAATCATGGATTTGCTACGTTGTGTGTGGCTTCTCATACTCAGCACAACATTTTGGAAATTTATTCATGTTGTTAACTCATTACTTGTGTGCTAAGTTGCTTCAGTCGTGTCTGACTCTTTGCGACCCGATGGACATTAGCCCATGAGGCTCCTCTGTCCATGGGATTCTCCAGGCAAGAAAACTGGAGTGGGTTGCCATGCTCTCCTCCAGGGGATCTTCCCCACCCAGGGATTGAACTTGCGTCTCTTACATCTCCTGTATTGGTGGGTTCTTTACCACTAGCACCTAGTGCTATGTAATAGCCTATTATATAAATGTAATGCAATTTAGTTGTCCATTCACTTGTTGCTGGACTTTTTTCAATTCTTTTTACTAGTGTAAGTTGCTAAAAATGGCATTGTATAAAATATTGTGTAATGAAGTGTTTTCATTCCAGTTGGGTAAATAGCTAGAAGTGGAATCACTGGGTCATGTGATTTGTAATACTCAAGTCACACGGGTTACATTTGTAAGAAACTCCCAGACTTGCAAAGGAGTTGTACCATCTTACATATTCATCATCAGTGTAGGGGAGGTCTAGTTATTTCACATACTCCCCAATATCCAGTATTTTTATTCTCTTTTTAAAATTTATTTTATTGAAGTCTAGTTGATTTATAATGTTGTATTAATTTCTGCTGTACAGCTAAGTGATTCAATTATACATATATATACATTTTTTCATTATGGTTTATCATAGACAGTTAAATATAGCTCCCCCTGTGCTATACAGTAGGACTTTGTTGTTTATCCATTCTATTTATTATTCTTTTTAATTTTAGTCATTTCAGTATGTCAGTGGTTCTTCTTTATTGAAGTGCAATTTACATACAGCAAAGTGTTTTGATTTTAATCACTGTAATTTAATCATTTAATAAATACATGCACTCATGTATCCCACACACCAATTAGGACACAGAACATTTCCATCACTTCCAGGAAATTCTCCTCTGCCTCTTCCCAGTCAATCCCCACCATCACCAGAAGCAGCCACTGATTTGATTTCTAGGAGCACAGACTTGTTTTCCTTATTCTAGAACTTTCTACAAATGTAATCATATAAATACTCTTTGGCACTGACTTTTTTCCTTCAGTATAAACTTTTTGAGATTCATTAATGCTGTAGTATGTATAAGTAATTTGTTTATTTTTATTGATGAGAAATGTGCCACAGTTTGTCCATTCAGTCCCTTATTGATAGACATTTAAGCTGTTTCCAGCTTTTTGGCTACTGTGAAAAAAACTTCCATGAACATTCTCATTAAAGATTTTTGTAGACATATATTTTATTTCTCTTAGATAAATACCAAGAGCGCGTGAATGAATCACAGGATAAGTATATGATTGACGTGATTAACTTTTAAGGAACTGCCAAACTGGTTTTCAAAGTGATTTTTCCATTTGTACAAAGTACACGCGTGTGAGATTGTTCCATCTCCTTTCTGACACTTAGTGTTCTCAATCTTTTTTTTGGCCATGCCGTGTGGCTTGTGAGATCTTAGTTCCCCAAAAAATGATTGAACCTGGACCCACAGCAGTAAAAGCGCTGAGTTCTAACCACTGGACCACCAGTCTTTTTGAATTTTAGCCATTAAGTGGGTATGTAGTGGTATCTCATTGTGGACTTAATTTGCACTTCTCTGATGACTAAAGATGTCAGCATTAGCCATCATTAGATGTTTTTTCATGAGCTTATTAGCCCATTGTGCATTTCCTTTTGCAAAGTGTTCAGGTCTTTCATTAACATTTTAATTGATCTACTTGCCTCTTTTTATAATTGAATTACAGGGGTTCTTTATGTATTCTAGATGTAAATCTTTTGTCAGATAAAAGTGTTGCAAACATTTTTACCCAGACCACAGTTTGCTGTAAGGACTGAGGTGTTGCATTTTGTTGTTTTCCAAGATACTGAACTTTGTTCTAACAGGCTAGTCTCGAAATTATTCATGATCAACTAACTCATTTGAAGTTTATTTTTAAGGTGTTAGGGAAGATCTAAACTTGCTATTGTTGTTGTTTAGTCGCTAAGTCATGTCTGACTCTGCGATCAGAGCAGAGTCAGCATGCCAGGCTTCTCTGTCCTCCTCTAGCTCCCAGAGTTTGCTCAAATTCATGCCCAATGAGTCAGTGATGCCACCCAACCATCTCATCCTCTGCTGCCCTCTTCTCCTTTTGCCTTCAATTTTTCTCAGCATCACAGTCTTTGCCAATTAGTCAGCTCTTTGCATCAGGTGGCCAAAGTATTGGAGTCTCAGCTTCAGTTCAGTCCTTCCAACCAATGAACATTCAGGACTAATTTCTTTAGGATGGACTGGTTGGATCTCCTTGCAGTCCAAGGGACTCTCAAGAGTCTTCTCCAACACCACAGTTCAAAAGCATCAATTCTTTGGCGCTCAGCTTTCTTTATAGTCCAACTCTCAAATCCATACATAACTACTGGAAAAACCATAGCTTTGACTAGACGGACCTTTGTTGGCAAAGTAATGTCTCTGCTTTTTAATATGCTATCTAGGTTGGTCATAACTTTCCTTCCAAGGAGTAAGCTTCTTTTAATTTCATGGCTGCAGTCACCATCTGCAGTGATTTTGGAGCCCAAATAAATAAAGTCTGCCACTATTTCCACTCGCAAGACAGCAAGTCCCTATAATTCCATCATGATGTGATATAATTCCCTTATTTCTTCTTGAGTTGGTTTGTGATATCATAACTTTCTAGGACTTTGTTTTATTGAAAATTTTAAATTCTTTGGTTTAAGATAAATGTATCCATGATATCCTTTTAATTTTTTTTAATGTTCTTAAATTTGGTAATGAAACTCTTTTCATTTCTGATATTTGCAGGGTGTGATCTTTTTCTTTCATGGTAGATCACACTAGAGATTTTTATGCTTTATTAATCTACTGAAAAAACTACCTTTGTCTTTATTAATTCCCTTTGTTGATATTTCATTCTATATTTTATATATTTTTATTATTTTTTTTCTTCTTTCTACTTTTAAGGGACTCGTTTTGTTTTTCTGCTGAGTTATGTGTGCATCTAAGTCACTTCCCTCATGTACGAAAAACTCTGCATCTACATGGACCGCAGGCTGCCAGGCTCCTCTGTCCATGGAATTCCCCAGGCATCCACTCCAGGAATACTGGAATCCAGGAATACTGGAGTGGGTTGCCATGCCCTCCACCAGAGGATCTTCCCAACCCAGGGATCAAATGTGTGCCCCTTATGTCTAACCTGCAATGGCAGGTGGGTTCTTTACCACTAGCGCCACTTGGAAGCTCCTGCTAAATTATAGAAATGGGTAATTTAGGGAATTCCTTGATCTGGTCATTAGGACTCTGCATCCTCATTGTAGGGGACACAGGTTTGATCCCTTGTCAGGGAACTAAGATCCTGCGGCGGTGGGGGTGGGGGGGAGAAAGCCCCAAGAAGTAGGCTGAGGATACAAGAAAGAATAAGTCTGGTTCCTCCCAAGGATTAATTCCAAATAAATATCTGAAGTAATTAAAAAAAAAGAAATGAGTAACTTAGATTGTCCATTATATACTTATTTTCTAATATATACAATTAAGGCTATAAATTTTTCTGTGAATATTGCTTTAGCCATATCCCACAATTTTATTAATTCATTTCAAAACATTTTATAATTTCCTTATGGTTTCTTCTTTAACGCATGAGAACCAGTAGAACAAATAGGTGGACACATATAGATATATAAACATCTGTCTCTCTCTATATATAGACATATATATGTAAATATAGATAGATATTTGTATGTAAATATAGATATATTTGTGTATTTCTAGATATATTTATAGATAAATTTTTACAGAGAAAGAGAGAAGATTGATTGATTGATTTACTGTTTTATTGCCAAGGAATCGACACAGTCAATTATGAGGGCTGGTTAGACAAGTCTGAAATCTGTAGGGCAGGCACTGACATTGTAGTTCACAGGATTTCTCCTTCCTCAAGGAACCCTTAGCTTTTCTCTTATGGGCTTTTAACTGATTGGATGAGGACCATCCAGAATATCCTTAAAGTCAACAGATTGTAGATATTAATCCCATACCTTCATAGCGATCTCTAGGTTAGTGGTTTGATGGAAGAACTGGGTACTGTGGACTAACCAAGTTGACACGTGGAATTAACCATCATGCTGTTGTCTGTCTGATGCTTCTCTCATGATTAGACTCAGTTATGAATTTTGAGGAGGAAGATCACAGAGTCCCATTTTCATCCCATCATCTCAAGTGTACATAACATCAACATAATATATGATTGATGATGTTGACCCTGTTGCTGGCTGAGCTAGTGTTTGTCAAGTTATTCCACTGTAATTTGCAGGATTTTTTTCTTTAAAGAAATCACTATGTGCAGCCCACACGTAAAGCAGGGGGAGTCATGGGACTTTCCTGGTCCAGTGATTAAGAATATACCTTCCAGGGCAAGGGGTACAGGTTCAATCCCTGGTCAGGAAGCTTAGACCCCACATACCTCAGGGCCAAAAAAACAAATCAGAAGCAGTGTCATATTAATAACAAATTCAATAAAAACTTTTTAAAATGGTTTAAAAGGGGGGTGAGGGGAGTCAAGCTCCTCGTCCTTGAGAGAGGAGTATCATCAATATATTGATACATTATTTGGAATTCTTCCACATGGGAAATTTGTCTCCTGCTCCACTTATTAATTTATGCAATTACTTAAGTATATCAATATGGACTCATGGATATTCTATTTTGTTGTTCAAATTATTCTAGCTTTGGCCACTGGAAACTGCATGGTATATGTATTTCCCATCTTTTTATCTTCACCTTTCAGCATACACGTTCAACAAACATTTATTGAGTACCTACTGTGTACCATAGCTTGTGCTAATCATATAGAATCTACATGCAGTTTAGTATATAAGTGTAGAATGAAGAGGAAGAATGAAACTCAAGGTTATAGAGAGCTACAGTATTTGAACATTAGCATTTTTAAAAAATATTTTTTGGCCGAACCACAGGGTATGTAGGATCCCAACCCAGGAGCTAAAGCCCAGAGTCTTAACCTCTGGACCACTAGGGAAGTTCCTGAACATTAGAGGGGTTTTTTAATTTTTTATTTTATATTGGAGTATAGTTGATAAACAATGTTGCAACATTCTCAAGTGTACAGAAAAGTGATTCCATTTTACATATACATGTATCTCTTTTTTAAAATTCTTTCCCCATTTAGGTTATTACATAATATTGAGCAGAGTTCTCTGTGCTATAAAGTAAGTCCTTGTTGGTTATCCATTTTAAACACAGCAATGTGAACATGTCAATCCCCAATTCCCTAACTATTTCTTCTCCTCTCTCCCCCACCCCCAACTGTGAGTTCTGAACATTAGCAAGGAGTGACAGGCTCAAAGTTTGATTAAAAAGGTCATTAGTTATAGAAAAGTCAACGGGCAGTTCCTTGGTAATTGGCCAGATAAGGTGGAGGCTTTGCAGTCACTTCCAGGTCACTGGCTGAGCTAGGTCACCTTGGATGAGGGCCAAGTTGCAAGAGCATGCAAAGTGGAGAGAGAAGATAGCCCAAGAAAGATGAACTTGGGGGAGCATCAACATGGGGGGAGATGATAGGAGGAAGATGAGCCAGCCAAGAAGATAGAGGAGAAACCATCCAACAGATAGGAGGGGAAGTGAGAGCAGATACCTCTAAGAAGGGAGCTGCTGCACATGTCAAATGCTACGAAGAAATCCAGCTGGGGAGCTGGGCAGTGTTCATGAGACTTTGACAACTTGCAGGTTATTAGTGGAAAGGGGAGATAGAGGAGAAGCTGAGCTGTCTTGGACAGAGGAGGGAATGAGAGGTGAGAGAATGAGGAGAGTACTATGCATTTGAAGGCAAGGAGAGCAACAGAGCAACCTCTCTAGGGTCAAGAGAAGCTTGTCTGGTTATTTCCATGGATAGACTTGAGCTCCTTTAGGGCCATGGGGAAGGAATAAGTTGGGGAGGGGGAGTGGGGAGGACAGAGGGAGGAAGTCCAGAGTGGCCTGTGCCTCCGGTGAGAGTGGGGTGCTCCGGAGAAGTTGAGTGTCCCATGGAACAGCCCGAGCCCCCTAGAGGATCGGTGGTGTCACTGCAGACCAGTTAACAGGCATTGTGGGAGGAGAGGTGGTTTATTATAATTTTCAACTTTTAAGAATCTTTATTGATGGAGAGAAATCCTATTACCTGAACTTTGTTTCCCATCCAGTTTACTAACCATCTGTATCTACTAAATAATTGACATCACTTTAAACAATCAAAAAAATAGAATAAATAAAATAAAAAAGGAAATTCCCTGGTGGGCCAGTGGTTAGGACTTGGCATTTTCACTGCTGTGGCCCTGGGTTCAGTACCTGGTCAGGGGACTGAGATCCACAAGCCACACAGTGTAGTCAAAAAATAAATAAATAAGCAAATAAAAATAAACAACCAACCTCTCTGATAGTCACCCAGGCACAAATTAACACTTAGGAATTTGACAAATTAAATTTCTTCTAACATTTTAAACATGAATTACCAGTACAATGATGATAAAAATTAGTAACACTGAATATTGTCTTTATTACACCCGAAGCACTGTTCGACGTGCCTTACCTATATTACTTCATTAATCCTCACAACAGCCCTTCAAGGAAGGTAGTTATGGTGGCTCAGATGGTAAAGAATCTGCCTGCCGTGCAGGAGACCAGGGTTCAATCCCTGGGTCGGGAAGATCCCCTGGAGAAGGGAATGGCTACTCACCTCAGTATTCTTGCCTGGAGAATCCCATGGAGAGAGAAGCCTGATGGGCTACAGTCCACGGGGTCACAAAGAGTCAGATACGACTGAACAACTAACTTGTTCCATTTTGCAGCTGAGGCGACTAAAGCCCAGAGAGGTGAAGTCACTTGCCCAAGGTCACAGAGTTGGTAAGTGTTAGATTTGTACTCAGTCACTTGAGCTAGAGAGATGTTACTATTAATACAATTACATACTATAATGAAAACATGGCTGACTTCTCTGAACACTTAAACGATTTGCAAAACATACACAGATATGATTATTTCCAAAAGTATTATGTCTGGTTATCAGGCAAATTGAGGGTTCTGTTTGGAATGGTCATTTCCATTCCAAAATGGAATGATGATCTAAACTCCGTGTTTTGTGGGGTTTGGGGGCTGCGCCATGTGGCCTGCAAGATTGATTTCCCTCACCAGGAATCAAACCCGGGTCCCTGAAGTAAAAGTGCAAAATCCTAACCTAACCATTGGATTACCAGGGAAGTCCCTAAACTCTGTTTTTAAAGTACAAAATGAAGAGAGGGAACGTACAGCCAGCAGGTAGAGGCATCTTATGTCCGTGCTCATTTTTTTAACTTCATTTTCTGCCCCCTTGGGCACAAGGAGGGCCATTTCTCCTGTGCTGGCCTGTCCAGTGCCATAAGCACGTTTTGACCCACAGGGCATCCTGTCTGCGGTGCCTTGCTGTGTTTCACACCTGGCTTATTTCAAGTTAGCCTAATTATATCTCTCTTTCTGATGCTTACCCTGTCCTTGCCCAACAGAAGGGCTTCTCAGTACAGCCCCTTGACATCCTTGAAAGTTTTCTGGCTACGCCAGGACATGGAAGCCACTATCACCCTGGGAATCATATCTCCTTTGGTCAAAGAACTTAAGTGCACTTGCCAACGCAGGAGATGCAAGAGACTCAGGTTCAATCTCTGGGCCGGGAAGATGTCCTGGAGAAGGAAATGACACCCATTCTAGTAGTCTTGCCTAGAAAATTCCACAGACAGAGGAGCCTGGCAGGCTACAGTCCATAGGGTCCCAAAGAGTCGGACACAACTGAGCAACTGAGCACAGACACAAAGACTGAAGAGCTTATTTGAGAGCCAAATCCAGGAGTCGGGCCACGTTTGATCTGAGTGATATCCTCCAGCACCAGAGCCTGGGGTATGAGAGGACGCCCTCTGGACATGCATGGCTTGGGATCTGTGGGCAGATGAGGCAGAAGGATGAGGGTGCCCATGCATTGCAGGAACTCGCAGGCCTTCTAAGCATCCACCCTCTAGGGCTTCCCATCTGAGATAAAGAGATGTTAGATCCCCCACGCTGTGGGCTCATTCCTTCACAGACACACCTGCTATTTTGCTTTGAGCGCATCTGTTTACCTCTCTGCTAAACCACAAGAGGGAATCCCTGCTCCCTCCTGGGGTTTACTGGCCAAAATGAAGTGATTTTTTTCACACAGGAGGCTCCCATGGGTTCTGGGCTGTTGCCATTCTCCGCAGAGTCCCAGGACTGCAGTCTTTACTCTCCCCCAGACTCTGAGGTTACCAGGCCTGTCTGCCTGGTCTTCTGTATCCCCAAGCACCTATCAAGGTGCCTGACACATTAATAGATGCAAAATAAATGCTGTGGACCTGCTTCTTAGATGAATAAGTGAACTAACTTCCTCATCTTCTCAAAGTTGAGGCTTAGAAAACTCCATCTCCTCCAGTTATCCAAAGGAAAACTGAGGCACAAGGGCTTCCCTGGTGGTCCAGTGGCTAAAACTCTGCGCTCCCAGTCCACGGGGCCCAGGTTCAATCCCTGGTCAGGGAACTAGATCCCACATGCCACAGCTAAGTGTTCACATGCCACAGCGGAAGCTCCCATGTGACACAAATAAGAGCAGGCATAGCCAGATAAATTAAATTCAGTAAAAAACTAAGGCACAGACTGGAAACCCTTCTCGCATCCTTCTCTCCCCTCAGGTTTCAGAGCCAGTGTTGTTTTCCTCCCAGACAAGATGAGTTACTGTGGTCCCCTCCCAATTCGCCCAGCTGACAACGCTGGATCCGGAGATAGGGGCCCAGGCCTGCGCAGACACTGCTTTGTACTACCCACCCTGCCCCACCCGGGACCCTTCAGCACCACTGGTCAGGCCCCGCTTGAAATTAACCAATGGAAGTCTAGAGCTGAGGCTCTGGTTCCTGATTGGCTGCTCCAGGTCTATTCGGAAAGAAACAAGGCGGGAGTTTGGGATGAACATACACACACTGCTGCTGCTGCTGGTAAGTCGCTTCAGTCGTGTCCAACTCTGTGCGACCCTGTCCGACCCCATAGACGGCAGGCCACCAGGCTCCGCTGTCCCTGGGATTCTCCAGGCAAGAACACTGGAGTGGGTTGCCATTTCCTTCTCCAACGCAAGAAAGTGAAAAGTTAAAGTGAAGTCGCTCAGTCGTGTCCGACTCTTCGCGACCCCATGGACTGCAGCCTACCAGGCTCCTCCATCCATAGGATTTTTCAGGCAAGAGTACTGGAGTGGGTTGCCATTGCCTTCTCCACATATACACACTACTATATATAAAATAGGTAATCAACAAGTACCTATTGGATAGCACAGGGAATCAATATTCTCTAATAACCTACATGGGGAAAGGATCAGAAGAAGAATGGATACATGTATAGGTGTATATACTGGATCACTTTGCTCTACACTTGAAACGAACACAACATTGTAAATCAACTTGAATATAAAATAAAAATTTTAAAGTGTACTTAAAAAAGAAATGAAACAAGAAGCAGTTTGCACTTTGGGGCTCCCTGCCCTCGTCCAGGTTCTCAGAGGGACAGTTGAGTTTATTAAGCTGGGTCTTCTGGAGCTGGCTGGCTTCCCCTCAAGGAAGACCAGGGGCTCACGGGAAGAACAGAGGTTTCCCTCCTGAGGTCTCCCCAGAGTTCAGCTTTCCTGCTGGGAGTGGGGGGTGGGCAGCTCAAGGTCCCCTGATAGGAATAGTTCCTGAAGGAGGAGAAGTGAGTGTCAGGGCTTGGGGGACACAGTGGCCTTGCTTTCCCCCTTCCCTATCAGCCAGGACTTTGGGCATCTACCCTCACCTGCCAGGAGCATCAGACCTCAGGGTCCAACATAAGGAAGGACCGTGGTGCTGAATGGGGTTTTCTCTTAACCACCAAACCTACCATTTATCAGACTTTACTATGTAACTGCAGCTGTGCTAAGCGCTTCCTGGACAACATCTCATTCCACCTGCACAGCCTCACCAGGAGACTGGATGTTATGGATGAAGAGTCTGAGACTTCAAAGACATCTGGAAACTTACTCAAGGTCACACAGCTAGTAAGAGGCCAGACCCAGCTGGTTTGACTCCAAAGCCATTGGTTTAACTACAACTCCTCCCACCACCACCCCCCTGCCCACACACATACACACAGAGACACATACCCAGTGGGAGACACACCCATGAGCCCAGGCCCCCAGAGACAGACTCTGCCATCAGCTGTCAGGCAGAGGCCCCACACATCTGGCTCAGCAGATAGGAGAGGCCAAGAAGGGGTGGAGCTGTTCACTGAGGGAGGGGCAGTCCCCCAAGTCAGGCTGGGCTCTTTTCTGAAGAAGCCATCTGACTCCTCCTCCAGCAGGGATGGAGAGAGAAGCTTTCATGGACTGGGGTGCAGGGGAGGCCCAGACTGACAGGGAGACCCACCTGCCCGGAGGAGGGATGGGTCCACCGTGGATCCCAGAGGATATAAGTGAGAGACGGGCCAGGGGCAAGACAGAGGGAGGGTGGAAGCTGATACCCTCCCACCTTCTTCCTCTCCCCCAGGGTCCACCAACACCTGTCTTGTCACACAGACACTCACTAGTGAACACAGACACAGCAGACACAAATCCCCCCACCCCCTCCCACCCCTTCCCACCCGTCAAAAGTGGTCGCTCCGTAGTTCTATTTCATTCCATTTTACTTTTTTAAATACACCACGCAGCATGTGGGATCTTGGTTCCCCGACCAAGGATCAAACCCAGGCCCCCTGCATTGGAAGCACGTGAAGTCTTAACCAGTGGACCACCAGGGAAGCCCCAGGTTCTGAGTATTTCAAAGCGTGAGAAAGAGGGAGGACACAGGCAGTTTCCAACTGGGTGGCTGGCAGCCTGGATAGCCATGGTCAGGCCCTGCCACCCCCAGTCCTGAGCTCCTATGGGGTGCAGGCCCGCCCTGAAAGCAGAGACTGACAATCACAGGGGGCCACAGGGAGGGAGGAGATCCCCGCAGGACTGGCGGTTGTCTGTGCTGGGTCAACCCAAGGGTAGCTGCCTGGACAGGAGAAGGGACTGAGCTCAATTTTAACCTTTAACCAGTTCAAGGGAGAGCAGGGAGGCTAGGACCAGTTCGGCAAGGCCTGGGATCTGGCGCAAGTTCAGACAGGAAGACCAGGCCAGGAGGTCAGAAGGAAGAATTTGGACTTTATTCTTAGGCACCAGGAGTGGCTGGCAGTAGGGGCGGGGTAGGTGTGCGTGGTCAGCGGGTCCCTGGAGCATGTGAGAAGGAAGAGAGGACCCTCTCTACAGGCTCTCTGCCCACACAGGGCTCCCCACGCCCGGATCCCTGCTCCCATGCACAAAGGCCCCAGGACATGTTGTCTCCCCCGTGGAGGCCCCCGCTCCCTGGACTCCAGCAGGTTCTCCCCCAGCCCTCAGGCTCTCTGCGCCTCCCCGCAGGTCCTTCGGGTGTAGAGCGCCCCACCCAGGCCTGTGTCTGGGGTCACCTGGGCCCCCAGTGGTGAGAGCGGGGTGTTGAGCCTCTCCCAGTGGATCCAAGGAACTCTGGCCAGCCCTCCCTGCAGGCCTGGGTCAGTCTAGTGGGCGGCAGTTTCCAGTCTGTTGCAGCCCCGCCCCTGCCCTGCTCCTGGGCCCTGGCTGGTGTGGCCTTGAACTCTCACTGACCCAGAAGAGATGCTTCCTTGAGAGGTTTCCCTCCCTGTCCCCACCCCAAGCTGTGGACCCTGGCTGTCTGTGAGCGAATCCTGCTCCAGGTGGCTGCCAATGAGCTGTGTGACCTCTGGTTACATGACCTCTTTGTGCCCTCCCTTTTTTTCCAGTTTTGTGAAGATTAGCAGTTGCGCAGCCTGTGAGTAAAGATAGCTTACATTGTGAAAGGTGGTCTTTATGCCCTGCAATCAAATTGCTGTCTGGATGAGGAAGCAGAGGGTCAGGGGTTGCTACTTAATGGGAAAAAGATGAGGTGGAGAGATTTCAGTGTCCCACCCTGGGCTGGGGCTTATTCTAAGATTAAACTCTTCCTTTTGTTTTTCTTTAAGATTTATAAAAATGTAGACCTGATACTGGGAAATACTGAAGGCAAAAGGAGAAGAGAGCGGCAGAGGATGAAATGATTAGATAGCATCACGGACTCAATGGACATGAATTTGAGAAAACTCCGGGAGATACTGAAGGACAGGAAAGCCTGGCATACTGCAGTCCATGGGGTCGCAAAGAGTCAGATACGACTTGGTGACTGAAAACAACAACAATTTTTTTTTAACAACAATTTTTAAAGTCTTTTTTTTAAGTCTTTATTGAATTTATTATAATATTGCTTCTGTTTTATGTTTTGGGTTTTTTTGTGGGGAGGCATGTGGGATCTTAGCTCCCCAACCAGGGATTGAACCCACACCCCCTGCATTGGAAGGCAAAGTTCTAACTGCCGGACTGCAAGGAAGCCCCCAGCTCTTCCTCATTTTGAAGCCCTGTGGTCTCTGGGGATGTATGAGCACCCTAGAGCTTCTGTCTCCACTTGTGGTTTGTGCTTTCACCCCTCGGGCTAGATGGTGGGATTAAAGATGGATGAGGTAGTCCTAGCAAGGGTGGGATGATGCAGGCTCCTGCAGACCAGGTTGGAAAAAAGTAGTGACCTCAGGGGTCAGCACACAGGGAACAGAGATAATACGGTGAAATGTTCCACACTAGAATACCACCTTTCAAGATGCCTCCTCCCTGGGCATTCCCTGGCCATCCAGTGGTTAAGACTCTGTGCTTTCAGTGACGAGGGCCCAGGTTCAATCCCTGGTCTGGGACCTGAGATCCCACAAGCTGGGAAGCATAAGGGGCTGGGGGTGGGGAGGAATGCTCCCTCCTTGAAGTCTTTCCTGACCACGTCATTCTCTTACTAGAGAGTTCTTGGGGCCTAAGAAGCTGCAGCTTAGCCTTGGTGAGCTGTGTTCCATGTTTCTGCATGTGGTAGGGGCTGACCATCTAGTCACCATGGAGTCTTTTTTAACGAGCTTTCCCATGTGTTAGCTCACTTAATCCTCCTAACAGCCCTGTGAGGGAAGGATGAAATGTGCTTAATTCGAGGAGGCATTTATCTCATGGATCCCATATAACAGCCTCACCTAGTGAGTAGCAGAAAGGTTACAGAAACTTACCCCAGCCATTTCTTGTGTTTATCCCATTGAGGCTAAAGGCAGTGTAAGTGAGAGTTTGAGACAGAATTTTCTAGGGAAATGGCATTTACAGACTCCAGGGGTTTGTGTCCTGGCTTCTAACTAATTCAGGGTGGAGCTGAAGGATCAGAGAAGCCAGCATGTGAGTGAAAGTTGAAAGAACACTGGAACCCCAGAGATCTTGGCCCTGTTACCTCCTGTGTGACCTTAGGTGGGTTACTTAATCTCTCTGAGCCTCATTTTCACTATCTGTAAAATGGGAATGAGAATGCATCCCTCATATAATTATTGTGGGGAGCCTTTCAACCTTTCATTTAATAAAAATTCAGAGCCTACCCTGTGCCAATTACAGTGATGGACAAGCCTAGCAAAGAATTTGTCTTCAAGAATCTACTATGTATAAAACAAATAGGCTACAAGGATAAATTATACTCCACAGGGGATATAGCTAACATTTTATAACTATAAAGGGCATATAGTCTTTAAAAATTGTGAATTACTATGCTATACACCTAAAACTTACATATTATTGTAAGTCAACTCTTACTACAGTAAGTTTTTAATAAGTATAAATATAAAAAGAACTTCTCTTCATGGAGTTCATGGTCTAGTGGAGAGAGAGAACAATAAATTGAACGGGAAATTATCAGCTGATAGGAAAAAGCAGGTGATGTGATCCTGGCTGAGATTACTGGGTGTTCTCTCATTTTCAATCTCTTTTTTTTTGGTTGCAAGATCTTGATCCCCATCCAGGGAATGAGTGGGGCCCTCAGCAGTGAAAGAGTAGAGCCCTAACCACTGGATCCCCAGGCAATTCCACTCCTTTTTCCTGTGTAACTTTGGACAGATGGCTGGCTCCCTTGAAGCTCAGTGTAGCCATGAGGTTAAGTCCTAATTGAAGGGATGTAAGCAGAAGCAACCCCCGGGAAATATCCTTAAAGAAAGGGGCATGTCTTCCTACTGGCTGGAATGCAGAAGTGATAGCTGAAGCTCACACAGCCATATTGGACCAGGAGGAGGAAAACACCCACTTGATAATGCCACAGATGGAATATACCTGGGTAGGGCTCCTGATACTATGAGGGACCAGCCTAGACTTCCTGCACTGTGCTATGCTTAGTCATACAGTGGACTGTAGCCCACCAGTCTCCTCTGTCCATGGAATTCTCCAGGCAAGAATACTGGAGTGGATTGCCTTGCCCTCCTCCAGGGGATCTTCCCAACCCAGGGATTGAACCCAGGTCTCCCGCATTGCAGGTGGATTATTTACCACCTGAGCTGCCAGGGAAGCCCAAGAATACTGGAGTAGGTAGCCTATCCCTTCTCCAGAGGAATTCCCAACCCAGGAATCGAACCAGGGTCTCCTGCATTATAGGCAGATTCTTTACCAGCTGAGCTACCGGGGAAGCCTCTAGACCTTCTACTCCCAGGCTTTCACATCAAAGAGAAATAAACTTTGGTCTTGCATAAGCCAATACGATTTGAGTTTTTCTCTCATACATGGCCCACCCTGATTTTCCTTGACGTGGGATAGAGTGGTTGGAGTTTTCTCTAAGTGGGTGATAAAAGATGTGGGGGTAGCATTTGATTTGAGACCTGAATAGGCAGAGGCAGGTTGGGGAGGAGCATCCAGGCAGGCTGGGGAGACCCAGGCAGGAATGATGCTGGTGCCCTGACAGAGCAGAAAGGCAGGCGGGACAGGAGGGCAGGAATAGCCCGGAGCAGGGAACGGGTGTGGGGAATTCATGCAGGATTTTACCCAGGGGAGTGATGTCTTCTGATTTCTGTTTCTCAAAGGTCACTCTGAATGCCAGGTGGCCCCTGCGTTGTAAGGGCCCTGAGTGGATCCAGGAGGCCAGGTTCCAGGCTCCTGAGGTGATGGAGGAGCAGGACAGCGGACCTGGGGAGAAACAGTAGCGATGGAGAGAAGAGGATGGGACCGTGGAGGTGGAGCCAATAGAATGAGCTGTGGTTGGATGCAGGGTGAGGGAAAAAGAAGAATCAAGGAAGTGCCTCGATTTGGGGCATGAGGAACCAAGTGAAGACTGGACGAGGCCCAGATTGTTTCTTTACCTATTTGTGTTTAGGGGTAAAGCTTAGAATTAAACAATACTGTGAAGGCATATCGCCCATATGGTCTTTTTCAAATAGTAATTGTCTCATCCATGCTTTCAGCAGTGGGCTAAGGTCCCGATTTTTGCACTGATTCCATTCAAAGTCAACGCATATGAACTATCCACTTCGGGCAGAGCTGTGGGCAGGGTTTAATGGACGGTGGAATGACCTCTGTCCTTAGGGCTTACAGTCTGTGGAGGAAAAAGACAGGGCCATGGATCATCCCAGTAGAGCCCAGATGGGCTGTGACATAGGTTGGCTTGGGCTGAGCCATTTCAAGCTCCCAGGGGTGAGGAGTGTGGGAGGAGGGAGGCTTCACAGAGAGGGGATGCAAGAGCTGAGCTCTGAAGCTTCAGTTCAGCAGATATAGAAAGAAAAGGAGCCTCAGGACAAGGGAACATCATGTATAAAGACCCAGAAGCCTAGGGAGTCCCCTGATGGCCTAGTGGTTAGGATTTCAGGCTTTCACTGCCATGGTCTGTGTTCAACCTCTGGTCATAGAACTGAGATCCCGCAAGCCAAGCCATGTGGGGAAAAAAAAAAAAAGACCTAGAAACCCAGAGAACACAGAACCTTCAGAGAAGAGCAAGTGTCAAAACTCAGAGAGCTCACAGCTCCAACTTGAGACCCCTTGAACAGATTTTATTCCCTGGGCTAGCCCTCATGCCACTCCCTACCCCGTGATCTCTGGAGAGCCAGGTGGACTTCATAGCTCTCCAAGGCTCCCCTTTGACCGCCCTCCTCCTCCTCTCTTGGAGAAATCCCACCCATCCTTCACGACCCTGCTGGAACCCTCCTCTCCCTGTTCCTTGAGCACTCAGCTCTCAGGGGATCCTGTTGATTCCCAGTTCATATCTCTGAGTGTCTTATATTTGCAAGATCTGACCTGGCTGCCCCCAGACAGACAGAAGCTTCGTTGCAGGATGCCTGCCCCCGCCCCAGGCCGGCCCAGGGTGCTGGGGATGCAAGTCAAGGGGTACAGGATTCCAGGAGAAGAGGGCTGGACCAGCTCATCTCTGAATGCAACTTTCCAGCTCCAGTCCGATTCCCCTGCTTCCCCACCCCCTCACCCCTCACCCCTTTCTGTAAGGATCACTGGTCTATTCACAAATACAAGGATTACTGCCCCACTTCCATTAACTCCCACACTGCTCTCAATCTCAATCCATGCTGTACCTTATACCTCTGTTCCCCCCACCTGAGAAGGCTTGCTTCCATTTCTCCCGATGGATGTTTCTTTAAAACTTTATTTTTTTCAGATTATTTTATTATTCTGCTTGTTATTTTACCCATTTCAATTTTTTTGACTGTGCCATGAGGCATGAGGGAGCTGGTTCCCTGACCAGGAATTGAACCTGTGCCACCTGCAGTGGAAGAGCGGAGTCTTAACCACTGGACCACCAGGGTAAGTCTCATGGACTTTTCTAAGACTCAGCTCAAAGGACTCCTTGGAGACATCTTCGCTTCATAAATTCCTCCTCCCTCGGGCCCCCCATTCTTTGTTCACACCCCTTGTTGTTGTCATACTCTGGTTATGTGCTAACACCTGCTGCCTTCATTGAACTCCTTGAGGATAGATGTGGTGTGGTCCCAGTCACCGAGCCACAGGTGACCCTCAATCTCCATGGCTCATTTTCCCCATTCACAACTCAGTCCCTCTCCTGCATCCAGAGCAGATTATGTTCTCAAGCCCCTTCCTGTCGTCCCATTTGGCCCACACGATGGCCCAGAGTGAAAACCAGCATGGGAGAGAGGAGGTGATCAGCTCAAGGGCACCCAACCAAGGGCAGAGCCACCTGCCGCAGCAGTTCACACTGAACCGAAAGGTCCTCCTAGCCATGGGGCATGTGCCTTTAGGGCAAAATCCCAGTGGTCTGAGTCCCCAGTCCGAGAAGGCACAGCAAGTCACATCTTCACTAGGCAATACCCATGAGTCCAGTCATCTGGTCAGAACTTGTCCCCTCTGCCAGTCCCCTTCAACTATCTGGACATCCCCATGCTATCTGGACATCCACTCACCTTAGCTACCCCTGCTCATCACGGCCACTTTGCTCTGGACTTGGGCCCAGACCCTCCCTTCCATTCCCACAGGGGAACTGTCCAGCAAGGCTTTCTTTGCTGGGTTTCTGGGGAGAGCATCGGAGGATCACCTGCTGGGCACTGAAGAGCAGGCATGGGATTATGAGGTGGGTCTACCTTTAGTGGTCACTGGCCCATCTAACACCTCACTGCCATGCCCATCGTAGGGGGCAGCTCATCTAACCCTCATGACCCCACCCCCACCCCCTCACAGAGTCTTAGCCTCTGTTCCTTCAGGCCAAGAGAAAGAAAGCAACCTTCCCTTCCTCAGTCCCCTGCCAAATCCTCACTTCTCACTGAGGACTGACCGTGTCCCAAGCTGATTTAAAATAAGAAGGACTCCTCCCTTCAGGAGAATGTCACAGTCAGTCCATAGGGCCTCCCTCAGAGACAACCTGCCCCAACCCATGGATCTGGACTGCGTGGTCTGGAATAACATCAGATGGGTCTGCAACCAAGTCACCAGGCAACTTCTACAGACCTGGCTAGGGGCTCCACCCTCGGTCCACCTCATTCCTGCCACATTTGACCTTGGCGCTGACTTTGATGAGCCCAAACTTTGACAAAGGCATCCATGGACCTTGGAGAGGGACCAGGTAAGTGCCTCCCTTCATGCTGCAGGAAATGGTGGGGTTGGGATGTCAAAAGGGGCTGCAAGTGATGAGGATAAGGGGGTTGCAGGGTGGACTAATCCGATGTCCTCTCAAGACGTCCTGGAGCTCTGCTCAGTTCCCCAGAGTCCAGGCCTCTGACCCGCTCCATCTAGCCCAGGGGCAGGGCCAAGGCCAAGGGGAGGGGAGCCTTGTCTTATTTCACCAGTGCCTGGCACTGGAACCTTCAGATGAATTGAACTGACCCGAGTCCAAACTGGGATAAAATGAGTGAGAAGAGCCATCACTTCTTCCTGGAAAATCTTTAAAACAAGAGAAATGTGACATTGGGCAGATTTGGGGGGAACATCCACCAAATTCAATCAAGGTGACAAGAATGATCAAGAGCACGTGGTATGAGGAGGAAGGACCAGAGGCCCATCTGCTTGATGCTGCCTGGATGACTGGTGGGCTGCGGGGGGCTGGTACCTGCAGAAGAGCTGGGTAGATTCTCCTCATAAGCCAGATATTCCTGTCATTCCCGATCTCCTTGCCTCCCACCCAGCTAGCTGCTTGTCCTTTCCAGCCCCAGGAGAGGTGCTCTCTGGCTGCCTCCTCCACTTGGCTGCCTCTTGGCTTCTGGGACAGGCAGAGGGCTAGGTGCCTGGGCCCCCTGGGCCATGCAGGGAAGGCAGGGCCTACATCTAGCATCCATTCACTGCCACGCACCACAGGAAACAGCCCAGTCTGGACTGGGCCTTGGGACACATGCCACTAGCCAGGAGACTGAGCACCAACGTGGAGCACTGGGAGGCATCCCCGTGCCCCTTCACCAAGACCTCTCTGCTTCTACTGGCATCAAGGCCAAGGGTGGCAGGAGGGAGCCCAGGGCTTGGCATCAGGCGGAACACCGGCGGAGGGGCCTAGGGGAGTCATCCACCTCTCCACCCTCAGCTTCCCCTTCTGTAAGGGGGAAAGAGCAGTAATAAACAGTGCCTTCCTCAGAGGGGCTTGCAGAGCTCAGAGAGACGATGTGTGTGAAGCCCTGGGCACAGGAACCTGAACAGAGCAGGTGCCCATTCATTGGTTGTTCTTTCTTTCTTTTTGTTTGACTGACCAGTGTGACATGTGGGGTCAAACTCATGACCCCTGCCTTGGGAGTGCAGAGTCTTAACTACTGAATCACCAGGGAAGTCCCGTCATGGGTTATTCTTTTTACTGGGAAGCTACGTTACCTCTCTGTCAAATGGGGGGTGGGGGGGTGGGAGCTGTAAGGATTAAGTGTGACCACCAGGTGAAGGCCCGCAGGGCAGTGCCCGGAGCAGATTCCTCGGCAAACAGGATTCCCTTTCTCCCTCTGCCAGGGCTGGGCACGTGCAGGCTCGTGGTGAGACCCAGGAAATGGCTGTGCAACTGCTGGGTATGCCACCTCTCTGACCTGGTCTCTGGGTTGCTATTGTTCAAATCCCAAGCAGGAAATCCCCAGCCTGGCGGCCAGGGAACCAGCACTCTCCTTTTACAGATGAGGTCACAGAAGCCCAGAGAGAGGCAGGCACTTGTCCCACGTCCCACAACCAGGCTGGTTCCAAGGGGGCTGGGACAGGGTTTTCTCCCTCTCTGCAGTGTCCAAAAACCCCCTTTCTGTCTGCTTTCAAACCTCTGTTCATCCTTGCCGATCCGAACTCATCTTTCAGCCCAGGAACAGGTGACCAGTTCCAGCAACACCCCCACTCTCCAAGAGCAGAGACTGCCCTGCTGGGGTGTGAGGGGAGGGCCACGGCGGGGGCCGAGAATGCGGCTGCTCTGGCCCGGGGGCCTGGGCCGGGCTGCCGACAGAGGAGCCAGTGTGCCCAGACATTGGGGCTTTGTGAGCTCAGATCACCGTGTGGGGACGTTGTTTGTGTTGACCTGAGATTGTTTCAGGTTGATGGAGGGGCAGTGTCTTAGCGTCCAGGTGCCAGTTCTTTAGAGCCAGTTGTGGTCTTGAGGAGAGGGTGGCTGGGTTGCCCTAGCCTGGGGCAAGAAGGGGAAGGGGCTGCTTGAGCTGGTTCCCCTGGGGGGTGGAAGGGAAGCCTACAGAGGAAGGGTGAGTGAGCCCCCAAGGGAGGGCACCAGGACAGAGGGAGGTGAAAGCAAGCACCCGTGCAGCTTGGGGCCTGAGCAGAGGGGCCTGGCCAGAGTGAGGATGAACAGAGGCAGGACAGGTGCATCCAGAGGTTGGGGCAGACCAGCCGGGAGGCTGGGCTCTACAAGAACCCAGCCATCAAAAGCTAGTTCACGAAGGAAGATCCAGGAGAATCGTAGAGGCCAGAAGGGACTTGGGAGGCCTTGGGGGCTGGCCAGTGGATTGGGTGGGGTAGGCCAGACTCACAGCTGTCCAGATGTAGGTGAGAGATAACTCTGTTTACCAGGCACCCAGAGGGAGCAGGGCAGGGGGGGTGAAAGGGGCTCCCAGGGCCCATGGGGCGGGCAGATTAGGAGGCGGGGGCATGAGTCAGGGGTTTGGGAGCTGCCCCCAGGGCCTGGGAGCCGGGACCTATTGCCGGCTGGAGCAGGTGTGAGCTCATCTGGGTGCAGAGGCCACCGGCGGCTGCAGGAGCTCGCCGAGGGACCCCCAAGGCTTGTGAGCAGGTGAGCAGGGTGGGGAGGGGCTGGGGTGGTCCTGAGGCGCCTCTCCTGAAGGTTTCTGCAGGTGCCCAACCTGAATCTGGGCCCAAGCAGGCATGGGCGCCGGCCCTCCAAGGGTTGCCGGTGGTGGGGAGAGAATGTTATGATGTGTGTTGTTACCCCTCAGGGCACAGGCCCATTGGCACCTGCAGCTGGGAAGAGTGGGGTGGCAGGTGTTGGGGGGAAAAAGGCTGGCACGTGGCAGCAGAGGTGTGTGAATATGCGTGTGGAGGGGCGAACCTGATTCCCCTCCAGGTGTGGGCCCTTGTCAGGCTCCTATTTACCAGCCCCTTGAATCACACAGGCTAGGGTCTCCCAGCCACCCAGTCCCCTTTCCTTCATGTATGAGGATCCGCAAGTCACTCTGTCTCCTGCCTAGAAGGGAAATTGTCAGCTGACACTGCTCATTTTGAAACATTTCCAGGGACTCTAGTCAAGGAGACCTGGTGCTGTCCCCATCTTCAAGGGTGTTAGGAGGGAAAGGAGGAGTCCCCCATCACCTGAAGGTCTCCAAACACAGGTTAATTCCATGGGAACTGAAGGAAAATCAGAAGGGAATGAAGACAGCAAGTCTGCCTTTCATCTCTAGGAGCAGCGCTAATGAGAGCAAACATTCAAAGAGAGCTCTTTATGTGCCAGGCACTACTCTTTTTTCATTTTAACTTTTTATTTTATATTGGGATATAGCTGATTAACAATATTGTGACAGTTTCAAGCGAACAGCAAAGGGACTCAGCCATACATATACATCTATCCATTTTCCTCCAAGTTCCCTTCCCATCTAGGCTGGCCAGGCATTATTCTGAGTGGTTTATATGTATGAACTTTCTTAATGCTGCAACAGGTCTATGGGGTAAATACTATTATGGTGGTGGGGGTTTAGTCGCTAGGTCGTGTCCTACTCTTGCGATCCCATGGACTGTAGACTGCCAGGCTCCTCTGTCCATGGGACTCTCCAGGCAAGAATATTGGAGTGGGTTGCCATTTCCTTCTCCAGAGGATCTTCCTGACCCAAGAATTGAACCTGGGTCTCCTGCATTACAGGCAGATTCTCTACCAACTGAGGTAGCATTATGATTACCCCCATTTTACAGATGAGAAAACTGAGGCACAGAGAGGTTGAGTTACCTCCCCAAGGTCACACAGTAAGTGGCAGGGCTGGGATTTGAACCCAGGCAGCCTGACTGCAGAACCCACACTCTTAGTCACTAATACTAAACCAGCTAATAGATATTTTATCTTCTGGGAGGCAACTCAGCACCATGGTTAGAGTAGTATCTGGAGGAAGACAGGCCAGGGTTTAATGCTGCCTCTGCTATTTACCTGCTAGGGAACCAGGGCAGATAAGCCTCTCTGAACCTCAGCTTTCTCATCTGTAAAGTGTGGCTAATGACACTGCCCACTTCACAGAGTGGTTTGCGGATCATCAGAGATAAGACAGCGCAGCTATGTATGTGTTGGGGTGATACACAAAGGTGGTGTCCTGTGCTTCCAGGGAGCCTTCCCCCTCATCTGGTTCGCGTCCCTCCCAGTCTCTTCCAGCTGTGTTCCACCTCCTGGGCCCCAGATGCCCTACTCCCCTTTATCTGCCTGGCCCTGGCTGGTGGGCTGGCCAGGTGTTTGGTGTACTTCCAGGTCCAGGCTCTTATCATTGCACACAGAGCAAGGCCTGCAGCTGGGGGGTGGTTGGGCCTAGGGCGGGCAGCAATCTGGGTCGTGGGTGCACCCTCTAAGGCCCCAGAGGAGCTCAAGGCACCTATGTTCTCCCCTCTTCTCTCTCACTGATGTCTCAGGACCCCAGCAGGAGGGCCTCCGATTGTACAAACGGGGTGACTGAGCCCTAGAGAGAGTCTGGGAGCTGCCAGGCAGTGGCAGAGAGGCAGCCTGGATGTTTCTGGGTGCTCTGGCTCTGGAGGGACCCTCTCTCCTCTCAGATGGGAAACTAAAACCACAGTGCCTGCCCGAGGAGGGCAGTGTTTAGCACCTCAGGGTCGACAAGGTAGAAGCGGCTAGAGATTTGAGGCCCAGAGAAGGAAGAGAGAGGTTAAAGATGGGAGAAGAGGAAGGAGAAGGGGACAGGGAAGGACAGAAGAGGGAGAGAAAAAAGGTGCATGAGGACTTCCCTGATAATCCAGTGGCTAAGACTCCGTGCTCCCAATGCAGGGGGCTCTGGTTTGATCCCTGGTCAGGGAACTAGAATTCACATGCTGCAACTAAGACCCAGTGCAGCCAAATAAATATTTTAAAAATAATAATAATAATAAAACATCATTCAAAAAAAAAGAAAAGGTTTTCTCTGCAATACCAGAGACCTCGAATGCCAAGTCCCCTGCAGTAGGGACACCCCATCCTCAGACTTTAGAATTCCCTGCATGGCCATCACTTGCCCTACAACCACCCCAAGGCAGGGACCCTTGCCTTCCTCAGTTTGGGTCAGGGGCTCGCTCACGCCCCTTCTGTAAGGACTGCAGGACTATCTATTCCTCAGAAACAGAGCTCTGCGTACAGTTCTTTCTGTATATACTCCCTGTCCTGTTCCCTTCCAGAGTGCCCAGGCTTCTCTGGCATGGTCTTCTCTCTGCCTCTTGCCACCATTCCTAACACCTAGGCTAGCCCTTCCCATCTCTCAGCCCTTCAAATCCCACCAGCGCTCTGGGGCAAGCGCCAGTATCCCCTCCTTCAGGGACACTCTGCCCCCCACCCCATCAGCAAGCCCTACTCTCCCTCCTGCCACAAACATCCTCGGCAAACAGCACAGTCCGCTCACTGCTTGCATTTGTTTGGGGCACGTGTTTTCTCTTGAACCTCTTCACCTGTCATGTGTTCCTGGCTGGTCTCCCCAGCCAGGGCTGTGAGTTTCTGGAGAGCTGAACAGTGTCTTGTTCATCTCAGCTTCCCAGGCTCTATGCCAGGTGTGGAGGGGCACGTTGTCAATCTGACTCAAATCCATGTCGCTACAACACGGCATGCAGCCTGCCGTAGGTGAAGGGGAGAAGGATGTCCCTCCACACCCAGTCTGGGCCATAGCAGGCACCCCTGTGTTCTCTTGGGCTGCTCCTCACATTCCTGGGGTGGGCGTCCTTCCTCTCCACTAGAGACGCAACTGAGAAAACGGAGGTGCAGAACTCCATGGCCTCCTGGCTGGGTCCTAGTCATCCCAGCTCCCCAGCCCCAGAGCCCCAAGCCTGCAAGGGGGAGCCATTCTTCCACTCTTTCAACATGCTTTTTTTTTTTTTTTTCTCCAATTTTTATTATAGTTGCTTTACCACGTTGCATTAATTTCTGATTTACAGCAAAGTGAATCAGTTATACATATATATATAGCCTCTCTCTTTTGAATTCCCTTCCCATTTAGGTCACCTCAGATCATCGAATAGAGTCCGCTGTACTATACAATAGGTTCTCAGTAGTTATCTATTTTATACACACTAATCAACAGGTATTTATTGAGCGCCTACTACGTGGCAACAATTCTGCTAGGAGTGGTGGATCTGGTGGGGATTGAGGCGTGCAGGATCTCAGTACTCATGTGGCCTCCCTTTTAGAGGCATCCTCAGACCATACATGGGCTTCCCTAGCGGCTTAGGCAGTAAAGAATTCACCTGCAATGCAGGAGACCTGAGTCGGGAAGATCCCCTGGAGAAGGGACTGGCTACCCACTCCAGTCTTCTCGCCTAGAGAACTCTATGGACCGAGGAAACTGGTGGGCTACAGTCCATGAGAGAATGACACAACTAAATGACTAATACTCATTCACTCAGACCATATATACACAAATGAATCAAGAAACCAGAAAATGACAGACTGGGTTAGTGATTGTTAGGGTGGTCAGGAAGGGAATCTGAAGAGCTGGCGTGTGGGCTGAGGAGTGGGAAGGGCTGAAGTCGGGGGAAGGACATCCAGGACATGGACAAAGCAGGTGCAAAGGCCCTGGGGCAGGAAAGGGCTTGGTAAGCAGGCCAGTGGAATAGATGGTGAGAGAGCAAGAGATGGAGTTCGAGATGGAGTAGGGGAGAGAAGCAAGGACACATCATCCAGGGCCTGTGAGCCACTCCTAAGGATACCACAGCCCTGTGCCCAGCAGGAAGCAGCCATTTCTGGGAGAAGACGGTGTTTTGTGGAGACTCTCAGCTAAGCTCCCTGAAAGAGGGACAGGTCATCTCCTGAAGTTAGCTGATTCCTGGGGAGGGGCAGAAAAGGAAGTCAGGTGAGGACTGGTGGATGGAGGAAGGATTTTATTTGAAGAACAACCCCCATCCTCCCAAACACCCTTAGATTGATGCCAGCCAAGTTTCGTCTTGCCTGCACTGTACTGTCTGCGTCCCCTGCACACCTGCCCTCACCCCTGCAAACCCAGCTCCTCCCCTCAACCCCCCACTTACACTTCTTTCCTCTAACCATCCCCCCACGCCCCCCTTGTCTCCTAACACTCGGGATCCCACTTTGATCAAATGCAGCCCCCTGGGGAGACGAAGGGGAGACCCCAGGTTGTCCCGTGCTTCACCCAGCCTGTACTATCCCCCCTACCCACCACAGGAACTCCAAGCCCGGGTTATGCTGGGGGCTCAGATCACTGCAGACAATTGAACAATCAAGACAGCACCATGGGGGATCCAGAGGTGAGTCTTTGGTGGTGTCTGCAGGGTTCCCACCTGGGGGCTCTGGGAACCCAGCCCTGGACACCCACCTTCAGAGCCTCCCACAGCCCAGCCCTAATGGCAGCTTCTCACAGGAGTATGAAGATAAACTGGAGGAGATTCTAGACAAAGAGGAATATGAAGACCATGGATCCATCACGATCACAGTGGAAGAGGCAGAAGGTGACACAATTCAGGAGGAGGAGGCAGAAGGTGAGCCCATCTTCCGCCCTCTTGTTGGGATGAGCTGCTGAACCCCATCATTGACAGCTGGGGAGCTTGTCTTTGCCTTCTTTCCCCTATCCACCGGCCCAGCCCCAGGGCCAGTTCTCCCACAATCCTGGCTGATTGAAGGATAAACAGTTTTGTTTAAAATGATCACAGGAGGTGACTGGGGGCGGTTGGGGGGGGGGGGGCAGGACCAGTCACCCATTACTGTGCCCCATAGATTTGTGAGCGGGCAGTCAGCCCTGTCTGGAACGAGGACATGAGTCCCCATGGCATTTGTACCCACCCATCTTCTGGGACAAGGTGCTGGGCCTGTTCTGAGAACATTGTTCTGTTTGGAAGTCCAGAAGTCCTGAGAAATGGGGGGCTACGGGGACCCTCAGGGCAGAGAGACATGAGGAAACCTTCCTGGGCTTGTCCAAGGTCTTGGTTGGGGAGCCCTGGGAGGGGACCTGTTTACTGTCAACTGGACTTAAGTGCTGGCAATTGATATAGGAAATAAGAGGCCCCTCTGGGAAATGAGGGCTGGGGGGGGTGTGGGGGCCAATATAAAGGCAGCCCCCACCCTGGCTCCCAGAGCTTTGCTTGGAGGTGGTGAGAAGCTGGGCCAGTGAGATTGTTGAGGCAGGTGGGAAAAAAGAAGGGAATCTGGTCCCAGAAGGTAGCAGGAGAGGGAAGGGAACTGCTGTTTAGGACTCCCCAACCCCCTTGGAGATGACCCTCCTGTCAGCGCGGGGGGCGGGGGGGGGGGGGGCGGGGAATGAGCCCCAGGGGTCCTCCACAGGGCTCAGATGGCGAGTGACAGTGCCATTCTGGGCCAGGAGCAGGCAGGATCCCAGCCAGGGGCAACGAGAAGGAGAGAGGCGTCATTCTGTGTGGTCTCCGCATCTCGTGGGGATGGGGCAGGAGGGTCTTGGGGGGATTGTCTGGGGGCATCGCTAACTGGCTTTGGGGTTTTCAGCTCGGGTCACCCAGCCGACAGACACAGACTACCACACCACATCGAAATACCCAGAAACCCACAAGGTGAGCACCCCAGCGCCCCCCAGCCTTCTTTCCTGTGCTGCCCTTGGGACCCATCATTCTACCAGGGGAGGGGAGGGACGGAGGGAGAGCTACAGCTTTGGGATGGGGAGACTCCACAAACAGAGAAGGAATGGGCATCCTGGGGAATAGGTAGAAGAGGACATCTCCCAGTGAAGGGGGAGACCTGGGCCTCCTTGCACTCATGGGGAGCTCCCTGGACAGAGGTAAACTGACCGCTGGAGGTCTGAGCCCCCAGGTCCGCTGGCCCGGGCCAGGGTGTCCGGTGCCCCCTGGAGAAGCACAGAATTACATGCATGCTCTCCTCAACCCAGATTTCCCTCCCCAGGCCCCCCCATGTCATTGCTGGGCACCAGCCTGTGTAGCCAGTTAGGAAATTGGGTCTACCCTCAGCTAGGACCCTGGGAGTGGGCCCCTCCTCATGGAAACCCAAGGGCATGCTGAGTCCACGCAGAAACATTAGAGGCAAGAGACAGACCCAGTGACTCCCAAGGCTTTCCTCTCCTCTCCCGTGCCCACTCTAGCACCCCTTTTGAGTATCTTCAAATGTCTCTGAAATGGGGGAGGGGCCTGGTCAGGAAGTTGGGGGACAGAAGCAGAGGTGGGGGACCCTCAAGCACCTCCCCACGTATCACATCTCACTCTACACCCCCAGGTTGTCGCCCCTGATGGTCCCCTCTGAGCTCAGGCTCGGTCCTGAGTGCCCCAGGACCCTGGGCCTCTGACAGACACCCTTCAGGGCCTGCGAAGTGCCCACCGTACCCTGGGCTGCCAGTCCCCCCAACAGCCCTGCCCTGGGCCTGAGGGACTAATTCAAGCCTGTGGGGCCGCAGGTGTACGTGAAACTGCGGGAACTGGTGATGGATGAAAAGAACCAAGAGATACAATGGATGGAAACAGCACGCTGGGTGGGGCTGGAGGAGAACCTGGGCAAAGATGGGATCTGGGGCCGCCCCCACCTGCCTTACCTCAACTTCTGGAGCCTCTTGGAGCTGCAGAAAGCCTTCACCAAGGGTAGGTGAAACCTCTGCAGCCCTGCATGTAAAAGGGAGCGGAGGCAGGGCCAGCCAGCTCACCCCTCCACTGCCTGCAGGTACTGTCCTTCTGGATCTGCCGGGGAAAGCCCTGGCCGAGGTGGCTGACCAGCTGCTGGACAGGTTTATCTTCGAGGGGCAGATCCAGCCAGACGACCGAGACAATCTGCTCCGGGTCCTGCTGCTGAAACACAGGTGCCCCTGCCTGCTGGGCCCTGGACCCCATGCCCACAGGGCCTACCTCCCCAGCCCGCCTGCCCCAAGCTCTCCCCGGGAGCCCCTCCCCACCAGGCTGGGTCCCACTTTTCTTGCACCATGTCTCCTGCCTCCGACACCTCTCAGGTGGTAACCATTTCTCCATGCCTAGTTTTGGGGGCCACGGGTCCCCAGGAGGACCGACTCTCAAAGTCCCTCCCTCCATCCATTCTTCTGGCTCTACCTAGTCAGTCCAGACTGAGGCCACCCGCTTACAACCACAACGTCCTTCGGAGGAGGCCGATTCTCCTTCCATCCCAGGGCCTCTCTAGTCTGGCCGCGGGCGAGTCCCAGTCTCCACTCTGCAAACAGCCTGGCCTGAGCAGCCTTCTCAGCCCATGTCCACTGTGTGTCCTGCAGCCACGCCAGCAACATGGAGGCCCTGGGGGGTGTGAAGCCTGTGGTCGTGACACAGTCTGGGGACGCTTTGGAGCCTCTGCTCCCACAGCATCCGTCACTGGAGACAGAGCTCTTCTGTGAACAGGTGAGGCTGTGCTGAGGCCGTGTGAGGAGAGCCGGAAGGCCCTCAACCTGAATGTGGTTCTAAAGGAGAGCGGGTGGGGGATAGGGGGTGGGACGCTCAGGTGTCCAGGGCCCGCAGTGGCCAAGGACTCCCCTCACCACCTCCTCCCAACAGGGAGAGGGTAGCACGGGAGGGCACGCATCTGAAATTCTGAAAAAGAGTCCCCAGGACTGGGAGGCCACCCTGATGCTAGTGGGTAAGTGGCCAGTGGGCCCCTTCCCTCATCCCTGCACACTCCCTGCTTCTGCCTCCTGCCCTGGCACAGCCCCTCCGTAAGCCTGGACCCCACCAGCACTGCTTGCGCCCTGCCCCCGTGCCCCCCACCTCCCCCACGGGCCTCAGCACCTCACTTCGTCCACCCACCAGGCCGTGCCAACTTCCTGAAGCGGCCGGTGCTGGGCTTCGTGAGGCTAAAGGAGCCGATGGAGCCGGAGCCAAAGCCAGAGGGGTCAGAGGAGCCGGCAGTGCCTGTGCGCTTCCTCATTGTGTTGCTGGGACCCGAGAGCCCCAACCTCGACTACACCCAGCTGGGCCGAGCTGCTGCCACCCTCATGTCGGAGAGGGTGAGGAGGGGCTGGCGAGGGCCGGGGGAGCCGGGGGCCCTGGGTGGCAGGGGAGGCCCGGCTTACTTTAATGTCACGAGTCTGGCCCATTCAGTTGGATCTATCCTGTCTGGCCATGGGGATCCAGGCCCGTATTTTGGCCTAGCCCTGCCTGATCAGGCCTGGTTTAGCCTAGCCCACTCTGTCTTGGTTCTACCTGGTTAGGTCTGGTCTGGTCTGCTCTTGTTCCATTTGGTCTGCTACAAGCCACTTGGTTCACTTTAGTTCTTTCTGCTTTCCCCCCTCAGGGCCCTGTCTGCCCTTTCTCAGTAGAGGGTGGATGGATGGAGGGACAGGGCAGGAAAAACAGATCCTAGCTGGCAGGAGCTGGGTGAAAGTATTCTGATCCCCAGAGGCTTTGGCTGTGGCCTCCTGGGTCCTTTTATCCAGCAGGTCCTAGTGGCTCTGACCTTCTCTCCTGCCCCCAGGTGTTCTGGAATGAGGCATACCTGGCCCAGAGCAAGGAGACGCTGGTCCAGTCCCTGGAGGGCTTCCTTGACTGCAGTCTGGTGCTGCCTCCCTTGGATGCCCCCTCTGAGAAGGCCCTGCTCAGTCTGGTGCCTGTGCAGAAAGAGCTGCTGAGAAGGCGCTACCTGCCCAGCCCTGCCAAGCCCGACCCCAGTCTCTTGAAGGACCTAGGTACCTGCCCTGCCCTGCCCAGCCCAAGTTTTTTGAGCCCCCAGACCCCCAGCACAGCCCTGTGAGCCCCTGGCTCCCCCTCCCTGTCCTCATCCCTCCCAGCTTCCCAGATGACCCCATTCCCATCCGGCATCTCCCCCTCGATTCCCCTCTCCCCTCACCTCCCCCTCCAATCCTCTGTGACCATGGTCCTGCCCTCCACTACAGATGTGAAGAAAGGTCCAGGGGACACCCCAGAAGACCCTCTGCAGCGGACAGGCAGGCTCTTCGGGGGACTGGTGCGTGACATCCGGCGCCGCTACCCCCACTACCTGAGTGACATCACAGATGCCTTGAGCCCCCAGGTCCTGTCTGCCATCATCTTCATCTACTTCGCCGCCCTGACCCCCGCCATCACCTTCGGCGGCCTCCTGGGTCAGTGCCTCCATGTGTCCCACTAACCCTCACCTCTGACCCTCTGGCCTACGTATCAGCCCCAATTTTGCCCTGATCTGACACTCTGGGCCCCTACATCAGCTTACCCGTGAAATGATCTTGACCTTGACCACACCTCCTCCCACAGGAGACAAGACCCAGAACATGATGGGAGTGTCGGAACTGCTCCTCTCCACTGCAGTGCAGGGTATCATCTTCTCCCTGCTGGGGGCTCAGCCCCTGCTCGTGTTGGGCTTCTCGGGACCCCTGCTTGTGTTTGAGGAAGCCTTCTTCTCGGTAACTCTATTCTGGCCCCACTGTGACCCTGTAACTGGCCCCCGGCCCCACCTGCTTAATGCATGGTGCCTGGGCCCATGTATCTGACCCCAGCTCCCTCTGACCACCCTACAGTTCTGCCAGACTAACAACCTGGAGTACATTGTGGGCCGTGTGTGGATTGGCTTCTGGCTCATCCTGCTGGTGGTGCTGGTGGTGGCCTTCGAGGGCAGCTTTCTGGTCCGCTTCATCTCCCGCTACACCCAGGAGATTTTCTCCTTCCTCATCTCCCTCATCTTCATCTATGAGACCTTCTACAAGCTGGTCACGGTGAGGGCTGCAGGAGTGTTAGAGGCGTGCGCATACACGTGTGTGTGTGTGTGTGTGTGTGTGTGTGTGACTGTGCACAAGTTATGCATCTGTGGGTGTCATTGCACTAGTGTCTGTTTGGCATTTATGTGGCCACGTTTTCACAGAATGTGACTGTGAGCACATACATGTTGACACCAGCTGTCTGTGGGCTGGTATTCTCACCATGACTATGCATGAGAGGACCCTTCTGCGTGCAAAGGCCCATGTGTATAATCACATACAGTGACTAATGGGCTTCCCTGGTGGCTCAGATGGTAAAGAATTTGCCTGCAATGCGGGAGACTCAGGTTTGATTCCTGGGTTCGGAAGATCCCCTGGAGAACGGAATGGCAAGCCACTCCAGTATTCCTACCTAGAGAATTTCATGGACAGAGGAGCCTGGTGGGTTACAGTCCATGGGATCACAAAGAGTTGGCTGCGACTTAGCACTTTCACTTTCCTGTGTGTGAGACTGAATGTGGGAATGAGTAGGCGTGGCATGGTAGCAGAGGTCCTGGAGGCTCTGAAGCCCCAACCCGCCGCTCCCTCTCCTGCTGTTGCCCTTAAGAACCACAGGGCCTGCAGAGCATGTGCCCTGACTCCTCATCTCTGTTACCTTGAACTATGCCTACCTCTGGGTCTGCATTTTATATGGAGGAAGGGTGAATACTGTATCTACCCCTGATTCTGCTGGTTGATGGGTATTTCTGTTTCCAAGTCTTTGGAGCCCAAGTCTCTTTGGAAACTTCCTTGGCACTTGTTTCCTGCCCTCCAGCCTTCTCATAGCTCCCAGGCCCTGCATGCATGCACACACACACACACACACAGACTCATTTCCTCTATGGTCTGCCCCACCCAAGCCTAGCTTGGTCCTCAGTCCTGAAAACCAAGCTGTGGAATCCCATTGCCTCTCTGTTTACACAACAATTGAGGAATAAGATAGGTAGATGCATGAAGGATTGGTGAATGGATGCTGAATAGAGAGATAAATGGTGAATACAGAGATGCATGGATGGATGATGGATAGATAAATGATGGTTGGAGGATGGCTGGATGGGAAGGAACAGGATGCCTTGGTTTTCTGCTGCAGATCTTCCAGGAACATCCACTGCAGAAGAACTATCAACACGATGTGCCGACAACACCGAAACCTCAGGCCGCCCTGCCCAACACAGCCCTCCTCTCTCTTGTGCTCATGGCTGGCACCTTCTTCCTCGCCATGATGCTGCGCAAGTTCAAGAACAGCTCCTACTTCCCTGGCAAGGTCAGCACACCCTCCCCACCTGTCCTTGCCTTTACTGTCCCATCCAACTCCAAGGCCTCAGCTTTCCCAGTGCCATCATTTCCCCTTCTTACCCTAGATTCCCATTTCCAATTCCAAGCTCCACTGGCCCCCTCATCACTTAGGATTTTACCCTTGAGACAATTCCTTTCTCAGCACATCCAGGCTGAGGACCCAAGTGGGGAGCCAAGGATAGTTCTTCAAAGGGGGTGGAAAAGCTGTGGGGCTGGGGTGCGGCGGGGCCAGGGGGACAAGAAAGGAGGCAGGTACGTAGAGGCGCAGGACAGGTTATCAGATGTTGATGGACCCCCTGAGAAGAGTGGGCGCCTCCTGGTGAAGATGGGGCAGGAGTGGGGCCACGTGGAAGGTGGGAGGTGGGAAGCCACTGGGCACTGACCGCTGGCCCCTCCACCTGCCCTCAGCTGCGACGGATCATTGGGGACTTCGGGGTTCCTATCTCTATCCTGATCATGGTCATGGTGGATGCCCTCATCCAAGACACCTACACCCAGGTGACCCTCTCTCCCCACCCCGCCACCTTATTTCATTCCCCAGCATGCCCCTTCCCCTAAACCGCCTTCCCATACTGGAAGCCAGCTAGAACTACCCCTCCCCCATCCCTGCCTCCCCTGGGAGCCCCGTGTTCTTCCCACAGCCCCTCAGGACCCTTCCGGCTGCATCAAGGGCCTGGGTCAAGTGGCCTCCTTTTACTCCTTAATCCAGGGCGATAGGAAAGAATCTGCTTTGGAGCCCAGGCTGTCCTGAGTATGAGTCTCAGTTTTGCCACCAAATAGCTGTGCGATGCAGAGCCAGCTGCATAACTTCTCTGATCCTGTTCCCTCATCCATAAAGTAGGGAATGAGAAAATGTATATAAAGGGCCTAGTGCAGTTATGGAGTACAAAGTAGATGCTCAATATAAGTAAGTTCCCAAGTGCCCAGGACCCTGGCTCCTTCGGTCCCCACCTTTCCCCATCCTCCTGCCCCCAGTGTTCTCACCAGCATTCTCCTCCCACAGAAACTCAGTGTACCTGAAGGCCTCACTGTATCTAACCCCACAGAGCGAGACTGGCTTATCCACCCACTAGGCATACGTGTCGAATTTCCCATCTGGATGATGTTTGCCTCTGCCCTGCCTGCCCTGCTGGTCTTTATCCTCATCTTCCTTGAGTCCCAGATCACCACGTAAGAGCCAGGGTGGGATGGGGCCTGGGAGGGTCCGAGGCAGAGAAAGGGACAAGCTCCCAGCAGGCAAAGGACTAAGCGCTCAGAGGAATGACGGGCGGGCAGGGGCTGGTCCAGATTTTGTGGGACCAGACATGACATTATTTGAGGGGTGCTTTTTATGAAAAAGAATATAAAATGAAAACTGTAAAATTAGGTGCTAGATCTTGGAAAGGGCCTGTACCGGTGAGGTTCTCTGAAGTGTACGCTTCTTCAGTTTCCGAATAGAACTGCTGCTGGGTGTTCTAGGCGATGATGAAGACATTTCTGCTCTTAGAGTCTCTACTGTCAAGATGGGTGGGGATTGGGGGGCGGAGCATGGAACTCCAAGGGAGAAGGGCAAAGAAGGACCAACTAAAGTAGAGGGACCCAAGTCTGGGGAAGAAAAGAGGGGTGAAGGGGGGTTAGGGTGAAGGGGAGCCCTGCTTACTCCTGACCTTCTGCACCCCCAGGCTGATCATCAGCAAACCGGAGCGCAAGATGGTCAAGGGCTCTGGCTTCCACCTGGACCTGCTGCTGATCATGGGCATGGGTGGGGTGGCCACCATCTTTGGGATGCCCTGGCTCAGCGCCACCACTGTGCGCTCTATCACCCACGCCAATGCCCTCACTGTCACGAGCAAGGACAGCACTCCAGGGGCTACATCCCAGATTCAGGGAGTCAAGGAACAGCGGATCAGTGGACTTCTGGTTGCTGTGCTCGTGGGTGAGTGAAGACTGGCCACACTCTCCAAACTTTCCACCACCCGCTGGCTCTGCCCCTTAGCATCCAGTGTCCCTCCAGCCCTGGCCCTGCAGCTAGGTCTCCCCAAACACCCACTGCCCACATCTCCCCAGCGTCAGTTATTCACATGAGGGAATTCTGGAGGAAGTGCCCCAGGCACTGAGATGATGGGCATCTGTGCAGGGCACATGGGGGGACCACTTGCTGGAACCTTCTCTAGATAAGACCCTGTAGTCAGAGCTTCTCCAACAGTTCAGTGAACTGTGATTCCAGCCCTGACTGACTGCTAACCAGGCATCCCATCTCATCTCTGGGCCTCAAGTTTCCCTGTCTGCACCATGAGAGGGTTCATTAGATGCCCGAGGTCTCCCCGGCCCAGCCCCTCTGTGACTGATACAAACAGCAGGGCTCCTGGAGCAGGGGATGGATGAGATGAAGACAGAGGCTCAGGGATCTGAGCTCTGGATCAGCCCAGAGTCCAAGGGGCTCCATGTGGGGGCAGTGCCACAGTCACTGTTGGAGAGGCATGGGAAGCTTCCTGAAAGAGGCAAAGTTGATGTTAGCTGGAGGAGAGCTGGGATTTGGGTAGGTGGAGGGTGATGGAGGCATTGTGGACTGGGGTAAGAGGAAAGGTGGGCTTCTCTGACCTCTGTGACTCCCTCGATTAAAGGCGTAGGCTATGACATCAGGCAGGCAGGAGTGTGTAGCCTCATGTAAGTTGCTTCACCTCTCTGCGTCCGTTTCCTCACCTGTAAAATGCAGATAACATCTATCAAGAGGATCCAGGGGCTTCCCTGGCCATTCAGTGATTAGGACTTGGCACTCTCATGGCTGTGGGCTCGGGCTCAAGTCTCTGGTAGAGGAACTGAGATCTTACAAGCCATGTGGCATGGCCAAAAAAAAAAAAAAGAGGATCTACAGAAGGAGTTCCATATAGTCCCTGTGATTTCATTCCTCAGCCCCTGCTGGTGCCTATCCTTGATCCTTGGGGGCTAAGAGTGCGTGGTTCTCCCTGCAGGTGTGTCCATCCTCATGGGACCCATCCTCCGCCACATCCCCCTGGCAGTGCTCTTCGGCATCTTCCTCTACATGGGGGTCACATCCCTCAGTGGCATCCAATTGTTTGACCGCATCTTGCTTTTGTTGAAGCCGCGCAAGCACTACCCAGACGTGCCCTACGCCATGAGGGTATGTGGCCGACCTGGATGCCTAGGTTGGGGTGGGGTGGGGGGTCTGGGTGCCCAGGCCGGGCAGGCGATGACCCCAGCCTCCGCCCACAGGTGAAAACCTGGCGCATGCACATGTTCACGATCATCCAGATTGTCTGCCTTGTGATACTGTGGGTAGTAAGGAGCATCAAACAAATCTCGCTGGCCCTCCCCTTCATCCTCATCCTCACGGTGCCCCTACGCCGCTTCCTGCTACCACTCATCTTCCAGGACATGGAGCTCAAGTTTGTGAGTCTCTGCTCCCACCCCTATCCCCCTCACCCATTTCCTCTGACCAGAGGGCACCACTCCAGGGCAGGGGGTAGAGAGGGGTCATCTGTGACTCTGGGAGAATGTAGTGGCGAGGGGTCTGGGAACTAGGGAAGGCAGAAGAGCGCCATGATCGACGTCTGAGTATCCAGGCCTGCCTCCTCGTCCCGGCCCCACCACGTCCTGGTGGGTGACCTGGAGCAAGTGGTCTCGTTGCTCTGTACCTCAGGCGTTCTCACCTGGAAAGAGGAGAACAGTGACAGGGCTGGTGAGAGGGCTAAGAGGCTCGTGGGATGTGTTGCTAGTGAATTGTCCTGACCACTGAGAGGCTAGCCCTTGGTCTTCCAAACTGTCTGGCTAGTCACTGCTCCAACAGAATGCTTCCACGACGAGACACAGGTCACCGCTTCATTGCCCACATGAAGGGGCCTCCTGCCTGCCTTCTGGAGGCCCTCCCCCACCAGGGACCAGATTCCAGGGCGTTCCTAACCCTGAGGAAACCCCTCATCTAGACCATCCCTAGGGGATGAAAGGACAGGACGGGAGACTTGACCCAGGTTCAGAGAGAGACAGGCTCTGCTGACTCCAGAAGTGCCTCTGTGCAGTGGGGAGGGCTCACGTGGCCCCTCAGCCGCTCACCCTCTGTCCTTCCTTCTTCCCACAGCTGGATGCTGACGATGTCAAACCGATCTTAGATGAGCAGAATGGTCAGGATGAATATGATGAGGTGGTCATGCCTGTATGAGGGGAGAGCCTGGGCCCTAGAGCCCCCTCCACCATTTCATTTCCCCATTCTCCCAGGAAAAGCAGAAGTTCCTGCCCACCTCCACTGGGCAGCAGTGGAGGTCCCAGGGACATGGGTGGGGGAAGGAGGGGGTGTCTAGGAAGCTTTGCATGAAGGGTAGACTGGCTTTTCTGAATGGAAATGACCAGTGGAGCCCAAAGTAGGGGATTCACTATGCAGCCCCTCCTGGGCCACACTGCTACCTGAGGGTCCCAGCCTGGAAGACTGAAATCTAAGTCCTACCTCCTCAAGGCACAGACAGGGGCGGTAACAAGGTGGGAGTTGGTGGGGGGGTGGGGATTCAAATTCCTGCTTGCTATATGACCTTGGGCAAGTCCCTGGATCTCTCCAACCTCTGCTTCCTTATCTGTAAAATGGGTATATTGATAATCCTACCCACATTACAGGATGGTTTCTGAGGACCAAAGATAAATGTGAAAAAAGGGCTCTGTAAAATCTGAACAGACTATTAGACAATAGTCATCACTCTTCAAGCCTGCCCAAGGTTACCCAGCTCCTGAGCCAGGCAGCTGGAATTTGACCTCTGAGGCCAGAGTCTACTTCAGTCACCCACCTTTCCAGGCTTAGAGATGTGCCTGCTGGTCCCTCTCTTCCCCTTCTCTGCTTGTACTGGGACCCTCTTCCTCTGGGCAGAGGAGGTATCCTGGTAACGGCAAGGATCAGGTGAGGACAAAGTCAGGGCTGAGACTCAGGACTCCTAAGTGCTTGCTCTCTCTCCCATGCTCTCATTCATTCACTCATTCATTCATTCCACAAACTTGTACCAAAGGCCCTGGACCCTGTGGCCACAGAGGTGACTGAGACAAGACCTTGCCCTGGGGTTGGGGGTGGGGGGCAGGGTACAGTCTTTTTGATTTGGAGGGGGGTGGGGGGAGGATGGGAAGATAGGGAGGAGATGGAAAGGGGGAGAGAGGGAGGTTTGTAATTTATACCTTGTATATTCTCAGAGCTTCCATTGTTCTTCACCTACGCACATGCACATGCATATACGCATACCCTGATTGTCCTCAACTCCACTTAAACCAAATCTTGGGGAGAATCCCAATTCGACCAACTGGGGTAGGAGACAGTGGTGGCTGCAAAATATGGGCAAAATCTATTTTTTTTTTTTATAAAAGAAAAATATAAAAAGAGTTGAAAGAACTGGAAGCAGTGAGAGATGGTTGAAACTGGGGATTGGGGTGTGACAGAAAAGAAAGGAGGCTGAGAGAGGACTCTCGGGTACCTCTTGAAGGCTGACAACTGCTTCCCACCACTTCACTGTTCTATGCCTCAATTTTCTCATCTGTAAAATGGGGACGATAATGGTACCCACTTTGTAGGATCACTATCAGGATTAAAGGAGACAGTGCCTGTAAAGTGGTTGCTTAGCACAGACCCCTAAGCAAGAGTTCGGCAGAGTTAGCCACTGGTCTTGTTATTCTGAATGGGATGTCCCTGTCCCCACCCTTTGCTCCTTGATCACTGCCAAGTGGAAAAAGTCACTCTGCTAACATCCTTCCCCTTGAAGGTGGGAAATAGGTTTTCCTAATAAATGCATATATGGTAGAGCGAGGGCTGGGCGGGAATTCCCCTCCCAGAGTTGGGGGGCTCCCAGGGGTCTGGGCTGGATTAGTCACACAAGGAATGTATGGTGTGGAGCTGGGGCAGGGCTGTGGCCCTGGGAGGAGGGTGGAGTTGGGGGGGGGCGGGGAGGGGGGGCGAGGCGGGCCATGCTGGGGGAGGGGGAGAGGCTGGGCTGTTGGGGAGGGCCAGAACCCAGTGAGGGAGTGGGAGAGCAAAGGAAGACCAGTTTATGCCCCGATAACCCGCCTCTGCAAAATAAGCAAGACCCATGGAGGTGGGGAGAGGGGCTTTCAAGGGGCCTTGCCCCCTACCCCTTGCACTGTGAACCCCACGTCCCTTTGGGCCAGTTACCTCCTAGCTGGGACTCATCAGGCTGGACAGCACCTCTAAGGGAAATTGCCAGAGAGGGACTTCCCTGGTGGTCTGGTGGCTAAGACTCCTTGTTCCCAATACAGGGGGTCCAGCTTGATCCCTGGTCGGAGAACTAGATCCCACATGTCACAACTGAGACCCAGAGCATCCAAATAAATAAAAAGAAAAAGAAAAGAAAAAAATTGCCAGAGAGAAAACACAATTTGCCATGGGTCACAGAACAGCATCTCTTGACCACCTTCTCACCAGTCCCCAACTGTGATCCTCTTGGAGGCCCTGTCTCCTCCCCTCCCCCAGCCACTTCCAGCAATTCCAGGGGGCTGCTGGGTCAGGGGTTGCCCATCCCCAGAGAGGAAGATGCTAGGACATAATCCCTCCCCACCCCCACTCCCGCAGCCCTCCGACCTTCCCAAGAGAGGTCAGCGCAGGGTTGGGCCGCCTGGCTTCCTTCCCCGGATCTATATTTACATGCTGCCTATCCCCAGCTGACCCCTCCCAGGCTGGCCAGGGCGGCTGCCAAAGGGCCAGAGAGCTGCCGTGACCCCAGGGATAGTGATCACAGGCACTCCCCTCCAACACACAGCAGCTTCAGGTCCCACAGGCCTGCCCAGTCCCTGGGGCTGGCCAGAGACCCACCCCCACCCCCACAACGTGAAGACCACAGAAATCAATCAGGATCCAACTTCCTGCCTGGCCTAAGACCTCACCCCCCACCCACCCCGTACATTTCCTGCCCTCTCTCCTCACAGATGCCCTGCCTCCATGCCTGCACTTCCTCTCAGGAAAACTACCTCAATGTGAATTAACTGCCATAATGAGGTCTACTGTGTGAACACAAAATAACCTAACCCTCACCCACTCCTGGTAAGGGAATAATGCCACAGAGTCCAGAAGCTTTATACCCAAAAAAATTCCTTGCAGGACTGTCAATGAAAGTAAAAAACTAGAAAGAGCCCAGATACTCAGCAATAGGAGGGCTGTTAGTAAATTACAGGGAGTTAGAGCAATATAATGGACTATTAGGCAGGCCCTAAAAATAATGGGCTTCCCTGGTGGCTCAGATGGTAAAGCGTCTGTCTGCAATGCGGGAGACCCAGGTTCCATCCCTGGATTGGGAAGATCCCCTGGAGAAGGAAGTGGCAGCCCACTCCACTACTCTTGCCTGGAAAATCCCATGGATGGAGGAGCCTGGTAGGCTACAGTCCATGGGGTAGCAAAGAGTTGGACACGACTAAGTAACTTCACATTCATTCATTCAAAAATAATGGTGATGATGAAGAATCAATTGGATCACCTTAGTTTAGTCAAGGGATCCTGAGCATCTGAGACCAAGCTGTTTGAAATTCCAGCTAAGAACCACAATCCTGGGCTCAGTTTTCTGCATCTGTAAAATGGAGACCAGGACACGGGACTGACCTCACTCACAATGTTACTGAGAGGATGAATCGAGATCACACACCAGTGAGTCCTAGCTCAGTGCTGGCACTCAGTAAGCAGAAGGGCATTCCTGTTTCTAAGGGAGGCATATGGTGATGTGGCCATCATGGTGACAGCCAGGTGGAAAAGTAAGGTGGGCACAGGAAGGAAGGGGAGAGGCGTAGACAGAAATAATTAAAATGCCATAGTGGTAGAGGTATCAGTTCAGTTCAATAAGGGGTATCAATTTCTTTCTGGTTTTTTTTTTTAATTATTTGTTTTTGGCTGTGTTGGGTCTTTGTGGCTGTGTGCAGGCTTTCTCTAGTTGCAGCGAGTGGAGGGGCTATTCTCTAGTTGTGGTGTGAGGGCTTCTCATTGTAGTGGCTTCTCTTGTTTCAGAGCATGCGCTCTAGGATTCAAGGGCTGAGTTGCCCCGAGGCATGTGGGACCATGCCAGACCGGGGATCTAGCAGGCAGATTGTTAACCACAGGACCACCAGGGAAGTCCTCCTCCTTCTATAGGACTTTAGGTGCAAAAAGTTAATTATCCTCCTGAGGACAAATGGGATTTTCATTGATCACTCTTGTTTTCTCTCTTCTATCCTTCCTTCCCCTTTGTCTTCATTTTCTACTTAAAAAAAATAAAAGGAAACCATGGCAGGTTTTTTTAAAAAATTAATAAATTTGTTTATTTTTATGTCTGTGTTGGGTTTTAGTTGCAGCACAAAGAATCTTCATTGCAGCACATGGACTCCCTACTCGTGTGTGCTCAGGCATAGCTGCCTCGCCGCATGTGGGATCTTAGTTCCCTGACCAGGGCTTAAAACTGCGCCTCCTGCACTGGAAGCAGAGTCATAACCACTGAAACGCCAAGGACTAGGTGAACACAGTCTTGAAAATACATATCAAAATTGATGCCATTTTGTTTTACTATGAAATTTTTACTACATACACAAAAACAGAGACAATAGTACAGCAACCCCCCATATATTCATCTCTCAGATTCAAAACTTATCAAGATTTTACCTTAAAATCTTGCTTAAATCCCTGCCTATAACGCATTTGTTTCATCTTTTTCCCCTCTGCTGAACCACTAGAAAGTAAATTTCATACATTGTGCCATTTTACCCCTATATTTTTCAGCTATGCATACCCCCAACATTATACATTTTCTTGCCCAACTGCACCACCATCATCTCTATCCAATCCAGAACCAGATTCTCAGAATGTCTGTTTTCAGTTGGTTTGGGGTGTGTGTGTGAGTGTGTGTGTATATGTGTGTTGGGCTGCACCCTACTGGGCTACACATGCTCTGCTTGCCCAGCTTCAATTCTAGAGAAAGAGTCTGGAGTCAGCAATAGGCACATCAGTGGTTTAATGGATGGGGGAGCTTACACGTCTGAAGCAAAGTCCTAGAGCAACACCCTACCATGTATAGCGGACAGTAGGCAGGACTTGGCTGCAGTCTTTGTCCCAAAGGGGAAGAGGAGATTGCCAATTGTGGGGGGAATTGGCATCTGGTTTGTCGTTAGTTACCAGGGAAACCAGCAGAGAGGCATGCCCCTCACTGCCCTTTTGATAAGCTATCACTAGCTGGGCCCTGGGGCAAGTACGTAGGAAGGTCAATCATGTGAGTAGGGTGCAAGTGAAGCAGGCACTGGTCGGGCAGGGGATGTACACCAGGCAAGAGAACAGCCTTGAGTGTTGGTGGCCTGACCATACAGTGTATGTATCTCTATACATCACTGTTGATGGGGTTCTCAAGGCAAGAACACTGAAGTGGTTTGCCATTCCCTTCTCCAATGGACCATTGCCATTCCCCTGACTCCAGTGGTGTCAGAATGTTTAGTCAGAACTCTCCACCCTGACCTGTCCGTCTTGAGTGGCCCTGTATGGCATGGTTCATAGTTTCATTGAGTTAAACAAGGCTGTGATGGACAGGGAAGCCTAGTGTGCTGCAGTCCATGGGGTCACAAAGAGTCGGGCACAACTGAGCGACTGAACTGAACTGATCTCTATACATTACCAGCACTGTGTTCTAGGCCTTGTTCTGTTGGTCCTCCTTTCAGCCAGCACTATGGTTTTAAGATCCAGTCCGGTTGCCCTGTGAACACTGAGGTGTTTTCATCGCTGTGGGAGCAACCCCCCACTTTGGCCTCTCCACTATCCCAGGGAGGGACATCCAACTGCACCCAACTCCCCTCCAACAAGCAGAGGTGCAGTGCACACCCTCAGCCCTGCTCACCTATGGATTCAGTGAGAATCTCTCTGGGTTATATACGTAGAAGCTAGAAGTGGACTTGCTAGGTCATAAGCTATAAATATACGTCTCCCTTTGACTAAGTACAGACATATTTTTCTCAGTGTCTGCCCCAGTGCACACTCCCACACACAGAGCAGAAGATTCCTATATTCCCATATGATTGATGTTATCCAGCTGTCTGATTTTTCCTACCCTGACTGAGGTATTATCTCATTATTGTTTTATTTGCATTTGTCTGGTCACCCGCTAAAGAGTTTGAGCATCTCTGCACTTGACGTTTAGTCTTTCACATTTCCTCTTACATAAACAGTCTTTTTATATCATTGTGTTATATTTCTACTGATGCCTTTTTGGAGGTTGATTTGCAGGAGATCTGAAAGAGTCTATCCTTTGTTAGTTTTGGACCTTGCAAATATATTTTCCCATTTTGTCATCTCTCTCTTAACTTTGTCCACCTCATTGAACAGAAGTCTTTAATTTTGATGTAATTAAATATACATAAGAGGAAGAGTTTGGATTTGATTCAGTAGGCACTAGGGAGTAATTGCAGGTTCTAGAACCAAGGATGACATGATTAAAGTGATTTACTTGGGAGCTGTATACAGGAGGAGTTGCCTGCAAAGAGGTAAATTGGGACTCTTTCCATGTAGGTGAGTCAACAGCAGAAGCAGGTGGATGCCATCCCAACCCTCATAGGACTTCCGGTCCATATGGAGTCAGGGTTCAAGAGTGATCTGCATTCTACAGGGAATCTCCTCTACAGCAGAGGAGACAGGGGTTTGGAAAGGCTACCTGGAAACATTTACTCTGACTGCTGAGAAAAAGTAAGCGCTGGGCCAGAGATGAGAGAGGGGAAATATCTTGAGAGAATAAGAGTCTGGAGAATGGAAAACACTGAGACATAATCTGAAGATAGTGGGTGAAATTTGCTCAACAAAGTCAAGTCACATGGTGGAAAGCCAGCTGGGCTGGCAGGCCACATGGTGACCTCAAAAAATTGTTTCTTTCCCAGGCACCTGGGCCCAAAGCCAGGTGACAGGAGGTGAGGAAGGAAGGGCTGACAAGCAAGAGAAGCAGGAGGTAGAAGCCATGGTCTGGGAGCTTGGCAGGATGGAACAGGCAGAGAGCTCCCTTTTTTCTGAGGTGGACCAGAGAATGCTTTGTAGGCTGGGAGGACACATTTGTGGGCACCTTTATATTTTCAAATTTCAAAAATAATACATGTGTTGCAGGAAGGGGGACCCCTTCCAGGCCCGGAAACTGGGCTCTTGTCTAACACTCGGAAATGAATCATCCGAGGAGACACATGTGACAAAGCAAGAAATTTTATTGGGAAAGGGTGCCCAGGTGGAGAGCTGTAGGGTAAGGGAACCCAGGAGAACAGCTCTGTCACATGGCTTGCAGTCTTGGGTTTTATGGTGATGGGATTAGTTTCCAGGTTGTCTTTAGCCAATCATTCTGACTCAGAGTCCTTCCTGGTGGTGCACGCCTTGTTTGGCCAAGATGGGTGCTAGAGAGGATTCTGGGAGGTTGTCGGACATGTGGTGTCTCCTTTTGACCTTTCCTGAACTCTTCCAGTTGGTGGAGGCTTATTAGTTCTGTGTTCCTTACCAGGACCTCCTGTTGTAAAACAACTCATGCAAATGGTTACTATGGTGCCTGGCCAGGGTGGGCGGTTTCAATCAGTGTGCTTCCCCTAACACATGCATATCATGAAACATTTAAAATTACAGAACTATTTAACATTGAGAATAAAAGCCTCCAATACCCTCCTCCAGTAACCACTGTTAATAATTTAGACTATTTCCCTCCAGATTATTTATACGTGAACTCTAGTTTTGTTGATGTTCTTCAGTAGCTAAGTTGTCTGACTCTTTGTGACCTCAGAGACTGTAGCATGCTAGGCTCCTCTGTCCTCTGTTGGTATTTCTTCCAGCCATCTTGATTTCAGCTTGTGATTCATCCAGCTCAGCATTTTGCATGTTGTACTCTGCATGTAAGTTAAATAAGTGGGTGACAATATACAGCCTTGCACTCCTTTCCCAATTTTGAACCAGGCTGTTGTTCCATGTCTGGTTCTAACTGTTGCTTCTTGACACACATACAGGTTTACAAGCTTTAAAAAAAAATCATAGAGGCTGAAAGTGGAATGATGGTTGCCAGAAGGTGAGGGAGGAGGAATAAGGAGTAATTGTTGAATGGGTATAGAGTTTGTTTTACACAATGAAGAGTTATAAAGATAAATGGTAGTGATAGTAGTGCAATATTATGAATGTATTTAATATCACTAAAGTACACACTTACAAATGATTAAGACAGTAAACTTTATGTTATACATATTGGGGAAAATAATGAATAAAATAGTGTAGCAAAGGAGAAAACAAAAGAACAACAAAAAGAAGTAGAGGACTTCTGGTTTCTGGTCCAGCATATAAAAAGACTAGAAATCTTCATTCTGTCCTAAAAACAAGAGAAGAACAAATGAAAAACCAACAATTCTTTGATCTGCCAGAGAAATAAGGTCACAAGGCAAACCATTGTGGACCCCCCACCCCAAAAATTGGAAGGACAGACAGGCAGATACAGAGAATCGCAATTTACCTAAGCAGAAACCTGCACTGGAACCAATGTCAGAAGGAAAACCTGAACTGTGATTGACAAACTGCTGGAAGTTTAGTGTAGACATGTCTGGGAGTTGAAAACTCCAAGGGAACCCAGTTATAGTGGGACCCAACCTTTTGTGAGTTTTATATCCAAGGGCTCTACCAGGTCCTCACAGTGAATATCAGAGAAAAATCCTCTCATGCTTCTGACACGGGGAGGGGAAAGGAACCAATTCTGAAATATCCTAGAGCATTCCTTTCTTTTTAACAGGCTTGCCCTTAGGAGAAACTATTTTCTGAGATACTAACCTGCTGGGAGAGGGGGAGGCAGTTGTTTTGTTTTTTAAAAATATTGATGTATTTGGGTTCACTGGATCTTAGTTGCAACATGAGAACTCTGAATTGTAGCATGTGGGATCTTTTATAGTTCCCAGACCAGGGATGGGACCTTGGACCCCCCGCATTTGGAGCAGTCTTAGCCCCTGGACCACCAGGGAAGTCCCCCTGCTGGGATTTTACCAGAGACTAATTTAAGAGAGAATAGAACAATTCCAGCCCCCTGTAGTCATCCTGCCCCACCTGTGGGGAGAAAAACCTGAAAAGTACTGGTGAGGTTCATAATCTAATAGGACAGGCTCACCGAAAGAGGAGACCTAATCACAGACCTACAGAATGCTTTCCCACGTTCCTACCACATTACTAAAGGCCTATTTACCATAATTCCTTTTACCCAGCACTTCATATCTGCCTTGCAGCAAATAACTACAAGGCACACTAAAAGACAAAAAACACAGTTTGACGAGGCAGAACAAACTGGAGTCCGGTAGGGCATGAATGTTAGAATTAACAGCTTAGGATTTTTTAAAATTATGATTAATATGCTGATGCAAAGAGCTGACTCATTTGAAAAGACTCTGATGCTGGGAAAGATTGAAGGCAGGAGGAGAAGGGGATGACAGAGGATGAGATGGTTGGACGGCATCACCGACTCAATGGACATGAGTTTGAGTAAACTCCGGGAGTTGGTGATGGACAGGGAGGCCTGGCGTGCTGCAATCCATGGGGTCACAAAGAGTTGGACATGACTGAGCGACTGAACTGAACTGAACTGATGCTGAGGATTTAATAGAAAAAGTAGGTGCCATGCAAGAAAGATGGATAATATAAGCAGAGGGATGGAAAGTCTAAAAAAGAATAAAAAAGAAATGCTGGAGATCAAAGACACTGTAACAGAACTATAGAATGCCTTTGATGGTCTCCTTAGTAGACTGGACAGGGCTGAGGAACAATCTCTGAGCTTGAGAATATGACAACAGAAATTTCCAAAATTGAAAAGCAAAGAGAATGATGAGTAAAACAGAGAGAGAAAGAACAGGATATCCAAGAATTGAGTTTAACTACAAAAGGTGCAATATACACATAGTGAGACTACCAGAAGGAGATGAAAGAAAGCAACAATATTTGAAGCGACAATGATTAAAAATTCAGACTTCCCTGGTGGTCCAGTGGTTAAGAATCTGCCTTGAAATACAAGGGGCCACAGGTTCAAGAGTTTTATCCCACCCACCAGGGGGCAACTAAACCGTGTGCTATGGAGCTCAGTGAAAGATCCCACATGACAAAGATCCTGCATGCCGAAACAAAGACCCAGTGCAGCTGCAGCAAGATAGTAAATGTATACGTGCGTACGTACAGACTGAGAATTTCCCCAAATCAATGTCAGTCAACAAGTCTCAGATCCAGGAAACTCAGAGAACATCAAGCAAGATGTTGATGTTGCCAAAAAACAAACTCAACAAAACACACATACACACAAAAGAACCCAGGATTAGGAACAGGTATATCCTGTTCAAACTTCAGAAAATTAAAGCTAAAGAGAAAAATCTTGAAAGCAGCCAGACGGGAAAAAACTCCTGATCTATAGAGGAACAAAGAGTTACATTTGACTTTTCAGAAGCCATGCAAGTAAGAAGAGAAGTGTTTAAAGTGTTGAGAGGGAAAAACTACCAACCTGGAATACTGTATTCTGCAAAATTACCCTTTACAAGTGAACAAGAAGGCTTCCCTGGTGGCTCAGAGGTAAAGAATCTGCCTGCCAATGCAGGAGACACGGGTTCAATCCCTGATCCAAAAATATTCCCCATTCCAAGGAGCAACTAAGCCTGTGCACCGCAACTATTGAGCCTGTGCTCTAGAGCCCGGAAACTGCGATTACTGAGCCCACCAGCCCTAGAGTCTGTGCTCAGCAACAAGAGAAGCCACTGCAATGAGAAGCCTGCATGCTGCAACCAGAGAGCCCCAACTCGCCACAACCACAGAAAAGCCTGAGCAGCCATGAAGACCCAGCACAGCCAAAGATAAATAAATAAATAAAATTATTTTTTAAAAGCGAACAAGAAATAAAGATTTTTCTCGGACAAACAAAAATGGGGGGAATTTGTTGTCAGTAGATCTATCTTGTAAGACGCGTTAAAAGAAGTTCAGCAGAGAAAAGGAAAATGGTAACTCAGAAATTCAGATCTACGTAAAGAAAGGAAAAGGACTGGAGAAGAAATAAGTGAATGTAAAAGGAAAACATTTATTTTTCTTTTTTTTTTTTAGAAAAATTATTTTTCTCATTCTTAAATAACCTAACATAACAGTTTGTTCAAAATAATAATAGAAACAATGTATTTGACTATGTATGCTTGTGTGTGTGTGTTAGTCGCTAAGTCCTGTCTGACTCTTTGCAACTCCATGGACAGTAGCCCACCAACCTTTTCTGGGTGTGGAATTCTGTCTCTCTTTTTTTTTTTCCATTTATTTTTATTAGTTGGAGGCTAACTACTTTACAACATTGCAGTGTTTTTTGTCATACATTGACATGAATTAGCCATGGATTTACATGTATTCCCCACCCTGGTCCCCCTTCCCACCTCCCTCTCCACCCTATCCCTCTGGGTCTTCCCAGTGCACCAGGCCCGAGCACTTGTCTCATGCATCCAACCTGGGCTGGTGATCTGTTTCACCCTAGATAATATACATGTTTCGATGCTGTTCTCTTGAAACATCCCACCCTCGCCTTCTCCCACAGAGTCCACAAGTCTGTTCTATACATCTGAGTCTCTTTTTCTGTTTTGCATATAGGGTTATCGTTACCATCTTTCTAAATTCCATATATATGTGTTAGTATACTGTAATGGTCTTTATCTTTCTGGCTTACTTCGCTCTGTATAATGGGCTCCAGTTTTATCCATCTCATTAGAACTGATTCAAATGAATTCTTTTTAATGGCTGAGTAATATTCCATGGTGTATATGTACCACAGCTTCCTCATCCATTCGTCTGCTGATGGGCATCTACATTGCTTCCATGTCCTGGCTATTATAAACAGTGCTGCGATGAACATTGGGGTGCACGTGTCTCTCTCAGATCTGGCCTCCTCGGTGTGTATGCCCAGAAGTGGGATTGCTGGGTCATATGGCAGTTCTATTTCCAGCTTTTTAAGAAATCTCCACACTGTTTTCCATAGTGGCTGTACTAGTTTGCATTCCCACCAACAGTGTAAGAGGGTTCCCTTTTCTCCACACCCTCTCCAGCATTTATTGCTTGTAGACTTTTGGATAGCAGCCATCCTGACTGGCGTGTAATGGTACCTCATTGTGGTTTTGATTTGCATTTCTCTGATAATGAGTGATGTTGAGCATCTTTTCATGTTTTTGTGTCATCTGTATGTCTTCCTTGGAGAAATGTCTGTTTAGTTCTTTGTCCCATTTTTTGATTGGGTCATTTATTTTTCTGGAGTTGAGCTGGAGGAGTTGCTTGTATATTTTTGAGATTAATCCTTTGTCTGTTGCTTCGTTTGCTATTACTTTCTCCCAATCTGAGGGCCGTCTTTCCACCCCGCTTACAGTTTCCTTTGTTGTGCAAAAGCTTTTAAGTTTCATTAGGTCCCATTTGTTTATTTTTGCTTTTGTTTCTAAAATTCTGGGATGTGGGTCATAGAGGATCCTGCTGTGATTTATGTCAGAGAGTGTTTTGCCTGGCTGTGGAATTCTCTAGGCAAGAATACTGGTGTGGGTTGCCATTCCCTCCTTCAAGGGATCTTCCCAACCTGGGGATTGAACCCCGGTCGTATACTTATATACATATATATGTATGCCTATGTATCAGTGAAATGAATGACAACTATGATAGGAGGGACAGAGGAGGGAGGGAGGAATTAGGAATATTTTGTTATTATAAAGTATTTGTACAACCCATGAAGTGGTATAGTGTTTTTGAAAGTTGTAAACATATATTGCAAAGTGTAGGGAACCAACTAAAAAACATAGGGGCAGAAAAGCATGGTATGCCAAGAAAGGAGAGAAAATGAATTCATATAAAATACTTAAAACCACAAAAGGCAGAAAATGTGTGGAAGAAACAAAGGAACAGAGAACAAAGGTAACAAATAGAAAATAGTAACAAATATGAGTGCAGCTATGTCATTAATCACCTTAAACATGTATGGCCCAAATACACTAATTAAAAGATAAAGATGGAAAAAAAAAAAAAGATAAAGATGGTCAGAGAGGGTAAAAAAACAAGACCCAATTATATATTATCTACAAGAATCTCACTTTAAATATTATAAGTACACATATAGATTCACAGCAAAGGGACAGAGAAAGATATATCACGCTAACACTAATCAACAGAAAAGTGGAGGGAGTTCCCTGGTGGTCTAGTGGTTAGGATTCAGCGCTTTGACTTCTATTGCCCAGGTTCAAGCCCTGGTTGGGGAACTAAGATCCCACATGCTGCAAAGCATGGCCAAAAAAAAAAGTGAGGATAGATATATTAATTTCAGACAAGGCCAATGTCAAAGCAGGCAAAGTTATCAGGGATAAAAAGGGCATTCAGTTCAGTTCAGTCACTCAGTCGTGTCTGACTCTGCAACCCCATGAACTGCAGCATGCCAGGCCTCCCTGTCCATTACCAACTCCCAGAGTCCACCCAAACCCATGTCCATCGAGTCGATGATGCTATCCAACCATCTCATCCTTTGTCATCCCCTTCTCCTCCTGCCCTCAAACTTTCCCAGCATCAGGATCTTTTCAAATGAGTCAGCTCTTTGCATCAGGTGGCCAAAGTACTGAAGTTTCAGCTTCAACATCAGTCCTTCCAATGAACACCCAGGACTGATCTCCTTTGGGATGGACTGGTTGGATCTCCTTGCAGTCCAAGGGACTCTCAAGAGTCTTCTCCAACACCACAGTTCAAAAGCATCAATTCTTCAGCACTCAGCTTTCTTTATGGTCCAACTCTCACATCCATACATGACCACTGGAAAAACCATAGCCTTGACTAGACAGACCTTTGTTGGCCAAGTAATGTCTCTGCTTTTCAATATGCTGTCTAGGTTGGTCATAACTTTCCTTCCAGGGAGTAAGCATCTTTTAATTTCATGGCTGCAATCACCATCTGCAGTGATTTTGGAGCCCAGAAAAATAAAGTCAGCCACTGTTTCCATTGTTTCCCCATCTATTTGTCATGAAGTGATGGGACCAGATGCCATGATCTTAGTTTTCTGAATGTTGAGCTTTAAGCCAACTTTTTCACTCTCCTCTTTCACTTTCATCAAGAGGCTCTTTAGTTCTTCTTCACTTTCTGCCATAAGGGTGGTGTCATCTGCATATCTGAGGTTATTGGTATTTCTCCCGGCAATCTTGATTCCAGCTTGTGCTTCCTCCAGCCCAGCGTTTCTCATGATGTACTCTGCATATAAGTTAAATAAGCAGGGTGACAATATACAGCCTTGACGTATTCCTTTTCCTATTTGGAACCAGTCTGTTGTCCCATGTCCAGTTCTAACTGTTGCTTTATACTCCAAGAAGATGTACCAACCCTTAAAAAAAAAAAAACCTATTTAGCTGTATCAGGTCTTAGTTGCCAAGTTGCCCCATGGCATATGGGATCTTAGTTCCCCGACCAGGGATTGAACCTGCATCCCCTGCATTGCAAGATAGATTCTTAACCACTGGACCACCAGGAAAGTACCCAACCATCCTTCACTTGTATGGGCCTAGCAACAGTGTCAAAATACATGCGGCAAAAACTGATAGATCTGCAAAGAGAAATAGATGACTCCACTGTAACAGTTGGAGACTCTAACACTTCTCTATCAGAAATGGACAGATCCAGCAGGCAGTAAGGACATGGTTGAACTCAACCACACTGTAAATAAACTGTATATGATTGACATCTATAGACTACTTATCCAACAACACATTGGTCTCAAACTCACACATGGAACAATCACCAAGGTATACCATATTTGGGGCCATAAAGCACACTTTAGTAAGTTTAGAGGATTAGAAATCATACAGTGTCTATGCTCAGACCACAATGGAATGAAACTCGAAATCAACAACAGAAAGATAGCTGGAAAATTCCCAACTACTTGGAGACAGAGCAGCATATTTCTAGTAACACATGGGACAAAGGAGAAATTTCAAGAGAAATTTTCAAATATTTTGAAATAAATGAAAACAAAAACAACTCCAAATTTGGAGGATTTAGCAAAACCATTGCTCAAATTTATACAAATGCAGATAGTATTAGAAAGAAGAAAGATCTAAAATCAATAATCTAAATTTCCACTTTAGGAAACAAGAACAAAAAGGGCAAACTAAATCCAAATTCAACAAAAGAAAAGAAACAATAGGAAAGAATCAGAGCCGAAATCAATGAGGTTGAAAACAGGAAGTCAACAGAGAAAATCAACAAAACAAAAAGCTGGTTCTTTGAAAAGATCCATAAAATTGGTAAACGTCTAGCCAGGGTAACTAAGGAAAAAAAGAGAAGAGAAGGCACAAATTACTAATATCAGGACTTGTCTGGTGGTCCAGTTGATAGAAGTCTGCCTGACAATCCAGGGGACACACGGGCTTCGATTCCTGGTCTGGGAAGATTCCACGTGCCGCAGAGAAACTAAAGCCCGTGGGCCGCAAATAACTGAGCTCATGTGCTGCAACTGCGGAAGCCCCTACACCCAGAGCCTGCGCTTCGGAACAAGAGACGCCACCAAATGAGAAACCTAAGTACCGCAACGAAGAGCAACCCACACTCGCCGCAACCAGAGAACGCCCACCTGCAGCAACGGAGACGCCACCAACAATAAATAACTTCTTAAAAACTGCTAATACCAGAAATGAAAGAGGGGACAACAGTGCAGCTCCCATGAACATTAAAAGGATAATACAAGAACATCATAAATGGCTTTATGCCCATAAATTTGATAACCTAGATGAAATAGACCAATTCCTTAAAAGATACAATCTGCCAAAATTCACACAAGAAATCTGAATAGGTCTTTTACCTGTGAACGAAATTGAATCAATCGTTAGTAACCTTCCAAAACAACAAGCAACAACCTTCCAAAACAACAAGGCCCAGATGGGTTCATTACTGATCTCTACCAAATGTTGAAAAAAGAAATTTTAACAATTCTCTGGTCTCTTCGAGAAGATAGAAGTGGAGGGAATACAGTCAGCTCTCTGTATCCCCAGGTTCCACTTGAAATCCAGATTTCAATTAACTGTGAATTGAAAATAATCCAAAAAATAATTTTCCAGGAATCTCCAAAAATCAAAATTTGAATTTGCCGTGTGCCAGCAACGATTTCTATCGCATTTACAACGCATTTTCAACCATTTCCATAGCATCTACATTGTATTAGGTATTATAAGCAATCTACAGGTGATTAAAGTATGTTGTTGTGGAGAAGGAAATGGCAACCCACTCCAGTACTCTTGCCTGGAAAGCCCCATGGATGGAGAGGCCTGGTAGGCCACAGCCCATGGGGTCGCAAAGAGTCAGACACGACCGAGCAACTTTGCTTGCTTGCTTGTTGTTTAGTCAGTAAGTCATGTCCCACTCTTTTGTGACCCCATGGACTGTAGCCCGCCAGGCTCTTCTGTCCATGGGATTTCCCAGGCAAGAATAGTGGAATGGGTTGCCATTTCCTTCTCCAGGGTATCTTCCCAACCCAGGGGTTGAACTCATGTCTCCTGCATTGGCAGGTGAATTCTTTACACCAAGCCATCAGGAAAGCTCATTTTAAAGTACATTGAAAAAAAAAAAAGTACATCGGAGGGTATATTCATACATAGGTTTTATACAAATACTAAGCCATTTTATATAAGGGACTTGGGCATCTGTGGATTTTTATATCTGTGGGAGTCTTGGAACCAATCCCCTGTGGATACCAAGGGACAACTGTACTTCCTAACTCAGTCTATGAGATCCTAATACCAAAACCAAAGACATTACGAGAAAGAAAGAAAAAACCCTACAGATCAATATCTCTCATGAATATAGATGCAAAAATTCTCAACAAAATATTAGCTAATCAAATTCAACAATGTATAGAGCTTCTCTGGTGGTTCAGTGGTAAAGAATCCATCTGCCAATGCAGGGGACACAGGTTCGATCCCTGCTCCAGGAAGATCCCACCACATGCTACAGAGCAACTAAACCTCTGCACAACCACTGAGCTTGTCTGTGCTCTAGAGTTTGGGAGCCACAACTGCCGAGCCCACGCGCTGCAATGACTGAATCTCAAGCGCTCTAGAGCCCATGCTCCACAATAAGAGCAGCCACCACAATGCGAAGCCTGCGCACTGCAACTAGAGAGTAGCTCTCCACTTGACGCAACTAGAGAAAAGCCCATGCAGCAACGAAGACCCAGCACAGCCAAAAAAAAAAAAAAAAGAATTCAGCAATGTTTAAAAAGAACTATACACCACAACCAAGTGGGATTTATTGCAGATATGCAAGGATGGTTCAACATTTGAAAATCAATGAATGTAATTCATCACATTAATGGGCAAAAATCACACGATAACATCAATAGAGGCAGAAAAAGCATTTGACAAAATTCAATACCCATGCATCATAAAAACTCTCAGCCTACTAGGAATAGAGTATACTCCTCAATTTGATAAAGAACATCAACAAAAAAGGTACAGCTAACATACTTAACGGTCAGTATCTTGACGCTTTCCCATTTATTTTTTATTTATTTATTTATTTTTTACCTGTGTGCTGGATCCCAACCTCCTTCTCAGAGAGATGGTGATCCATCAGCTAACCAGTCTCTCTCCCCTTCTCCCTCCTGCACTGGATCCCTTCTAGCAATGTCCAACAATCTTCAGACTATTTTCTAACTTAAAAAAAAAAAAAAAAAAAAAGGATGCCACCATCCTCCAATCCCAAAGTCCCACCTAGCTATTCTCTTTCCTCCCCTTCACAACAAAATTTCTTTCTTTTTTATTTTTATTTTTTTTGCCTCACCACACAACTTGCAGGATCTTACTTCCCTGAAAGTGAAAGTCGCTCAGTCCTGCCTGACTCTTGTGACCCCATGGACTATACAGCCCATGGAATTCTCCAGGCCAGAATACTGGAGTGGGTAGCCTTTTCCTTCTCCAGGGGATCTTCCCAACCCAGGGATTGAACCTAGGTCTCCCGCATTGCAGGTGGACTCTTTACCAGCTGAGCCACCCTGACCAGGGATCAAACCTGTGTCCCCTGTAGGGCAAGCATGGTGTCCTAACCACTGGACCACCAGGGAATTCTCTCAAACTCTTAATAACAATGAACAGAGCAGATAATTCTTTTAAATATTTGTTTACCTTCCATCCACTTCTTTCTTTCTTTTTGGTAAATACCTTGTATGTTGCTCCTTCTGGTTTTTTGAACTCAGCACCTTTTATATACAGGGTCACTTCCCACTTAAAAACTTTTTTTTATGGCCTCTCCATTATTCTTAAGACAGAATCCCAAATCCTTACAGATCTACCATTCCCTTTAGCATCTAGTCTGGTCCAAGACCACCTCTCCACCTCTCATTTTTCTCTGGGTTTCAGACACCCTGTCTTCTTTACCTCCCCAGAATATACCATGATATCTTTATCAGAGGATTTACAAAAGCATCTCATTCTCCCAGGAATGCTTTTCCCTCTGCGTTACCTTTCTGCGCTATAACTAGTCTTAAATTTTGAAAATCACTTCCTCTATTTCCTCCTGGGTCCCGCCTCCTCCTTACAGGTAGGTTTCTCAACAATCCAGCTGTTTCCCCCATGGCACTTAGCTCCGGAGGGACGTAACCGGCCACCTAAGGGCTGCAGTCTCCTCGTCCAGTTTCCCAAACGGTTCCCTGGATATGCATTTATCTCTATTTATATGCATTTATCCCTATTTATATTCGGAATAGACCAATTCCTGCCCTGCAGGGACGTGCCCAAGCCTGGTCCCGGATTCCCTCCCCACTCTGGGGTTCCAAGAAGACCTCGCTCGGTCCGGGATGGGCATTCCGGGGCTGACAGGAAAAAAAACAAAAACAAAAACGAAAGTTCCCGCATGGAAGGGCCTGGAGCGGCTGCGAGAAAACAGGCACCACGTCCATCCCTGGGGACCTGGGTCCAACTTAGGCCTCCGGGGAGATGAAGACAAGCAGCCATAAACAGCTTGGTTCAGACATGATCACTGAGGGAAAAAACCGGAACAGCTGAAAAGCACTCTCACCTACGGGCCAAACGCGTCGTCCCCTTGCTTTCCAATCCGGAAGTGACGCTTTCCCATTTAGATTAGGAACAAGGTAGGTATGTCCCTTCTCACTACTGCTTTCAAAATCATACATAGAAATCCTAAAAAAGGAGAAGAGAAAAAGAAAAGGAAAAGAAAGATTAGGAAGAAACACAGATTAGGAGGAAGGAAGTAAAACTATCTCTGTTTGCAGATGACACAATCATCTATGTAAACAATCTGAAAGAACCAACAAAAAACACTCCTGGAATTGATAAATGATTATAGAAAGGTTGCAGGATACAAGGTTAATATACAGAAGTCAATTGCTTTCCTATATACCAGTAATGAACAAGAGGAATTGTAAATAAAAATCAGTGTTATTTATATTAGCACTGAAAAAGAATGAAGTACATTAAGTATTCATATAAATCTAACAAAATATGTATAAGAACTATATGAGGAAAACTGCAAAACTCTGATGAAAGATATCAAAGAAGAACTAAATAAATGGAGAAATATCCATGTTCGTGACTAGGAAAACTTAATATTGTCAAGATATCAATTCTTGCTATTTTCATCTATAGATTCAAAGCCATCTGAACCAAAATCCCACCAAGTTATTTTGTGGATATGCGTGTATGTGTGTGTGCTGTGCTATGCTCAGTCATGTTAGACTCTTTGCGACCCCATGGACTGTAGCCTGCCAGGCTTCTTTGTCGACGGAATTCTCCGGGCAAGAATACTGGAGTGGGTTGCCATTTCCTACTCCAGGAGATCTTTCCTGCCCAGGGATCGAACCCATGTCTCTTGCATCTCCTGCATTGGCAGGTAGATCTTTACCACTGCACCATCTGGGTCAACAAACTATTCTAAAGTTTATATGGAGAGACAAAATACCCAGAATAACCAATACAATATTGAAGAAGAAGAAGAAAGTTCAAGGACAGATAGTACTCCAGTTTAAGATGTATAAAAAGTTACAGTAATCAAGACAGTGTGGTATGGTTGAAAGAATAGACAAATAGATCAATGGAATATAATAGAAACACCAGAAATAGATCCACATATATATAAATCAACTGATTTTAGACAAAGGAGCAAGGCAATACAAAGTGGCAAAGATTGTCTTTTCAACAAATGGTGTGTGGAATTCCCTGGTAGTCCAGTGGTGGTTAGGCTGGGTGCTTTCATTGCTGTGGGCAGGGGGTTCAATCCCTGATTTGGGGACTAAGATCCCACAAGCTGCATGGAAAAGCCTCTCCTGCAAAAAAATGGCGCTGAAACAACTGGACATCAACATGCAAAAACTTCAAAAATCAATCTAGACATGGATCTTACATCCTTTACAAAAAAACTAACCCCAAATGGATCACAGACCTAAATCTAAATCACAAAACCATAAAACTATGTATCTTCTATGTGTAGAAGATAACATAGGAAAAAACCTAGGTGACCCTGGGTATACTGGTGGTTTTTTAGGTGTTATACAACACCAAGGGCATGAAAAGACATCATTAATAAACTGGAATTTATTAAAATAAAAAACTTCTGTTCTGAGAAAGACAAGGTCATAATGAGAAGACAAGCCACAAACTGGGAGAAAATACTTGCAAAAGACACATCTGATAAAGAACTGTTAGCCGAAATATATAAAGAACTCTTAAAATCCAACAATGAGAAAACAAACAGGGACTTCCCTGACAGTTCAATCTCTGGTCAGGGAACTAAGGTCCCACATGCCCTGTGGCACGGTCAAAAAAGAAAATGAAAGGAAAACAAATTGATTTAAAAAATGGCAAAAAGATCTGAACAGACATCTCACCAAAAAAAAATATTCAGAGGGCAACTAGGCATATGAGAAGATACACAACGTCATGTCGTTAAGGAATTTCAAATTAAAACAATGAGATTAAAACAAAGAACACACTTCTTAAAATGATCAAAATCCAAATAATGACAACATTATTTGGCAATATCTAATAATGTCCAATACATTTATACCCTATGATAAAGGAAATCTACTCCTAGAAATCTACAGGAAAAATGAATTCATATGTCTACCAAAAGATATGCACAAGAACATTTGGAACTTTTACTCATAGTAGTCAAAGACTGGAAATAACCTGTATGCCCATGAAGATTAGAAGAATAAGTTGTGGTATACTTATACAATGGAATGGGCTTCCCAGGTGGTCTAGAGGTAAAGAATTCATCTGCAAATGCCGGTGACATAAGAGACAAGGGTCGGTCAGGAAGATCCCCTGGAGGAAGGCATGGCAACCCACTCCAGTATTCTTGCCTGGAGAATCCCATGGACAAAGGAGCTTGGTGGACTACAGCCCACGGGGTCATAAAGAATCAGACAGGACAGAAGTGACAGCACGCACGTATGCATACAATCCAATTTTCTGTTGATGGAGGGGGCTGTGTTCCCTCCCTGTTGTTTAACCTGAGGCCAAACCAAGGTGGAGGTAATGAAGATAGACCTTCAAAAGGTCTCGTGCATGCACTGCCACATTCAGGGCCTCCGACCTTGCAGCAGGCCATCATCGACCCACACCTCCGCCGGAGACTCCTGGACACTCACAGGCAAGCCTGGGTCAGCCTCTTGTGGGGTCACTGCTCCTTTCTCCTGAGTTCTGGAGCGCACAAGTTTCTGTTTGTGCCCTCCCAAGAGTCTTGTTTCCCCAGTCTTGTGCAAGTTCTGGCAGCTCTATGGTGGGGTTAATGGCAACCTCCCCCAAGAGGACTTACGCCACACCCAGGCCTGCTGCACCCAGAGCCCCTGCCCTTGCGGCAGGCCACTGCGGACCCGTACCTTCACAGGAGACACTCAAACACAGTTCTGGCTCAGTCTCTGTGGGGTCTCTGGGTCCTGCTACGCAGAAGGTTTGTTTGAGGCCTCTGAGCATCTCTGGCTGGTAAGGGGTTTGATTCCAAACATGATTTCGCCCCTCCTACCATCTTGCTGGGGCTTCTCCTTTGCTCTTGGATGTGGGGTATCTTTTTCTGATGGGATCCAACATTCTCCAGTCAACAGTTGTTCAGCAGTGAATTGTAGTGTGGGAGTTCTCGCAGGAGACTCCTCCATTTTACGCCACAAATGCACCTCGTTATCAGAAGTCGTCTTCTCCTTGCTCCTCTTTCCCTCACTGTGATCCGATCTGGAGACAGAGCAGGCAGAGGAACAGCAGCAGCACCAATGGGGCAGGAGACAGCGGCGGGGGAAGGGGGTTCACGAGGGCAGCGGCTCAGGGCCCCCACCATGGTATATGCCTCACCCGGAACAGTGCCCCCCACAGCCGGAAACCCTGCTGAAACAAAATTCTCCAAGCCAGCCTTCAGCAGTATGTGAATCGTGAACTTCCAGATGTTCAAGTTGGATTTAGAAAAGGCAGAGGAACCAGAGATCAAATTGCCAACATCCATCAGATCATCGAAAAAGCAAGAGAGTTCCAGAAAAACATCTACTTCTGCTTTATTGACTACGCCAAAGCGTTTGACTGTGTGGATCACAAGAAACGGTGGAAAATTCTTAAAGAGATGGGAATATCAGACCGCCTGATCTGCCTCCTGAGAAATCTGTATGCAGGTCAAGAAGCAACAGTTAGAACTCGACATAGAACAACAGACTGATTCCAAATCAGGAAAGAGTACATCAAGGCTGTATATTGTCACCCTGCTTATTTAACTTATATGCAGAGTACATCATCGAAATGCCAGATTGGATGAAGCACAAACTGGAATCAAGATTACTGGGAGAACTATCAATAACCTCAGATATGCAGATGACACCACCCTTATGGCAGAAAGCGAAGAAGAACTAAAGAGCCTCTTGATGAAAGTGAAAGAGGAGAGTGAAAAAGTTGGCTTAAAACTCAACATTCAGAAAACTAAGATCATGGCATCTGGTCCCATCAGTTCAGTTCAGTTCAGTCATGCCCGACTCTTGCAACCCCATGAACCGCAGCACGCCAGGCCTCCATGTCCATCACCAACTTCCAGAGTCCACCCAAACCCATGTCCATCGAGTCGGTGATGCCATGCAACCATCTCAACCTCTGTCGTCCCCTTCTCCTCCTGCCCTTTCCCAGCATCAGGGGCTTTTCAAATGAGTCATCTCTTTGCATCAGGTGTCCAAAATATTGGAGTTTCAGCTTCAACATCACTCCTTCCAATGAATACCCAGGACTGATCTCCTTTGGGATGGACTGGTTGGATCTCCTTGCAGTCCAACGGACTCTCAAGAGTCTTCTCCAACACCACAGTTCAAAAGCATCAATTCTTCAGCACTCAGCTTTCTTTATGGTCCAACTCTCACATCCATACATGACCACTGGAAAAACCATAGCCTTGACTAGACAGACTTTTGTTGGCAAAGTAAAGTCTCTGCTTTTCAATATGCTGTCTATGTTGGTCATAACTTTCCCTCCAAGGTGTAAGCATCTTTTAATTTCATGGCTGCAATCACCATCTGCAGTGATTTTGGAGCCCAGAAAAATAAAGTCAGCCACTGTTTCCACTGTTTCCCCATCTATTTGTCATGAAGTAATGGGACCAGATGCCATGATCTTAGTTTTCTGAATGTTGAGCTTTAAGCCAACTTTTTCACTCTCCTCTTTCACTTTCATCAAGAGGCTCTTCAGTTCTTCTTCACCTTCTGCCATAAGGGTGGTGTCATCTGCATATCTGAGGTTATTGATATTTCTCCTGGCAATCTTGATTCTAGCTTGTGCTTCCTCCAGCCCAGCGTTTCTCATGATGTACTCTGCATATAAGTTAAATAAGCAGGGTGACAATATACAGCCTTGACGTATTCCTTTTCCTATTTGGAACCAGTCTGTTGTCCCATGTCCAGTTCTAACTGTTGCTTCCTGACCTGCATACAGGTTTCTCTAGAGGCAGGTCAGGTGATCTGGTATTCCCATCTCTTTCAGAATTTTCCACAGTTTATTGTGATCCACACAGTCAAAGACTTTGGCATAGTCAATAAAGCAGAAATAGATTTTTTTTCTGGAACTCTCTTGCTTTTTTGATGATCCAGCAGATGTTGACAATTTGATCTCTGGTTCCTCTGCCTTTTCTAAAACCAGCTTGAAGATCTGAAAGTTCATGGTTCATGTATTGTTGAAGCCTGGCTTGGAGAATTTTGAGCATTACTTTACTAGCATGTGAGATGAGTGCAACTGTGCGGTAATTTGAGCATTCTTTGGCATTGCCTTTCTCTGGGATTGGAATGAAAGCTGATCTTTTCCAGTCCTGTGGCCACTGCTGAGTTCTCCAAATTTGCTGACATATTGAGTGCAGCACTTTCACAGCATCATCTTTTAGGATTTGAAATAGCTCAATTGGAATTCCGTCACCTCCACCTCCAAATCCATCGTAGTGATGCTTCCTAAATCCCACCTGACTTCACATTCCAGGATGTCCGGCTCTAGGTGAGTGTGAGTGATCACACCTTCGTGATTATCTGGGTCCTATCACTTCACTGCAAATAGATGGGGAGACGATGGAAACAGTGACAGACTTTATTTTGGGGGGCTCCAAAATCACTGCAGATGGTGAGTGCAGTCATGAAATTAAAAGAAGCTTACTCCTTGGAAGAAAAGTTATGACCAAATTAGACAGCATACTAAAAAGTGGAGACATTACTTTGCCAACAAAGGTCCATGTAGTCAAATCTATGGTTTTTCCAGTAGTCATGTACAGATGTGAGAGCTGGACTATAAAGAAAGCTGAGCGCCAAAGAATTGATGCTTTTGAACTGTGGTGTTGGAAAAGACTCTTGAGAGTCCCTTGGACTGCAAGGAGATCCAACCTAAAGGAAATCAGTCCTGAGTATTCATTGGAAGGACTGATGCTGAAGCTGAAACTCCAACACTTTGGCCACCTAATGCAAAGAACTGACTCATTGGAAAAGACCCTGATGCTGGGAAAGATTGAAGGCGGGAGGAGAAGGGGATTACAAAGGATGAGATAGTTTGTTGGATGGCATCACCAACTTGATGGACATGAGTTTGAGTAAGCTCTGGGAGTTGGTGATGGACAGGGAAGCCTGGCATGCTGTAGTCCATGGGGTTGCAAAGAGTCCGACATGACTGAGTGACTGAACTGACTGATGCGTACAATGGAATACTACTGTATGGCAATGAAAAGGCATGAACCACTACTACATGCAACATCATAAATTAATCTCAGACACAATGGTGAGTGAAAGAGGCCAGATGTATAAATATATATACAGAATGATTCCGTGTATATGAACTCCAAAAACAGACTAAACTTATGGCAATAGCTCAGAATGCTAGTGACATTTGGAGGGGAATACTGACTTTGAGTGAGCTTGCTCAATGCTAGAAATATTCAATATCCTGATCTGGGTGGTAGTTACATTATATATATGTGTGTATGTATGTATATATATATGTATATGTATGTATGTATGTGTATATATATGCACATATGTTACATGTATACTATGTATACATATGTAAAAATGCATCAAGTTGTATTCTTTAAGATGTGTGCAGTTTACTATCTGAAAGTTATACCTCAATTAAGAAAGAAAAAAATAAAAGAGGACAGTAACTTCCTCACACTCAAACAAGAAGCAGCAGCTTTATGGCACTATCTTTAAAAAAAACAAAAGAAAACAGAACATTCCCAAATACACATTATGATACATAACTTTGAAAACAGTATGTTCATCTGTATACCATCTAATATTACTCCATGTACACTAGGAATTGAAGTGTCACACTTTGCTTAATGCATTCCAGGCACAGCAGGGATTTTATATGAACTAGTGCTGGGATACTGGCAACCCAGGGAAAACCTGGGGCCAAGTGGAGAATGTGTAGCTAGGATTATGCCTTGTCACCAGCCTGGCTGGGGTTGTGGAATGCTGAGGCTCTGCTTGGAGGCACAGGGCAGAAAACTGGGAGCAAGGGGGGAATGAATTGGGAGAGGGGGGTAGGTAGGTTCCCTTATGCTCTGGGCCCATAGCCCATAGCTCGTGGGCCCATAGCCCAAGTCTAGACTCCTGACCTCACCAGAGACGCAGTAGATGTAAAACAAGCCAGTCAGTTTCCAAGTGGGAAGAGTGCCAGCCATGATTTTTGCTGCCCAAGGAACGAAAAATCAATAATAATCATTCTTATGATTCATGTTCACCCTCTTTTATTCCAAAGCACTTTACCGAAATGCTCCTTGGCCTAGCCAAGAAGTTCAGGGCCAGGAGCCAGGACACCTGGACACTAGATCTGTGTGGAAGACTTGGAACTTTCTTGGGGTCTAAGTGTCTCCCATTGTAAATGTTGCAAGTGACATTGTGGAGTATTTTACAGTTTTACATACATCATCTTACTCAACCCTCCAACCCTTGGCAAGAAAAGCAGAGAACATAGGACTGCTATTCTAATTTTACAGACAAGAAAGCTCGGATCAGATGAAGAGATTTAATCAAACTCACACTGTTTAGGTGGGAAAGCCCAGAGGCTGGGAACCTGGGACTTCTGACTCCAAAACCTTTGCTGTTTTGAAGTCAAAACAAGAAAGTCATTCCCTGCAGGTTTTAAGTTGGAGAAGGAAATGGCAACCCACTCCAGTGTTCTTGCCTGGAGAATCCCAGGGACGGACGAGGAGCCTGGTGGGCTGCCGTCTATGTGGTCGCGTAGAGTCGGAAACGACTGAAGCGACTTAGCAGCAGCAGCAGCAGGTTCTAAGTACAGTGTGACATGGCTTGGTCCTTCACAAAATGCCCTCTTTGTAGGTTCCAAGGGCAGAACTAGGTTTGTGGGGACGGGGAGGGGGAAATCAAAAATAATACCAAATGATGAATCAAAAGTAAAGACAGGGCTTGCGATGAGGGGCCTGAAGCTTAAGCTTCATGAGCAACAAGGTAAACCGGCCCCTCCTACCCACTAAAAAATCCAGACACACCAGATCTTGACAAGATTTTCCTCCCGGTTTGTGAAACGTGGCAGATGTGGGCTGTGGAAGTCCTGGGAAAGGACTCTCAGTTCTCCCAGGAAACAAGAGAAATTACAGCAGCAGCGAGGCCGTGGTGTGCGGATGGAGAAGGCTGTGTGACAGGGGAAGAGTCCAAAGGGGTCGGCGGCCCAGCTGGCAGTGCCGCTGTGGTAGACTGGCATCCCTGGAGCCGGGGGCGATGGCGCCGCCCCGGAGCGAAGGCCCAAACCGTAGGCTCGCCTGATGGAAGCAGGCGTTCTTCAGACTGTCTTCGGGCTTCCTGCGTCCAGATGCACCTTTCTTGGTGGAGAGGCAGAGACAGACAACCGCAGCCGACGGCAGTGGGAGGGTAGACGGTGGTCGCGCCCAGGCCGTTCGATCTCCGGCCCGCAGGATGGTGGAGACCGAAGGCCTACGGGGAGGCTGCCCCGCTGCGGCTCTGGCGGCGAGGCCGGGGTGCCAGGCTCCCCTCGCGGCTCCCCGCCGCCGCCGGGGGGAGGAGGGGCAGGGGGGGCAGCGCCCGCGGCCTGCTTTCCCAGGGCTGGCCAAGCCTTTTTGACAAGCTGATAGCGTGCCGGGGATTGGCTGGTCCGGGCGTGACGCCGGTTAACAACAAAGGTGGAGTTGGAAGAAATTAGATTAAAGGAGAGGGGGGGGCTAAAAATTAAAGGGGGAGCAGGCTGGGGACTGGAGGCAGAGACCGAAGGGGAGATGCGCGAGATCTCGCGGCTCCGCTTCGCCCCGGAATCCCCTTCGCCTAAACCCACCGGGATTTTTGCTCTCAACCCAGACTCCCGCGGCCCAGCTACCGACGAGGGGGTGGGACGGATGGTTGCTGCTTCTTGAAAACTGCCCCCAACTCTCACCCTGACACCCCCTTGCTATGGCCCTGGGGGAGAACTCTTTGCTCGGACTCCTCGGATCCTAAACTCGGAGGAGGTGAGGGGCATTGAGAATAGCGAGAGGTTCTCTCTAAAACCCGGAAGGCCCTCGCGGGGCACCGAGAACGGACGAGGCGGGGCACTCCCCCGGTTTTCCAATGTGTTGCAAACCTAAGAGCTTTTCTTGCTTGCTTTTTTTTTTTTTTGGTAACACCCTTCCCCCCCTTTTCTCTCCCCCCCACCCTGCTTTGGCTCCAGGGTTGCAAAAGCAAAGAGCAATAAAAAAAAAAAAAAAAAAGAAAGAAAGAAACCCGCGCATACACTCAGACACACACCAGTGGCGACAGGGGAGAGTTGGAAAGACGCAGGAGAGAAGGAGGAGGCAGCAGGGAGGGAGCAATGGGAGCGGGAAGCCGGCAGGTTCCCTCGCAAATCCCCCTCCGGCCCCACGTCGCCTCGCCGGCCCCGGCAGGGGAGCGAGGAGCCGGGCGAGCAGATGGAGGAGTGGAGCTCGCTCTAGGCAGCAGGCTTGGCCGGAGAATGGAGGAGCCGCCAAGCGATCGGCTGATTGGAAGAGAAACGCAGAGCGATGGAGGCGGGGGTAGGAGGACGATTTCTCTGCGGGGACTGGCGGCGGCGTATACGCCCGGGTCGGGCGCTGCAGAGCTTGGCTAGCTTTCAACCCGCGCTCGCCGGCTCCAGCCCCGCGCGCCCCCACCCCCAGCCCTCCCGGCGGCTCCGCAGGTGAGTGCGAGCTGGGGGCAAAAAGACTCGAAAGTCTCAACACGCCCGCCCTGCCAAAGGGAGGGGGAAAAAAAAAAAAGAAAAGCATTTTTCCTTTTCTTTTTTTTATTTTCGTGCAGCCCCCAGCGCGGTGGGAGGGAAGGGGTGAGGCTGAGTCGCCCGGAGGAGGCGGAGGGGCCAGGCGAGGCCGGGGTGGCCCGGGAGGCGGCGGCGCCGAGGCGGCTCTGACGGGCGAGCGCTCGGAGCGGCGCTGCGCTGCGCCGAGGCGGGCGGGCGGGCGGGCGGAGCGGGGCGGGCGGAGCGCGGCGCGTGGGGCTCGCCATTAGCCGTCGCTCCGCTTCGCCATCTCGGGCTTTGTCTGGCGGCTTGCTGCCCCGGCGTCGGCTGCGGCGGAGCTGCGGCTCAGCTCTTCGGCCCGCCGCACCCCTAAGGTGCCCTTGGCCCGTGCTCCCATTCACACGCTCGGTAAGTGAGCCCCGGCGCCGCGGATTTCGGGGGAGAGGGGTTGCTGCGAGTGGCGGCGGCGCCGATCTCCATGCGCCCGGGCAGGCCTGGGGAGCCATGCCGGGCTGGATTGAACCAGCTCCCACAGCGGCTCCTCCGCCGGAGCCCGTCGCTTTCTCGCCGTTTGCGGGATTTAAAGAGCAAAGAAGATTTTTTTTTTTTTCTGTTTTAACTTGCAAAGAGGACATTTTTTAGGGATTTCTTTTTTTAAAGTTTCGTGTGTGTGCTGCTTAGCAGCGAGGCAGGCTCCGAAGCCTGGCACGGCGATTGGCTTGCGTGCGCCCCAAGCCGGTGGCTACGCTCCGGGGATAAGGGTGGGCGCGAACTGCCCGCTCCAAGAGGCGGGCGAGGGCTGGAGTGGAAGCCCGAATCTGAGCTGGAGGAGAGAGCTCTGGAGCCGGGCTGCAGACACCCCCGGAGCCTCTCCAGCTGCCGGGGGGCCCTCCGGGCACCCTCTCTGCGGTCGCGCCTCGCGCCCTCCCTCCCGCGCCGGCCGAGCCTGCTAGTTCCCCGGCGGGTCTGGCGAGGTCGCTCTCGGCGCCCGCCCGTCCGCCTCGGCTCCGAGCCCCGCCGCCATCCGGGCGGCTGCGTGTCTCCCTGCCCCGACCCCCCCCTCCCCGGCGGCAGCAGCAGCCGCCGCCGCCGCCGCCACCACCACCACCACCACCACTACCCCCCTCCCCTCCTTCCTTCCCTCCGCCTCGGCCGCCCGGGTCCCCCCAGCTCCCGCCCCTCCTCCCAGCTGCCCCCCGCGGAGCCCGCCCGGGCAGGCTGTGGGAGGGAGCGGAGCCGGCGAGGCGGGCGGGCTGGCGCTCGCTCCCCGGGGGTCGGTGTGCGCTCTACGGGGAAGGACGCGCTCGCTGCCCCGCTTCTCCCGCCCCCCCTCCCGCTCCTCCTCCTCCCTTCTCCCTCCTCCTCCCCGCTCCGGCGGCGGAGGCTGCGGCGGCGGCGGGGGGTGTGCGAGCTGAGGCCGGGGCCGGCGGGCGGGCGGCGGGCGGGCTGCCTGCAGGCGGAGGGCGCTGTGCTTTGTGCTTTTCGCCGCGAGGAGCAGCAGGCAGCAGCCACAGCCGCAGCCGCCGCCGCCACAGCAGCAGCCGCCGCCCCAGCGCCGCCGCCGCCGCGCCCGGAGGAGGAGCCGCTGCCGCCGCGGGAGGGAGCTGCGGCTGTGCCCGGCCGAGCGGGGGAGGGCGCCGCCGCTCAGAGCCGGGGAGGGAGCCGCCGGAGCGGGAAGCCCGGAGGCCGCGCTGCGCCGGGTAACCGAAGCGGCTGAGGACGCGCGCAGGGTCGGGGCTGGGGCCAGGCGGCGGGGAGCGAGCCGTGGGTGCGGTGGACGCCCGGAAGAGATCCGGGGCGACCTCCAGGCAGAGAACTGGGCGAGAGAGGACCAGGGCAAATGGAAAGGACGCCTAGAGCCGGGGGAGGGGAGGGCAGGAAGCGAGGCCCAAGCCGAGCCCCGGCCGCGGGCGGAGGAGCCCGCGCTTCTCCGAGCCGGCAGGCGCAGTTCTCGCCGGCCGCCGGAGGGGGCGGCGGGGCCGGTGAGCGCTGCTCCCCCGCCTCCCGGCCGCCGTCCTCCCGCCCTCTCCTTGGCTCGGCTCCCCGGAGGCCCGGGCGGGGGCGCCGGCGGGGCTGGGCCGCAGGCTCGGGGGAGGAGGCGGCGGTTCCCGCCGTGGTCGCGCCTCTGCGCCGGGCTCCTCCGTGCGCGTCGGGGTGGCTGGGCGGTGGCGGCGCCTCTGGCCGGGGTGGGTGGCTCGGGGGCGGGGGGCAGGCCAGGCCGCTTCTCTCCGGCTGCTTGCCCGCCGTGGCGGGTGGGAACGGCGTCGGGTGCCCGAGGGGGAGGGCGTAGGGAATCCGGATCCGGTCCCCGGGGGCGGTGCGGCCGCTGCGCTCCGGGGCTGGCGGCGGCTGCGCTGCGTCCGGGTCCCCGCCGGGTTGCGGAGGCGGGGGGAACCGGCCGGGGGGAGCGGGAGGAGGAGACTGCGGCGCGTGCCCGCTTCCGCGGCCGCGCGCGCCCTTTACCCGCCCTTCCTCCTCCCCCGCCCTCCAGCCTGGGGCCTCCCCGGGGCGGGGCGCACAGAAGAGGAGGAGTTTTTTTTTTTTTTTTTTGGCCGGGGTGGGGGAAGGAGGGCGGAGGGCGGGCGCTCGCTGCGCGCTGGAGCGCGAAGCAGTGTCTCGCGTGGGCAGCGGAGGGCGCACGCCCAGGAGCGGGGCTGTAGAGGCTGCAGGGGCTGGGGGTGGGGTTAGGAGCTACAGGAGTGCACTCTTACCCCCACCAACTCATCAAGTCTTCTGGAGTCTTGGCTGGGTCCCTCTGAGAGTGTGGGGTTATGTCCCCCTCCCCTTTCGGGGAGGGAGTGATAGACAGTCCCCCACCTCTCAGCCCGCCTGAGTGGGGACTGGTGTCTCTTCTAAAGGGTGAGGTGGCTTTGACCCCGGCTTGCCTGGCCAGCACGACCGAGGAGGTGGCTGGACGGCTGGAGAATGAACGGAGAAGCCGACTGCCCCACAGACCTGGAAATGGCCGCCCCTAAAGGCCAAGGTAGGAGCCCCACCCTCAGCCCTCTTTAACTTAAACGCTCCATTCTCACGTAGGTCTGCGAGGCCCACTCCCCTTCTAAAAGTTTTCTCCTATTCGGGTTCACTGAACTGAAATGGGAGGAAGCCGCTTGACTGTCAGACACCCCTCACACTGGGTGTTTGGCTAAACCGAAATTATTTGGCTTTGAACCTACAAACTATTTTTCACACTCCATTTCCCCCCCAGGTTAGGGAGGAGGAGGCCTGTTCAAGTCTTCCTTCTGGGGTTCCCAGTCACCTCGAGTGTGTCCTCAGCAGTGTCCTGGAATGAGAGGAGAGACAAGGGATATGGGAGGAAGGGGGAGATAAGAGGGATTGGGAAGGCTTTTCAGGGTTGTTGTTGTTTTTTTTTTTTTAATTGTTATTAAGAGGGCATAGTTTTTGGTGAGGCAGGTTGGAGAGAAAGAGTGTTTTGATGGCTGGAGACCTCAAACATACTTAACTATACTCTACCCCATCCAGTGGGGATCCAGTTGTAGGGTGGCAGGGTGGGTAGGATGAATCTGAGCATCTGGCAATGCCTGTGGGGCACTGAGAGGAGACAGGATTATGGGTTCATGTGACCCTCCTGCAAAAACCCTGACCCAGGTGACCAAATGTGAATGCAAGAGCCCTTTTGACTCCTAGCCTTGGATAGCTATCATTCCTAGCTCACCTTCCCCAGTCGCCCCCTCCAGAGAGCCCTCAATGGATCTGTGTTTCAGTGGCTGGAAATAGCTGGTCCAGACTCCTTTTTTTTCTTTTTTGCTTCCATGGGGGATTGGGCTGAGAAGGCAACTCAAAATTCTAGGGGTGGGGGTGGCCCTGGAGCAGGGCCCACCTTTTGCCCACCTGCTGGCTTTGCCTCATAGCTGCCTTGTATGGCTCTACCATTGTTTTACTTGCCCCAAAGTCTCCTTTGGTCCTTTCTGAGAGGATAGGATGGTGGAATACTCACGTCTCTAATGTTAGTCTCCATCTATGCTAGAGCAAAACATTGGCGTGGGTTTTCCTTACAGCCCACACCCCTGCCTCAGTCTGCACATTTAGGATAGCCATGTAGAACTGGGACTGAATTTAGCTTCACGTTTAGGTGTGTGGCCTCCTTGTTTCCCTTTCTTCTGCAGTAAGCTAGCTGTTCTCCAAAAGGGTCCCAAATCACTGTAGCTCCCTTCCCCTCCCCTCTTCCCTATGATAAATTGTAACCTGTGGCAGGCTGGCACGTTAGAAATGATAATAGCTTTGAAGTAAGCCAGACTTGAGTCCAAGTCTGGTTTTCTAGGCGTGATGTTGTCTGGACTGGAGTCCCTGCTCTAATCTGTATGGCCACAGCTTTTCCTTAGGGCCAGGCCATGTTTTGTCTGTGCCTTCAGATGGGAGATAACCATCTGAAGGGTCTGAGATGCTCTGAGAAGGGTTGAGTGCTTAAGGACTGGGACGGATTGGGGCTGGCATGAGCCAGGCATAATGGCCTTTCTTACCCTTCCCCAGACCGCTGGTCCCAGGAAGACATGTTGACTTTGCTGGAATGCATGAAGAACAACATTCCATCCAATGACAGCTCCAAGTTCAAAACCACCGAGTCACATATGGACTGGGAAAAAGTAGCATTTAAAGACTTTTCTGGAGACATGTGCAAGCTGAAATGGGTGGAGATTTCTAACGAGGTAATGGATTTCCCCCTCCCTCCCCAACACATTCGAACACACATCTCCACCTACCCTTGCTTCAACCTTCTTGGTTGGGGAGATGAAACAGAAGTCTATAAACAGGAAGGAAAGAGACCAGGCAAGGTGCTCGTGTGGTCGCCTTTGTGCATTTCGGGAGTTGGCACGGTTGACAGCACTGGCCAAGACTTCTCAGTTCTGCTACTTTCTAAGCTATGTGGTCTTGAATACTTACCGTCTTAGAGCATCTTAGAGCATCTGTCACCTGAGCTGTTCTGGGGATTGAATGAGGTGCTGACATGGACAACCATTTTGAGGTCAGGTGGTCACTTTGTTGCTCTCCTACGATATGTACCGACTGCCCGGATCTCTACAGTAAACATGGGCCAGTGCCTGGGTATCAGCGCAGCCTGAGCTGTGTCGCTCTTGACCCCAGCCCTTCTCCTTTGATAAACTTCAGTCTAGTGGAAAATAGAGAAGGCCTATTGGAAAGCGAGGCTACGCTCCTGGGTGGCATTCCCCTCTTCGGCGCTTCCCCTTACCCTCACCTTCTTTCTTCTTCCAGGTGAGAAAGTTCCGTACATTGACAGAATTGATCCTTGATGCTCAGGAACACGTTAAAAATCCTTACAAAGGCAAAAAACTCAAGGTGAGTTTCCAGGTGGAGGAGCACGAGAGTTCAGAGAAGCAAGGCCCAAAGAACAGTCTCACCTAGACCGTGTCCTTGTCCCTCCTTCCAGAAACACCCGGACTTCCCAAAGAAGCCCCTGACCCCTTATTTTCGCTTCTTCATGGAGAAGCGGGCCAAGTATGCTAAACTTCACCCGGAGATGAGTAACCTGGACCTGACCAAGATTCTGTCCAAGAAATACAAGGAACTGCCGGAGAAGAAGAAGGTGGGGGGCGGGGGGCTAAGGCACGGAGGGAAGAGGTGGGGAGAAGCTGGAATGGTGTAGGTTATCTGGCCGGGGGGGGGTGGGGGGGTGGCAAGGGCTTAGACTGAGGGACCTGGAATCAGGGGCATGGGTGGGTCAGCAGAATAGAGTAGGGCCTTGGGGAGCCCACCTGATCATTGCCTCCTGGGCCCACACACCCTCAGGTGTGGGCACCGCTACAGACGTAACCATGACCAAGACAGACACCCATAACATTCTTTCACACGCATGTCCTCACTGTTAGGCCTCACAGCTGTTCACTTCTGACGTTTCCCCACATGGTCTCATTTGATGCTCATAGAGGTGACTCCAGGAGACTGAGTGGTCCAGATTTTGTGGTCAGAGGAACTGGGGTGCAGGAGGGCGTCGTGTCCCAGGACCATGGTTTAGTGCGCAGGCTCCCTGCCTAGCCGTCTTCTCTGGGCAGGTAACAGGCGCATCCCCAGGTTACATGGACTTCCTCCCCCTTACACACATTGTCCTTTGTGGCCCCGTGCTGTCCCAGATCGTCAAGCCCATTAACCTTGGGCAGAGGCTGCCCCAGCCTCCCAGGCAGGGGTGGACATGGTCAGCACAGTGAGGTCCTGTGGTCCTTGGGAGAAACAGGCAGCACAGCATCAGAGGAGCCTGCAGGTAGGACAAGAGCCAGAGGCGGTGGGCAGAGAGAGACGCACAGGAGATACTGTGCGGTGAGATGGAGCCAGGGAGAGATGCTAGTGAGGGGCAGCAGAAGAGACAAGAAGGCACACTCGCTGGAGAGGAGACAGTTGTAGGCAGCCGGCTCTCGGGAGGGCACCAGCCCTGGGAATAGCCCTTGTCCTAGTCTGCACACCCTGGCTTTGGGCTCACATGGCTTGGTCCTGTACCCAAAAAAGGAGCTCGCTTGACTGGGTCCATCCAGCTGTCTGCAGCTGCTGCCTGAACCAAGCCGGAGTACAAATCGCTGGAGCTATTCTTGACCCTTCCGATGGGGCCATTGCAGAGCTGACTGTATACATAACACCTAGACGTTCCCACAGGGTGAGAGGGAGAGGCAGAGGGTCTTAGGACCAGGGTGGGACAGGGGAAACTCCGAGGTCCAGTGGGCAGGGTGCCGGCCTAGGGGACACAGTGGGCCTGTTCCCCTGACTGCCACTGCATCGCCGTGTGTGTGCCCTTCGGTAAGTCGTTTCCATCCTCTGGGCCTGGTCTTGATCTGAGGCGTGGAGGGTGAACCTGATCTGGGTGCTGCCTTCTGGCTCTGAAAGCTGCCGTTTCTGTGAGAGGAGAGCTGAGACTGGAGTGAAGGAAGCAGGGCTCTGCTCTCGGTTTTTTTGTGGACACCTCAGAGGGAAGTAGAGCTGCCTAGCTTCTCGCACCTGATGAGAGGCAGAGGTTGGGCTCAAGCAGCATGTGTCCCTGGCCGCCTCCAGCGCTATTCTGGTTGTGAATCTGGGAAGAAGAGGGAGAAAGGAAAGCGGGACGTTGAGCTGGGGCAAGAAGGGGAGGTAGAGGAGGAAGGGAGAGACAGGCTGGAAAAGAAGTCCAAGAGGGAGGGGTGTGGGGAGGCAGGAAGGATGCAGGGATGGAGACGGGATGGTGGGAAGGGAAGACCAGGCTGAGAGAAGGAAGGGAAGCCAGGCCGGAGAGGAGAAGGACTGGGCTGGGGGAGGGAGGGCACAGGGAACCAAGAACCTGGAAGAAGGCATTGGAGGCAGGGAGAGTGGTCATGACAGGGTTGTGGCGGGGATGGCGTCAGGATTGCCAAGGACAACCAGGGACCCAAAGGCAGCAGGTGGGGGAAAAAAAATCCAGATTCAGGAGACAAGAATTCACTCGGCTGCGGTCAGTTAAGTCTCTCCTCAGTGCCTTAGAAATGGGACTCAGCCTGCCCCTGGCCCTGTGGGCCACCTGAGAGGGCACACTACTATTGGCTGCCACAGACAGAGAAGGAGCAAGTGACAGGCAAGGCCTACACCCTCCCCTGACTCCCTCACTGGGGGTTTCCTTGGTGTTGGGGAAAGGCAGAGGGGGGAGTATCTCGGGGAATCCCAGCACTGTCACTGCTTAGCGAGTGACTGGGTAATGCCACGTGTCCACCCCCGTCCTGGGACTCTCCCTTTCTTAAGGGAAGGGATGGGATGT